>NC_134407.1:11636511-11945637 GCF_038048845.1 Mixophyes fleayi | reverse complement strand
TATGGCTGGGGACCCATCCACCCTCACTATCACCTCAGTGCCCCAAGGGTCAGATATTTTGTATTTGTCTTACCTATCCCACTCTCGGCACCCCTGAGTCCAAATTCTATAAATAATTTTTGTTGGCAAATCAACTACGGTTTGGGCAAGAAAAAAAGTGATGCAGGCAGTGGAGAGACAATTGCACATCTGTAAGATTGTGGTTTGCAATCAGTGTAGTTGTGATGAAGGGGCACAGTAATGTGTGTGATGGCACACGGGGGCTTGTTGCAGATGTGAGTGTGTGTGAGGTAGGGTGGCGGCTAATTAATGGGCGCTATTTTTGTTTGTAGGGTGATGGTGAGCAATTTAATAGTAGGGGACTATTAATTTAAGATGGGGTGGTTTGGGGGCTATTGAATCTTGGGATGAGTTTAGGGAGAATGAGGTCTATTTATTAAATGTGACTATGAATTATTTAATGGCAGTGATGGTTGCGGGAAATAGGTATTGCTGAGGGCTGTTTGCAGGAAGTGAAATAGGTTTATTTATTAAATGTGAATACTATTATTTGTAATGTTGGGGCTGGAGGAAGGCCTAATTATTAATCGTGAGTGCTATTGATTTAAGGCCGGGGCTGGCTGTAATTTTCTAAATCTAGCCATTTTTTTTTCAAAATAGGTCCTTCAACATTCCTGGATCCGGACAAGCCACAACTAAAGAAACCAGCAGCCACAGGTGGAGAAAGTGAGAAGAACAGGTAGGAGAGAGAGCACGCACAGTGTGTGAAATGTTGTGATTCTAGTAGGGACAATACCAATTTTTGGGTGAATGTTGTGCCCAATGTAAGGTGTAGGCCAAGACTGAACTGTTTGTGTACACACTGCATTGTTTGTATACTACACTGTGGTGGTAGATGTCCTGAAAGTCAGGAGTGCTTGAACATATGTGACGCTCCGGCGAATTGAGAGCCTAGTGCGTTTTTATGTTAGCCACGCCCCAATGGCACGTTTGCCATGCCCCCAAATGCATGACCACACCTCCCAAAATTTTTGCACCGCCGTTTGGCTAGCCACGCCCCCTGAATGTATGACCATACACATGAATTTTGGCGTCTTACTTGAATATGAGGGGGGCCCCATGAATTTGTCTGTACCCGGGCCCTGAATTCTTCTTGGCAGCCCTGTCTGTAGCTGTACGTCACTTGTCAGAAACACACTGTGAGTATCAGTAGAGAAACAAACGTCTTATCTCTATCATTTCCTTTAAAACAGACAATTATTCTCCAACCGCAAAAGGAAGTAGTGTGTGACACATGGTTGAGAATGACTGTGTCTGGGTTGTTTTATGAGTCGTTATGCCGACACGTACCAGTGTGTATGTATCACTAGCAGGAATTCTAATGCTGGGATATGCAGAGTAATGGTCCAAGGGATGTAGTCCACTAAAACTTACATTGTTTCTACAGAGGTGAACGTTCTAAATGTTCCTGATGCAGGAACTAGAGGGTGCAGCTAGTCCTGAAGGCTAGCCAACGCCAGAAGATAGGTGCCCATACTCTCCGGCAGCCACCCTATTCTGGGACAAGCGCATCGAGGCCCATTTGGACTTTATTTCCACTGCACATACACCAGTTCCCCACACATGCTCAGAATAGTAGAGTGGGGGCCATTGGATTTGTAAATATGCATGACTGAGCAAAGAAAAAAAGGTTTTGTTATGGGGACTGGTGACTGCTCATGTCTAGTTTCTTGAGAGTGTAGACAGTCTTCTCTTACGTTGTACTGAGAAGAACTCGGGACAGTCTTCTCTTATGTTGTACTGAGAAGAACTCGGACAGTGTTTCTTTTACGTTGTACTGGGAAGAATCTTGGACAGTCTTCTCTTACGTTGTACTGAGAAGAACTTGGACAGTCTTCTCTTACGTTGTACTGAGAAGAACTCGGACAGTCTTCTCTTACCTTGTACTGAGCTAAACTCAGACAGTCTTCTCTTACGTTGTACTGAGCAGAACTCGGACAGTCTTCTCTTACGTTGTACTGAGCAAAACTCAGACAGTCTTCTCTTACCTTGTACTGAGCTAAACTCAGACAGTCTTCTCTTACGTTGTACTGAGAAGAACTTGGACAGTCTTCTCTTACGTTGTACTGAGAAGAATTCGGACAGTCTTCTCTTACGTTGTACTGAGCAGAACCCGGACAGTCTTCTCTTACGTTGTACTGAGAAGAACTTGGACAGTCTTCTTTTACGTTGTACTGAGCAGAAATCGGACAGTCTTCTCTTACGTTGTACTGAGAAAAACTCCTCCTTCTGAATTTTGGGGACTATACAGCCACATTATATAAAAAAAGGGACATTTAAGAAAATTGGAGCACAGGCCAATGTACAGAGAAGCTTCTTTCAGGGCCACATTTAAGGCAGTTATGTATAGCACTGCGGAAAGATAATAATAATAATAGAAATAATGTGTCACATATTGGCACATTTGCAATTTGTCAATATAGGACATTCTTTCACCAAAATTAGTGCTTGGTTTATTGTCATTTAAATTAATTATGTGAGGGGACATCAGGACTGTATGTCTTACTTGTGACAATTGTGTGTCTGTTGAACATTTTATTGCATTGCCTAGAATTGAGCATCTTTTTTGAAAAAAGTGAAACATGGAGGAAAACGTATCCTATTAGTATAGGATTATAGTAACAAATAGGATGTATCACGAAGATTGGCAGCTCTGAGCGTTGCCTTCATTGTATATACATAGCTTTCAACATTGTATGCAGTAGTGGAAATGCATAACTGTTACCTAATATGTTACTGGCATCCAGCTTATGTATGCTCTTTTATTGTCATGCTTTGGAAGGAAGGAAATAATTATATATATCCCCTTCCTCTGCACGTCCAATGTGTGATGAGAACAGGGTCCCGCCAATAGCAAAATTTAAGTGAGGGTCCATACTCAGAAAAGACCAGAAACATACTAGTAGATTAAATGGCTTCTACCAAATTGACCTTAGTCTGTGTGTGTGTGTGTGTGTTAGGGAATTTAGACTGTAAGCTCCAATGGTGCAGGGACTGATGAGAGTGAGTTCTCTGTACAGTGCTGTGGAATTAGTAGCACTATATAAATAGCTGATGCTGCTGCTGATGATGAAAAGACCCCCGCTCTGCTCTTCATCAGTCTCCCTGCATGCTCAGAAGAGGACCCCAATCTTCTCTTCATCAGTCTCCGTGCATGCTCAGAAGAGGACCCCAATCTTCTCTTCATCAGTCACCCTGCATGCTCAGAAGAGGACCCCAATCTTCTCTTCATCAGTCTCCGTGCATGCTCAGAAGAGGACCCCAATCTTCTCTTCATCAGTCACCGTGCATGCTCAGAAGAGGACCCCAATCTTCTCTTCATCAGTCTCTGTGCATGCTCAGAAGAGGACCCCAATCTTCTCTTCATCAGTCACCCTGCATGCTCAGAAGAGGACCCCAATCTTCTCTTCATCAGTCACCCTGCATGCTCAGAAGAGGACCCCAATCTTCTCTTCATCAGTCACCCTGCATGCTCAGAAGAGGACCCCAATCTTCTCTTCATCAGTCACCCTGCATGCTCAGAAGAGGACCCCAATCTTCTCTTCATCAGTCACCCTGCATGCTCAGAAGAGGACCCCAATCTTCTCTTCATCAGTCACCCTGCATGCTCAGAAGAGGACCCCAATCTTCTCTTCATCAGTCTCCGTGCATGCTCAGAAGAGGACCCCAATCTTCTCTTCATCAGTCACCCTGCATGCTCAGAAGAGGACCCCAATCTTCTCTTCATCAGTCACCCTGCATGCTCAGAAAAGGACCCCAATCTTCTCTTCATCAGTCACCCTGCATGCTCAGAAGAGGACCCCAATCTTCTCTTCATCATTCACCCTGCATGCTCAGAAGAGGACCCCAATTTTCTCTTCATCAGTCACCCTGCATGCTCAGAAGAGGACCCCAATCTTCTCTTCATCAGTCTCTGTGCATGCTCAGAAGAGGACCCCAATCTTCTCTTCATCAGTCACCCTGCATGCTCAGAAGAGGACCCCAATCTTCTCTTCATCAGTCACCCTGCATGTTCAGAAGAGGACTCCAATCTTCTCTTCATCAGTCACCCTGCATGCTCAGAAGAGGACCCCAATCTTCTCTTCATCAGTCACCCTGCATGTTCAGAAGAGGACCCCAATCTTCTCTTCATCAGTCACCCTGCATGCTCAGAAGAGGACCCCAATCTTCTCTTCATCAGTCACCCTGCATGCTCAGAAGAGGACCCCAATCTTCTCTTCATCAGTCACCCTGCATGCTCAGAAGAGGACCCCAATCTTCTCTTCATCAGTCTCCGTGCATGCTCAGAAGAGGACCCCAATCTTCTCTTCATCAGTCACCCTGCATGCTCAGAAGAGGACCCCAATCTTCTCTTCATCAGTCACCCTGCATGTTCAGAAGAGGACCCCAATCTTCTCTTCATCAGTCACCCTGCATGCTCAGAAGAGGACCCCAATCTTCTCTTCATCAGTCACCCTGCATGCTCAGAAGAGGACCCCAATCTTCTCTTCATCAGTCACCCTGCATGCTCAGAAGAGGACCCTAATCTTCTCTTCATCAGTCACCCTGCATGTTCAGAAGAGGACCCCAATCTTCTCTTCATCAGTCACCCTGCATGTTCAGAAGAGGACCCCAATCTTCTCTTCATCAGTCACCCTGCATGCTCAGAAGAGGACCCCAATCTTCTCTTCATCAGTCACCCTGCATGCTCAGAAGAGGACCCTAATCTTCTCTTCATCAGTCACCCTGCATGCTCAGAAGAGGACCCCAATCTTCTCTTCATCAGTCTCCGTGCATGCTCAGAAGAGGACCCCAATCTTCTCTTCATCAGTCACCCTGCATGCTCAGAAGAGGCCCCCGTTGTGCTATTCATTGACCTCTGTGCATGCTCAGAAGAGGCCCCAGCTCGAGCCATTCATTGGAATTGTGTCATCAAAGAGAGAATAGCTTTCTGAAGAATACTGTTACATAACATAATATTCTAGAAAATGGGTTTAACTATTTTCCAGTAGCCCTATTATAAATCTCTGGTGTGATGAAGTTAGCAGTGTTCAACACATTCAGAACATCTGTTTTTATCGGATGACTTGTCCTTACTGTAAAAGTGCTCTCTGTGCACACTATAATTATAGAACATGTTGTTTTCAGGGGCTTCGCTGGTAAAATGTTTTAATAATTGTGTATAAGCAGCTGTACTTACCATGCTCTGAAAGTGTCAACAAATGCAGATACTTGGGATTGAAAACTGTATTTCCAAGTAGGGTAAATAAGCCATATTACCCTTTGCTTCCTTCACCGGAGTCCTGGGACCGCTCCATGCAGTCCCGGGCCCCAGCCAAACATAAAGGATATGTGGTTGCGCAGAACTATAGAGAGCCACGGGGCTTCTTATTGGTCCTTCCACAAACACCCATCTTTTTATACTACAAAATTGGGGGAACCCAGGAAAGCTATGTCAGCATACAGCTCTTGGGTCTCCACTAAGGGGATGCAGATGAGTTATCACTGAGTGAAAATGTAATGAGTAACCGGGTACGCTGTTTGAAGTTTCTGGTACTTATTTAAGTGTTCTTAATTCCAATTCCCATTCCAATCTGATGCCACAGAAATAGGTCTGAGCAAGTGTTTCATAGTTGTTCAATACATTTCACACTCAACAGGTACTTAGACCTGTTTATTATAAATGATGCAGGTGAGGACACAGGGGCAGAATTGCTCATATAACACAATATGGGGCAATAGATATTGACAACAGTGACATCTGGGGATTACAGCCATGCTGGGTACTGGGCAGGTGGTCTGAAGACGTCTCACTGATAAAACATGGTGATGTTTTTTGTTGTCCAATGTTTTTGTGCGCTGGATCTAAGGTGACTTCACCCTTTTATAGATTTGCATTTGGTAGTGATGCAATAATTGGCCAGCCAACATATAATAGTCTAATAAGCATTCACATGTAACATACACACTATAGGTGTACCAGTGGTGGATTAAGACTAGAGATGGGCGGGTCCGGTTCTCCGAGAACCGAACCCACCCGAACTTTGGGTATCCGAGTACCGAGCTGAGCAGCTCGGTACTCTCCCGCCAATTCCGAATCCAAATCGAGGCCGAACGTCATTGTGACGTCGTCGGATCTCGGGACTCGGTTCTCGCGATACTTCAACTTTATAAATACACGCCTCCACAGCAATCCATCGCCATTTGACAGAGGGAGAGAGCAGGGTGTAGTCATAGGCTAATTAGAGCAGGGACAGAGAAAGAATACAATATTGTTCTTGCAATTGCTCTAACCAAAATCGCTAGTGCAGAGAGGAGGATAGAGGTTTATTATTTTTTCTTCATATTTGGCACTCCCCAGCGCTTTTGGGTTGTCCCCCATAATTGTGCATTAATATTTCTGGCTGTCAAAAGTCATATCTGTCAGCAGTATCTACTCAATAAATGTTAGCACTCCTCAGTGTTTTTGGGGTGTCCTCTCTAATTGTGCATTAATATTTCTGGCTGTCAAAAGTCATATCTGTCAGCAGTATCTACTCAATAATTTTAAGCACTCCTCAGTGTTTTTGGGGTGTCCTCTCTAATTGTGCATTAATATTTCTGGCTGTCAAAAGTCATATCTGTCAGCAGTATCTACTCAATAATTTTAAGCACTCCTCAGTGTTTTTGGGGTGTCCTCTCTAATTGTGCATTAATATTTCTGGCTGTCAAAAGTCATATCTGTCAGCAGTATCTACTCAATAATTTTAAGCACTCCTCAGTGTTTTTGGGGTGTCCTCTCTAATTGTGCATTAATATTTCTGGCTGTCAAAAGTCATATCTGTCAGCAGTATCTACTCAATAATTTTAAGCACTCCTCAGTGTTTTTGGGGTGTCCTCTCTAATTGTGCATTAATATTTCTGGCTGTCAAAAGTCATATCTGTCAGCAGTATCTACTCAATAAATGTTAGCACTCCTCAGTGTTTTTGGGGTGTCCTCTCTAATTGTGCATTAATATTTCTGGCTGTCAAAAGTCATATCTGTCAGCAGTATCTACTCAATAAATTTTAGCACTCCTCTGTGTTTTTGGGGTGTCCTCCCTAATTGTGCATTAATATTTCTGGCTGTCAAAAGTCATATCTGTCAGCAGTATCTACTCAATAAATGTTAGCACTCCTCAGTGTTTTTGGGGTGTCCTCTCTAATTGTGCATTAATATTTCTGGCTGTCAAAAGTCATATCTGTCAGCAGTATCTACTCAATAATTTTAAGCACTCCTCAGTGTTTTTGGGGTGTCCTCTCTAATTGTGCATTAATATTTCTGGCTGTCAAAAGTCATATCTGTCAGCAGTATCTACTCAATAATTTTAAGCACTCCTCAGTGTTTTTGGGGTGTCCTCTCTAATTGTGCATTAATATTTCTGGCTGTCAAAAGTCATATCTGTCAGCAGTATCTACTCAATAAATTTTAGCACTCCTCAGTGTTTTTGGGGTGTCCTCCCTAATTGTGCATTAATATTTCTGGCTGTCAAAAGTCATATCTGTCAGCAGTATCTACGCAATGGATTCAAAGCAGTCCACATATGATCTAAATGAGCAACCAGGTTCTGTCACCAGTCCTGATGTTAGTGTTCCCAGTACGTCATCTGGCCAAGGCGATGTCAAACAACAGAGTGTTTTCAAATTAGTGCAAAAAACAAAAACCAAAAAAAAATTTACTGTATTGAAGCGAAAACGAAGTGTAACTGAGCAAAAGTTAAGTGACGATAAAAAAAAAATTGCAAGCATGCCATTCTACACACGCAGTGGCAAAGAGAGAATGAGGCCTTCACCTTTGGCTATTAGTGGCAGATCCCAAAAAGTTACCCAGCCTACAATTGGTGCACAACTACTGTTACGCGTCAAAGCTGAGCTGCAAGATACCAGTGAGGCATTACAGGAGAATATTTGCTCTGATTCACAAATGACAACAATCCCTGTGGAGAGTCCATCCAACAGTGGGATGTCTAATCGTGAGCATTCTGCTGATGTGTGCCTTAATAGCCCGAGTGTAGCCGGTGATACCCAAATTGAGGATGCCACTTTGGAATTAGAAGAGGATGAGGGGGAGATTTGTGTAGGCGACGAGGGCGCTAATGAGGATGTTGATGAGGATGAGGTTGTTTGTGTAAGTCCTGCACCAGTGGCAGCAGTTCTGACACGTGACAAGAAAAAGGCCATTGTCATGCCTGGGCATAAAACAAAAAAATCCACTTCTTATGTGTGGAATTATTTCTACCCAAATCCAGACAACAATTGTATAGCCATTTGTAGTGTATGTGAAGCCACAGTCAGTCGAGGGAGGGACCTTAACCATCTTGGAACCTCGTCTATGTTACGCCATTTAACGAGAGTTCATGGCAAAGTGTTGGGAAAAGCTGAAAGTTCTTCCCAAAAGAATACAAGCACTCCCTCATCAGCTAAGACCCTCCGCTCACCGACATACCGACGGCCACAAAATACACCCACCACACCATCCTCATCAATATCCTCAGTAGCGCTCGGAGTTAGCCCGGCATCCCACTTAAGGCTGGATGACTCCGGCACTATTATTGATTCCTCTGAAGAAAGCGTTAGTCCTGCTGCTGCTGTTGCTGCTGCTGGGGGTGAATCGTCATCCCAGAGGCAGGTGAATAAAATGAGCAGTCCTACATTTCAGCAATTAACTGTGAAACAATCCTTTGCGAGGGGAAGCAAATATGACAGCAGTCACCCAGTCGCCAAGCGAATCACAGACGCCATGGCTGCAATGTTAGTGTTAGATCTGCGTCCAATCTCCACCATAAACGCAGCTGGTTTTTCACAGTTAATTGAGGTTTTGTGTCCGCGTTACAGAATTCCATCGCGACACCATTTCTCCCGTAAAGCTATTCCACAACTATACCAAAAAGTGTGTAAAAATGTAGAGATTGCGCTGAAAAATGCCATTCTGCCCACTGTTCACTTAACCACAGATATGTGGACAAGTGGAAGTGGCCAAACCAAAGACTATATGACTGTGACAGCCCACTGGGTTGGTCATTCACCTTCACCAGCAGGAACAGCAGCAGCATGTACACCACTACGTAACATTTGTCACAGGCAGGCCACTCTTTGTATCACCGGCTTCACTAACAGGCATACGGCTGACAATTTGTTACGCAAACTGAGAGATGTGATTGATGCATGGCTTATACCACTCGGACTCTCCCCAGGGTATGTCATTTCAGATAACGCCAACAATATAGTGCGAGCATTACAGCTGGGTGATTTCCAACATATTCCCTGTTTTGCTCACACCATCAACTTGGTGGTGCAGAGCTTCCTACGAAACAACCGTGAGGTGCAGGAGATGCTTTCGGTGGCCCGTAAAATTTCAGGCCATTTCAGGCATTCAGCCACAGCATGTAGGAGATTACAGCAGCTCCAAGAGCAGTTTAACTTGCCCTGCCACCAACTTAAGCAAGAGGTGGTAACTCGGTGGAATTCCACCCTGTACATGCTTCAGAGGATGGAGGAACAGCGCAAAGCCATCCAAGCATATTGCACAAGTCATGACATTGGGAAAGGAGGGGGGATGTATTTCACTCTTGCACAGTGGGGAATCCTTTCAGTGCTGTGCAAGGTGCTGAAACCATTTGAAGTTGTGACATGTGAGGTCAGTGCAGACTCTGCTAGTTTGAGCCAAGTCATTCCTTTAATTAGACTATTGGAAAAGCAGCTTGAGAAAATGAAGGAGGAGCTGAAAGCAAGCAATTCAGCAAAGTATGTTGGCCTTGTCGATCAAGTACTTAATTCGCTTCACAATGATCCTCGAGTTATTAAGATCTTGAACTCGGATCAGTACGTTTTGGCCACTGTGCTTGATCCAAGGTTTAAAACCTACATTGAGTCTTTACTTGTAAATGAGCGAGATGTGAACTTTTGCAAGGAGCTATTGCTCAGCAAGTTGGCCGCTGAACTGGGCCTCGGCTTGACGACGTGTCCTCCTTCACTTTCTCAAGCTGTTGCTCGTAAAAAATTAAATTTCCAAAAAAGAAGCAGGGAAGACACAGGGGGCAGACGAGAACAATTTAACATCTGGGCTGGTTTGAAGGATTTTTCAAAAAAAAGTGTCACTTTGCCCATAAGTCCATCCAATATGAGTATAAACATGCAAAGGATGGTGGAGGATTACTTTCAAGAGGTAGTTGATATGGAAATGTCAGACAGTCCCTTTCCTTACTGGGAAGAAAAGCAAGCTATTTGGAAACCCATGTACAAACTTGCTTTGCAATACCTAAGCTGCCCACCCTCCAGTGTGTACTCTGAACGAGTGTTCAGCACAGCAGGGAACTTAGTCAGTGATCGCCGTAGAAGGTTACTTCCCAAAAATGTGGAGAAAATGATGTTTATAAAAATGAACTACATCTTCCACGAGGAAGGCCTTCACCATCCAAGACATGCAAGCACTGACTGTTCTCTAATGGCGGATTCAAGCGGCGATGAATTGATAGTCTGTGATGATGACGATAACACTGATGAGGGTGAGGATGAAGCTGAAGATGATGCCGATAACATCTTTTTAAAACTTTCTATGTAAGTGTAGGGTGCAATCTACCCCCAAAGAGGAAAGGGACTTGTGGCATTTCCATATCACATACCATCTTGAAAGGCTGCTGTTAGGGCAATTTATCCTTAAGGGTAGGGTGTCATAGACAGAGTGACCCTAAACTGGCTTTGTCCATTTTTCATAATATTGTACAGTCTATAATGGCTGAATTTTTTAGTATTTTATACAAGTGGAGGGGGGCCTAGAGAGACAGAAACCAAACTGGCTTTCTCCATGTCAATTAATATTGTACAGTCTATAATGGCTGAATTTTTTAGTATTTTATACAAGTGGAGGGGGGCCTAGAGAGACAGAAACCAAACTGGCTTTCTCCATGTCAATTAATATTGTACAGTCTATAATGGCTGAATTTTTTAGTATTTTATACAAGTGGAGGGGGGCCTAGAGAGACAGAAACCAAACTGGCTTTCTCCATGTCAATTAATATTGTACAGTCTATAATGGCTGAATTTTTTAGTATTTTATACAAGTGGAGGGGGGCCTAGAGAGACAGAAACCAAACTGGCTTTCTCCATGTCAATTAATATTGTACAGTCTATAATGGCTGAATTTTTGGGTATTTTATACAAGTGGAGGGGGGCCTTGAGAGACAGAAACCAAACTGGCTTTCTCCATGTCAATTAATATTGTACAGTCTATAATGGCTGAATTTTTTGGTATTTTATACAAGTGGAGGGGGGCCTTGAGAGACAGAAACCAAACTGGCTTTTTCCATTTCTTTACATATTTAACTATAAGTGTAGGGTGTAATATACATTCAAAGACGATGGCTGCATTGCCAATATGCATAGATGGAGAGGAAGACAATCTGTTTTGTGTGTAGAATAGGCCTACCAACGAAGAATTAAACTGTTTTTTGGGATGATTTATTACCTCAACAATTAGATTACTTGTCTCTAAAACAGTTGGAGCACTAAATTGGGTTAATTTAGGCCCAAAAACATGGATTTTCCCAAAAAATAGCAAAACAAAACCAAACAAAACCAAAACCAAAACCAAAACACGCAATGGAGGTTTTGCAAAACCAAAACCAAAACCAAAACACGACGGTAATCCAGATCCAAAACCGAATCCAAAACCAAAACACGGGGGTCAGTGACCATCTCTAATTAAGACCACATTGGGACCTTTCTGTTGATCAAGACATTGGCCCCCTCCAGCCACTGTCAACCCCCTTCCACTATTTAAAAGTAACTGTGCCTTCTAAACTAAACTACACTAAGCCCCTTAAATCTATATAACATGCACCATCAAAGCAGAACAGATATACACTCAGATCCTTCTTTGTTTGTAAAGTAACATGCATAAAAATAAATAGATGTTAATTTAGAACATCTAATCACCAGAAGATCTATATCTATGTAGTAAGTGTCCATATCAGCTATACTGTCACTAAGTCTGTCTGTTCTAGTAACTGAATATAAGAAAGGTTTGGTTACTGCAGAACATATACATTAAATAAAACAGAGACAAGCAACTGTCTTATACCAGTTCTAGATCTGACCTTTATGAGGCATCAGGAGTGTCTCTGCCTTCTCTTCCAGTATGGTGTTCTCCATTGTTTCTTCCTCCTGACTTCAAGTCTCCCCCTCTCCTTTGTCTAAGTTGCTCTCTGCATCCTGGAGATAAATGTATCAAGCTGAAAATTTCCAACGGGGTTGAAAAGTGGAGATGTTGCTAGTTATCATGTATTTAGTACATTCTACAATATTATAGCTAGAATCTGATTGGTTGCTATAGTCAACATCTCCACTTTTCAAACCTGTTGGAAAGTCGCAGAAGGATACATTTGCCCCCTGGACTAGTTTCTGAGTCTCATTGTCGGCCGCCTTGCCACATATCTGCCCTCACCTCATATGTTTCACCAAAGGGTTAACATTATCTTACTTGTTTCTCTTTATTAGTATTTGCCTCTCAAGGGATGAGTTGAACTAAACCATGTCTCACTCTTATTAGTGAGAAACAAGTACTGAAACCTGTAGGCTTCATTTTACACATGCCACGTGTATTCATATCACTGTTCTCCATGGTTCAGTAGACCTTATTCTCAAAACTTTTGACAACCAAATGTGCATCTTTGGTGTAATAAGTCTTCTGTAACCTGACAATAGGGTCTCTCTGTGTGATGTTCTGAATGGACTGTACTTGATGGCACTCATACCCTAGATTAATATAATATGAATGAGAGTTGCTTGTCTGTTTTGTATTACTGATGTGTATGAGTTCTCTGTACAGCACTGCGGAATCAGTGGCGCTATATAAATAAATGGTGATGATGATGATGATGTTACACCAATGCATGGACCTTGCGATCGAGAAGAAGACACATTTTGTCCAAAGCAGTTATGGTTGGTGGGGATTAGAGTAGGTAGCGGATTGCTTTAAGCAGTGATGGGCAACTGGATACACTTGAGGGCTGCAAAAAAAAAAGTCCCTCTATCCTTCTAAAGGGCCACACTTTACCCTTAATTACTCTTACAGCGCTGCGGAATTAGTGGCGCTATATAAATAAATGATGATGATGATCTTAATAAGTTAAAGCAATACAATTAATCAAAGAAAGAGGCACCTATCTGTAATAACATATCCACAGGTATTTAAGCAAGTGTTACAAGCTATAACAAACAAATCTGACAATAGTGTTGAAAGGGGGCCGCAGGTGAAGTCTGGGAAAACCTGTTGTTTATCACTGGTATAGAGACTGAGGGCGCTAGAAGATCCATGTAGGGATCACCATTTTTACTATGATAGTATTGCATGTGTCATACTTGCCAACTTTTCCTCGTTGGCTTCAGGGAGATCCTGGGGGAGGTGGGCATGCGGGGGCTTGACGAATTGAGTCATTTTGGCCTAAGATGACGTGATATTTGTGCCATTAAGCCCCACCCCCACCACTTATCTATTGCGGGTGCGAGAACCGTGAGGTTGCCCTGCTCTCCCGGGAGCCCTCCCAGAAACTATGCGTTAAAGAAAAGCAGCTAATGAATCTCTAGAGACTGAAGTGTCTTTTACATTTCTGTCTCCATTACTGAAGTCATGTTGTCTTACCTGACAGTCTTTCATTAAATCTTGGTCTGCATAAAAAAAATGGCCACCTCCATAGGCATCAATACATGTACATAGGACACAATTTCTGAATTTGTCATCATGCCACAGATTGCAAAGCCAACCAAGTCTTGTACTGGCTCAGCATCAGGGAGAATGCCAGACTCTTCAGGGAGTGTGGGAGATCACCCCTATTTCAGGGAGTCTCCCTGACATTCATGGAGAGTTGGCAAGTATGGCATGTGTTCTAAAATAAAATAAAATTAAAATTTGCTGATTTTCAGAGCAGTGGCTGAAGCAAAAGTAGTTAATAAGTACACACATTTAGGGTCTGATTCATTAGGGTACGCATTCAAAACGCAACTCAATGTCTGTATCCTACGCTGGCATCCATGAGTTGCGGGTTCCAGAGATCATCAAGGAACAGATCTCAACATATGTGCGCAGTTTTATCATTAATGATAATTAATGATAAAACTGTAGAAGAAAAAAAAGTTTTTTCTTCTCCGCCATGAAACTTAATTATTAGAATGTTGTTAATGTCTACTGTACAGACAAATACATTTTACAATGATTGCAAACTCATGTTACAGCATGCATACGAGACTGTCATCATTACTGATCGAGACTTAGACTAGCCCCAGAGCTGGTGGAAGAGATACGGCAGAAAAACAAGTTAGTTTCACGGCCGTAGAGCTTGATATTGGCCGTGGCTGCATGTACTCCACTTTGGCACGCCTCTAATGTACATTGAGTACGGCAAAATGCCCCTTCCCCGCCCACTTCACTCTCCAAAGTCGGAAGCTGTAGTAAGTGCATGAACATTGCGTACACGTCCACGTTTAGCAGCTGGATCTGTCTGTTCTGGGTATGCGCAGAGTGATTCTGCGTACAATACGCTCAAAATCGGCAGATACGTGTTTTGATGAATCGGCCGCTGGTAACCCTGTAAATGTTAGATATTGCTCAATAGAACATGGTGAACAGTTTGTTGGTTGAATTAACTTTGTGAAAGTAGCTAACATAAGAACCACAGAAATGGAGGTGTGGAACCTTCCCAGAAATCAAATTCACTTTTCTTGGCTAAGCTTGTATTATGGATATTGGTTAATATAAAAAGCTTCCTCCCTATATTTACTTATAGCATATCTCCTTTAGCCACGAGTGTTTCTACTTTATAATTTGGATCAGCATATTAACTAGACCTCAGCTGGCATGTTAAAGAGTACTATTAAAAGCCGGCTGCACTTCTATTCTATTTTCAAAACTCCATTCTCCTGTCTGATTAACCTTAATCAGTCTCTCACCTACAAAACACATTAAATGTAAACACAACTTAACAAAATTGTTGGCATTCATTTTCCCATAGTCATCTGATACATTCCAAAGGCTTGCATAAGCTCCACAGAATGTGTTCATAGTATATACAATAACAGTAGATTAACTCACAGGTGTCCCATTTTTATGTTCTATCTTTACTTTAGGAATGACACTACTAATAGCCAGTGATTATGCTATTTTTTACACTCTTGTACATAGCCACAGCCTGCTAGCCTTTAAAACACACAAAGTAATGGGCATTGGTAGAAGCTACTAGGCATTGAAGCAAAATCTGAGGGTAGAACATGAACAGTCAACTAGGAACTTAAACCTGGATTTATCTGTCACTCTTCTTCAGTCGACTGAACATCAGTTCATCTCTCATTCTCCATCAACCACACACAACCTCCATCTATCTCTTACTGTCAGCCAACCACTCTCCTCCACCATATCTCACTCTCCATCAAGCATTCACTTTGCTCACCATCTACCACCCACCTCAAACTTCATCCACTCTCCATTAGCAGCTCAATACGCTGATTACTCTCCATCTACCATTCAGCTCAACCCCTAACAATTTTCACTCTCCATCAACCACCCACATTTATCTTCTTTTCTATCTATCATCATCATCAACCTCAATCCATCTCTTACTTCCCACCAGCTACGCTCCTCAACCCTCATTCACTTCTCATTCTCCATCACCCACCCACATCAAAGCCCATCCATTTTCCACTCTCCATGCACTACCCAACTCAACATCGTTCTATATCTCAGAGTACAATCTTCAATTTTTTTCACCCATCTGCCCTGACACAGAAATTTTACATAGTGGCGCCAATAACACGGTCTGTGGAGAAAGTAAAAAAAGAGTGGCAAAAACTAAATGACAAGGTAAGAAGCCACTACTGACATGCCAAAGGGACCAGTGGGGGCCCTAGTAGGGAGCTGGCATCCCTGGAGGCAGGCAGCCAGCCATGGCTTACATTGATCCACATCAAATTGATGGAAAGAGTGGCATAGATGCAGATTGGCCACCCAGAGTACAGCAAGAATGCAGGTAAAAAAAGTTCTCACTAGTAGCGCCACCTCTCCTCCTATCTTCTTCTCTACTCCAACCTCATCCCTGTGCATCCTAGTATTATTTTCAGGATTTGAACCCAGGGCTTCTGTGGACTGCTGCTCTACTGACTAAGCCAGCTGTTCCCAAAGTGTCACAGGGGTGCCACAGCCGCCCTTGTAAAATTAAAAAAAAAAAATAACTTACCAATCCAGCGCCGGATACTCCTCCTGACTGTTCTCACTGACTGCCGGGCGTGACGTCATCACGTCCGACAGTGTCAGTGAGGAGCAGCAGAAGAGGACATCAGGAAAGAGGACAGCAGAAAATGAGGAATGAAGGTAAGTAAAGGAATGGAGAGTGAAGGAGGACAGAGTGTGAGATGCTGAAGGGGGGGAGGGACAGAGAGAGATGCTGAACGGGGGGGGGGGGCAGAGAGAGATGCTGAATGGGGGGGACAGAGAGAGAAGCTGAAGGGAGGGGACATAGTGAGAAACGAATGGGGGGGACAGAGTGTGAGATGGCGAAGGGGGGCAGAGTGTGAGATGGCAAAGGGGGGCAGAGTGTGAGATGGCGAAGGGGGGGACAGAGTGTGAGATGGCGAAGGGGGACACGGAGTGTGAGATGGCGAAGGGGGACACAGTGATTTGATGAAAGGGATACAGAGTGATATGGTGAAGGGGCGCAGTGATATGTTGAAGGGGCACAATATGATCTAGTTCCTGTAGCCACATTCTGCCTCCAGTTATCTAGTACTCGAGTACCAACCTAGAATTGTCCTCAACTACTTCTTTGTCTTTTTGTCTTACTGTATGATCATATAATCATCCTGTGACCTGCCTTCCTTCTTGCTACTGGGCTCCTATTCAATCTCCAGAGTATTATAATTAGGGGTCTTCTATGTTATACCGTATACTTTATGTTTGATGCTTACCTTGCTACCATCCAACATTTAACATTTGGACAGATGTGGGCCAATTCCCGACTGCAGCAAAACATGTATTTTGAACTCATATATATTTCATGTCATAAATCTACATCATACTCAGATTACCTCAGGGAGTGCCAGGATCGTTAGTTGTGTAACTAATGATGTGTTGTTGGATCATGTAAGGGCATGTTGCTTAACATTTTATGGAAAGATATTAAAAAGCACTGGTCCAAGAGTACAGATCCCTGGGGTACTCCACTGGTAACCTTTCCCTCCTGTGATTGCACTCCATTTACTATAACTCTCTGTTTTCTATCCTGCATCCAAGATCTTATCCATTCAACCATCTTAGAATCCAATCCCAAGCTTTCAAGTTTATTTAACAGTCTGTGATGTGGGAAAGTTCCAAAAGCCTTACTAAAGTCTAGATAAGCTACATCTACACCCTCCCACCTCGATCTATTACTTTAGTCACCCATTAAAACAAGTCAATAAGATTAGTTTGACATGATCTCCCCCAGTAAATCCATGCTGTTTGGGATCCTATAAGTTACTGGATTTCAGATATTCTACAACTCTTTCTTTTAATAGTGTTTCCATCCATTTCCCTAGTACCGATGTAAGGCTCACTGGTCGGTTGGTGCTTGCTTCTGTCCTCTGCATTGGGTCTTATACATGCAATTTGCCTTCTAGATTACCTAAGGGAACCCAATGCGGCCCACTGTTGGTACCTCATTGCTTGTCATTGCCTCTCCATGTATGCCGGGAATAGATATACACAGCTATTTAGCAGATATTCCCTTGGCCCTCATTTAGAGTTAGGAGCAAGGCAATAAAAAGCTATAAATTTTGTCCTGGACAGACCATGTTGCAAATGCATTTTTTTGTGTGTGCAGGGAAAACGTTGGTTGTTTTCGATTCATTTCAGTTAGGACACAATCCCTCTCAACTCTTAATCTGTCTGCACTCCCCCCCTGCAGTGCACCATGGTTTTGCCAAGGTACAAACTTGTTTGGTTTATTTCTTTGCTCCACACTCTAATCTAGGGCCATAATCTTCACAACAGAGCCATCATCTGACTGTGTGGCAGCTCCCATTGGCCTCCTAAATGCAACATACCTAGTACTCACCACCAAATTTAGCAGCAGAAAATTGTTCAGATCACCCGATTTGCCACACGCTTCACTCCCTAATTATGACCCCTGGAGAGTCAAAAACCAACATTGTAATACATCATCAGGCAGGTCCATCTACTAAATACCTGTCAATGCATCAATACTATCTCATCTATTGCACTAACAACACTTCTACCCACTACTTTACCGTATATGAATTGGGCCCCCTAGTGCTTTCCGCCAGACATTGATAAATTGCCGGCATTTTCTGCCAAACTCGCTTCGATCAGCTTACCTATGGCGATACTCTCAAAAATTATGAAAACTGCCCAAAACATTCAAATGCCAACGATATAAGTTAGACAATATGAATTAAATTTTATTTTGCACTTATTCATCATCTGTGATTCCCTCAAGATGTGACTGCTATCTATACAAAGCAATTTAGCAGCTTACGTGCACCCCTCTCCTGGTAACGGAGTTCTAAAGCTAATACCCTGTGCCACCTCCAACAGCTGACATGGCGCCACACAAGTTACAGTAACCACAGGACCCCAAAACAGAAGACTTATTGTATACTGCTATTTATTACATTTAACAAGATTTCCTTGTTTCCCAATAGCATCTTGCTCATTGCCAGCCCTGATTAAATATGTACATATTAAATATAAGTATGGTAGAATGTGACATAAATCTCTGACCTATATTTGGATATAATGCTAATTACCAGACCTGCCTAATATTCATGTGACGTAATTACTCTACTAAAAGTACCTTATATGCTAAATGTCAGTCTCCATGAGCTAAAATTAGTTTGTGTCACACCCCCTTCCTATAATAGTCTTTACTAACTAACCCCTATTTTTGTGGCTGCACTACTTTTATCCTAGTAGGGGGTGCAGAGGCGGAACTAGAGAGCTGTGGGCCCCGGTGCAGGAAAGTGAGGAAGAGGGAACCGGGGCCCACAGCTCGCTAGTTCCCCATGCAGCAGACCCTATTATCTCCATAGTCCCTGGTGCACCGCACCTGCTGCACAAGTGGTGATTCCGCCACTTATGGGGTGACTGCTGGCAAAGAGGAAAGGAGGACTGCGCATGACTCCTATAATATCCCAGATGCTCTGAGAACACAACCTGCTGTGTTCTCTTCTAGCCCGGGCAGAGAGCAGCAGCAGGCCCAGGCGCAAGGTTCCCCTATGGCAGTCAAGAGTCGCTTGCTGAATCTTAATGGTTGATTTTTTTCTTTTTAAATAAATTTTATTAAAGGTTTTGTACATTTTTTTACAGTATAAAGACAACATTATGGAAGGCCTGCTTCTAAGGAGGAGAAGGAGAAGAAGGAAAGAAAATTGAGAGTAGAAGGGAAGGAGAACGAAGGGGGCGGGTGAGGAGAATGGGTGGGATAAGGGATTAAAAAAGATTAGGAGGAAGAGGAGAGTGTCGTTAGCACAGAGGCATCATTAAAAACAGCAGCGGTTGAGGAACCCTCAAGGGATTCAAATGATTTCAAGCTACTCGGTAGTCGCTTACAGAGCACTTCAACCATGGTAATCCACTGGTGTGAGATTATAGTGAAAGCCAAAGAAGTGGGACAGGGAAGGAGGGGAAGTGGTGTGGGATAGATAGGAATGTTAGGAGAATAGGGGAAGGGGGAGAGGACAGGCGGTAGAGCATACTCTACATATAAAATACCAGGGCCATCAATAGCGTGAAAGGAGAACGGTTAGTTGTCGGCCTCATGTAAGTGAGCCGTGAGCCCCAAATGGTGTGAAATTTGTTGGGGTGGTCATTTATAATACTTGTGATATATATTCACAGCAACATGTCTGCCAGATCCTTTTGCTCACCGCCAGGAGGACAGGGGGTTCTGGTTGCTTTTAAGACAGACGCTATCGGAATTTAGTCTGTGTTATGTACAATGCCAGCTAAGGCCATCCTGTATTTGTCAGTGTTTGCGATAGGACGGTGTAGAAGGGAGTAAGACAAGCAAGGTGATAACATCAGGGAGGTAGCATTATGTATCAGGGCATGAACCCTTTGTCAGAACAGCACAATTTTGGGACATGTCCACCAGATGTGGTGAAATGAGCTGTCATGACCACAGAACCTCCAGCACAGCTTGAAGGTAGCAGGGTATATGGTTTGCAGGCGGGTGGGTATTAAGTACCATCTATACAGCAGTATATATTTGCGTTTACTTTAGTGCGCACACAAATAGAGTTTTTGGAAATTTTCACCTTGACTTTAGCAGATTCCTCTTTGTCAAGTTCTTCTCCCATGTCCTTCTTCCACTTTAGATCATACTGATCCCTGTAAGGCTTGCGGTAGGCTGCAAAGAGATGGTAGAAGGTGGAAATTAGGCCACCCTGGAGGAATTCGATCATACAGGATGATTCAAAAGGAGTGAGTTGGTAAATCAGTTTAAATTCGGGGATGGAGCGATAGAAATGTCTTAATCAGAGATATTGGTAGAAGTGGTCATGGTCAGGTTCATTTTAGACTGGGGACATGGTCATGGATTTCTGGTTTCGTTTCTTGCGGATGGATTCCCCACTGACATGATCCTTAATAACAACTTAGGGCATAGCATTACCAACATTTACCTTCAAGTCTGTCCAAGAGGTTTCCCACAGCCAAATCCTGCAGACTCTAAACCAGCTGCGCCTGTGTCCCAAGTTCTAAATCCAGACCCATCCAATGATGAGCAAACAGTGGTGAGGAGCCTTTATGTAATCATAGGTAATTCTGGTAAAGACACATGGCATACTATTGAGCTTTTATCTGGCTGTCATCCATCTAGAGGTCAGTCAACGTGAACCGAAAATGTCAGCTGGTAAACGCTCCAATGTTCCCAAAAGGGTACCTAAATTAAAAGAATGGGAGGACTGCTTGGCTGCCTTATCTATGGTGATTAAACTCTTTTGTAGTGCAAAGCCCAGAACATTTTTGGTCAAAGTCTTATATATCGATTCAATTGAGTTCTTATGAGTGGTGTGTCCCATACGACATATGAAATGAGATCCGGCCCTTGTCCAACTCAGAAGATAAGGGGTACCAATCAGAACAGTTATAATATTTATGCTTCTTCCAATTCTCAGCACCCACAGCTGTGGGTACCAGGAGGGCCCTAAAGAACGATGCTGAGAGCATCAAAAGACTTCTGCTTATAGTACTGACTAGGCGTTCAATTCCCATTGGTCAGGAGCTAAACAGTGAAGCCTGAAACCTTTTGGACCTTGTTTATTGGAACTCTGCTTGCTCTTTTGGTAGTGTGCCTGCAAAAAGCAGGCTGACATCCAACTTAGTTACTGCCAATCTGACCGAAGAAGGCTAGGACTGGACCTTTGCCAGCATGAATCACCCTAGTGATGGCTTACTAGGTCGGTGCTTTGTGTTATGTTTGTTTACCTGATTATGTTGTGTACAATTTTGCAGTGTACCTGAATGATGCAGTTTCGTTAAAAGTGCTATAGCCATTTGGCAATTTTATTAATAAACCCTGTTTATTTGAAAATATATTTGCCTAGGTGATGATCTCTACCCACGATTAACAGTACTGGTGTAGGCTTAAGACGGACAGATAACCTATTCAGTATGTTGTTGGTAAATTCAGAGAATATTTCCCGCGTAAAGAAACAAAAGTGAACCCAGGGCAGTGACACCAGCCCTTGTATTGTTCCTGCTCAGCCCATCCTTACCCCCCATTTTATTTTGTCTTAGTATTTGTGCAGACCCTTAAATATGACATTTTTACCATTATTAACACCATAGATTGTAGGCTTGCAGGCAGGGTCCTCTTATCCCTTTGTCGATGAATAACCAGACATGTTTTATTCACAATTGTAGACCTCTGAAAAATATGTTGTCACTTTATAAATAAATGTTAATACAAATGTAAATGAGATTCTTCCTCTTTCTTCTCCTTGTCCTACCCAGGATTTGTCATCTGGGTCTGTGCCCAATTCAGGCTAGGGAGTCGAGAAGTTGGTAAGAACAACAGCACAATCTTATCTTCTGTTCTTACACACCGCAGACGCCCTGTAAAGCACAAACATGCAGTAACACGATTAATCTGAACATTAACATGAAACTGATGCTACTGCTTTGTAACTAGCTAAAAATCTTCACATCTGGTTTGTAGCATCGCTAGATTCTCTACTCAGTACAGAATGTTAAGGATTTCTCTACACAAAGGTTAAAAATAAATAATGTAGATAATACTTTGCTTTCCAGTTGCTAGCACAGCAAGGTGAACACACTGGGGTTAATGCATAGTTGGTTATAATATTGGAGTAATTTACTCTTAAAAAAAAGAGCACAGAAAATGAGAGTAATTCTGCCCATATGCAGAGCTATATGCATTCCGCCTCCGCAACATATGCGCCTGGTTTTTGATAAGTCATCATCATCAGTGAGCATTTGCACCTCTCTTATAGAAGGTGTAAAAGACATGACTACTAAAAGTCTGCAGGTCTGCATTTGGGTAAACACGCTTTTACTGTACTTTGCTAAGGTTAGAATGCCTCTTTCCTCCCTTGTCCTGCTTCTCCAAGGGCAGGCGGGCATAAGCACAAGAATTTTGCAAGTCTGCATATGCATATGTGTGCGTCTTCATTATGGCCATGCGCAGAACAATATCACGCAAGACACGCTACGTAATCTGGTGTATGCCGCACTATGCATTGGCTTCTCTATCATGAACTTGAACGAATTGTTTAAGTTGAGCCTTGGTCCACGAAGTGCTTAGAGAACACAGCCACCAGGAGCCTCAATTAGCATGGGCAGGGCTGGTGCCGATATATTTGGTGCCCTCCTGCAATCTCTAAATTATCTCCCTCCTCTTTCTTAAACTAACATTTGTTCACACAATACTGCAATCTTTTAGAGGCAATTGCTCTAAGAAATTTAAATGATGAGAGGTATATGAATAAAAACATTGGCATACTAGAGACTTCCTCTACTAGCTTCTGCAGTACAGTGCGTCAATAGTGTCTTTTCATTTGAGAGTATTGTATCATTGTGGGGTAATTTTCACTTCCCCTTTGTTTATATTAATATTTTATTTTACAAAATTCACACCATTTTTTGGGCAAATTTTAGCTTGGAGAAATAGTTCCACCAAGTGGCCCAGTATGTGCTTCTACCAGGTTATGAATGACCAAACTATGGAACACTAGCTCCTGCCTACCGTCTAACCCCCTGCCTCTCCATTTTCGCACCAGATTTTCTTAGTTGCATGTGGAACATGTGATGGACAAGTTTTACCAGCCCAACCAGATCTCTCTAACTCCTCCAATCAGAACATGCTGCATCCCTGCAAACACTATAATTTTTATATGCAAAATTAATGCATGTCTCGCAGTATTGAGCCCGTTTGTTTAGAACACAAAGCATAATTTGCATGCACTGCAGGCAGCAACATTTCAGAAATGACCTTTACTACTCTTGTTAATAATAAACTGTCGATGATGATATGTGGGTGTGTTTTTCTCTTGGCATAGCTAGGTCTAAGTATATGGCCAAACCAATGACAATAATTGTGTGGAGAACAGGGGAGGAAATAATTTGATATTGCTATTCAGTGGTTATTCAGCAGCGGTGGTAGTCAGCATATCGATGCTGACTACCCCAACAAGACTCACCCCGACGTGACTATTCCGAAGGAGCTGGCTCCCGACCCTGCCCAATGACGCCTCCCCTTTACCCCGACAGCAGCCAATGACGATGAAGCAAGAAGGCGGCTGCAGCTGATGACGTCATTGAGCATGCCGACGGCATTATCGCTGTTGTTAAGGGGGTGAGGTAAGTATGCACCCATGTACAATGTATAATCCTTTTTAAAAGAGATGGGTTTTCAAAGAGCATCTAAAGATTTGAAGGCTGTGGCAAAGCCTGATTGAGCGTGGTAGGGAATTCCATAAGTGGGGAGCCACACGGGAGAAGTCTTGAAGGCGGGAGTGAGAGGTGGTTATCAGAGACGAGACAAGGCGCAGGTCAGAGGTAATGCCGGAGATACTGTCTGTGTCCCGAAATGTTTAGGATCATTTTTAGGATTCTGCAACAGCACGTAGGAGAATGCAGTAGCTGCAAGAAGAATATAATTTAGGGGGAATGTACTTTAGTCCAGCGCAGTGGACAATACTTTCTGTGTTGTGCAAGGTGCTGAAACCACTCAAAGTAGTCACCTGTGAAGAGAGTGCAGACACTGTTAGCTTGAGTCAAGTGATTCCACTAATTAGACTTTTTGAAAATCGGCAAGAGAAATTGAAGGAGGAAATGAAACAAAGCAATTCCGCTAATTATGTTGGACTTGTAGACTAAGTACTTTATTTGCTTCACCAGGATCCAAGAGTTATCAACATCTTGAAATCGGATCATTACATTTTGGCAACTGTGCTTGATCCTCGGTTTAAGAGCTATGTCTTCTCTTTCTTTCCAGCAAGCTGACAGCTCAAGTGGTACATGACACAATGGCGTCTCCTCCTACAGATTCTCTGGAAATTGCTGCTAGGAAAAAACTTAGGTTTCCCAAGACACCCAGTGGTGATGCAGATGAGTCTGCACAACATTTTGACATTTGGTCTGGAGTAAAAGAATTACCCAAAAATTGTGACAGCTCTTACGTAAAATGAACTACAAATTTCATGAGGAAGGCCATTGCCAGCAATTACACCAAGTACACAGACTTCTTTGATGGTGGATTCCAGCGGGGATGAATTAGTATTGTTTGAGGATGATGTACACACTGATGAGGGTGAATATGATGACAGTGTAGATGGGAGGTGCTGAGATCTAGCTGAGAAAAAGGAGCTAACTGTTGCTGGTATGCTTGGTAATATTTTGGGTAGAATGGCATGTTGGCAATTTTATGTTTTTCTACAGTAAACATTCGCCTTTATTAGAGGGGTGTTTTTTTTCTTTCAAATAGTACAGGCTTTTTATTTACATTTTTGTTTCCCTGACTTACGACCACTATGCACTTGAACGTAGGCTTTAGCACATGAGGTAGAGGGATTAGTATCATCATGACTGAGACTGGAGAGTAACAAGAACTATGCAACCCCTCCTCTTTCTGTATGAGCTATGGCACAGTAGAATGTCACTGGAGACTTTTAAGAACACTGACAGCCCTATTATTACAATTTCTGTTTCAGCACTGAACCCTGCCACCTCTTCTGTTCTGAGTGAGCCATGGCACAGTAAAATGTAACTTCAGATTTTGAAGAACACTGCCAGCCCTATTATTTGTATTTCAGCAATGACAATCAGCAATGGAGCAATGGATTTCTCCTGAATGTCACTGGAGACTTTGAAGAACACTGCAACCCCTCCTCTGTCTTTTCTACCTATGATGCTGCCCAACTGCACTAGAGACCTCCAAGAACCGTGCTACCCTTTCTGTGTCCCTCTGTGAAATGGCACTGGATCGCCGTGGTGGGCGGTACTTATAGAATCCAAAACTCGCGAGATCCCACGTTGTAACAATGACGTTTTGCCTTGTTTTCAATTCCGAGGGTGCACGAAAGAACCGAGCCGTCTCAGCTTGGTACTCGGATCTGCTAAATAAATATAACATTCTTTATGAATACTGCCAGAAATGACACAGAGCAGATGGCATGCAGATATCTCCCTGACGGTTTACATACAGTGTTAAACATGTCCAAGCAAGTAATGAAAATGTACAAACCAAGACCACCCCCTCCCCAGACCCAAAACGTTATCTGTGTTTGTGTCACGCGCTTGATTCCAAATCAAGATATGTCCTGAACACACACACTCTCTTCCTAGACAGTGGCATAGCTGTGATGGGTCCAGTCTCCTATGTGTTCCAGTACTGTCCAGACTGTCATCCGACTGCACGGTCCAAGGGATTACTTTAAAAGCGGTGGACGGTGTCAACTGCTTTAACTGTTTCATTAGCAGCTGCTGTGAATCTATAAATTGATTGAGCCACTTCAATTTCTCTATTGTTGTTTGAGAAGCATATATGGAATCAGTAGCTGATGGGGATCTGGTCCTTCTATTGCCATTTGGAGGTTCCTTTCAATTTAAAAACACATGAATGTATGACCAGGGCCGGTGCTAGGGTCCATGGCGCCCTAGGCATTTTTACTAAATCGACCCCCCCGACGCAAAAATCGGCGCCCTCCTCCCTCCTCAACCCGTCTTTCCTTACCTTGTCTCACCACCACTGCCTCTCTGCTCCGTCTCCTCCCCTCCACTCACTGACACTAGTGAGTGGAGGGGAGGAGACGGAGCAGAGAGGCGGCGGTGGTGAGCAATAGCCTCTTCCCCCCTCCCCGTGCATCTGAATGCTGTGCGGCGGCCGTGACAGGTATGGTCAGCGGTCGCCGCACAGTTTTAAAGTCATTTACCATTCTGTGGTGCCCTCTAGGCGCCCTCCAGAGCCCGGCGCCCTAGGCAAGTGCCTAACCTTGCCTAATGGGAGCGCCGGGCCTGTGTATGACCCAACATAGGGGCTCTTGTTACTTTGATTTAGGACCACTCTACTAGCAGGGGTGCCTTGACGGGCGGGTGGCTTATCATACATTTTCAAATGTGTCTGAGAATTCTGCATTTCATGCACAAAGAGAATAGCAGCCCTTTTACTGGTTCACAGCAGAGTGCTGGGGGGATTTTGTCTGTATTATAAGGAATAACTCACCCCCTCCTGTAAATCGTTACAAATATTAGAAGTCACTTCACAGACCTGTGACCTGTATATAAACATTCACCCTCCGGCTTCCTCCTCATCATCAACATTTATTTATATAGCACTAGCAGCTTCTGTAGCGCTTTACAGTTGGGATGATACCATATATCATCATCTGGGAGAGATAAGGAAGCAGGAATTTGTGAACCCTTATAGCAAAACATTGAAGAGGCCCAAAACCTTCCTATGGATGGACACTTTCCCTTCCCTCACTTCCCTTGGTGGCCGGGCTCCCGCTTCCACTCCGTACATACTCATCAGAGAGGAAGGATCCCTTCCCTTTAGAGCAGAATTACATTTTGGAGGCCTAGAATGTGCTGGGCATAGCAGGGCTTTACATGCCACTTAAGCTCCATGTAAGGTTCCTCTATTTATTCATTTGTAAATGATAAATGAATAACATTATTACCATCAATACTACATCAATGGGACCTGGCAAACTTGCTGATTGCAGGAGTTGGCCGGATCGGGGTGGGTGTTCGACTTTCAATTAGCTGAGCCGTTCATTTAAACTTACTTAGAAAAATAGAAGCATTCAGGGACCGCACTTTTTGCAGTTCGTAAACGACCTCTAGAGACATTCCAAAAAAATATGGCACTGTGCACTGCGCAGAAAACTCCCTTGGCATAAATGGTTACGTTTAATGTTAACTGAACTGTTAAAAAATACTATTTCCTTTTTAGCTTTATTGTATAACAACTAATATATGCCACTGAGTACTTTAGTGCACTTTGGGGGGACAGGGGCAGGTGTGAAAACCTCACAGTTAGGCTGGTATCTCCTCTTCTCAAACTCTCAAACACAGTGCATTCATCCAATTCATGTTGTGTCTTTGGGGCTGCAGATCTTGGCAAGGTCTAAAATGGGATGGCTTGGGAAACCCCTGCCTGAGTCTGACTGGTGATGACTAATACACATTCACGCATCAAATGACAAGAAAAATATGAGCGAGGACTCTGTCATCAGCAGAGATAAAGTGGCTGAGAGCTGTATCAATGAAATATAAACAGCATGTGACAAGACAATAATGCAATTTTGGTGCAAAAGTTTAGCTGCTCTATAACACAATGATATAGCATTCAGCAATGGTATGCAATAATAACATTTGGTAAGAATGTCCAATAGAATAATCAGCAACATTGATGGCAGTGGTAGAATCAGCAATTATAATAACGGCAATAGCATATAATTAGGAATGACAATGATAACTAGTTAGGACACTTTAGTGTGTGGCTGGTAGCACTTACCATGTTAAATGTCTCGCTTTTTGCATATAACTACTCACACTTAGGGTTTAGTCTGACTGTGGATAGTGTTCACATTTAGACCAACAGACACACATCCTGAACTGGCTAAAGTCTCTTTAAGGAAACACCATGAAATGGAAAAACAGGAGAATCAGCAGTATTAGACTCTGGGCATTGGCTGTTTCTCTGAGTTAGAGAAAGATAAGGTAGCAACGTGTAGGGGTAAGATTTACAACATGAAGACAACAATAAACAGTTGCATCGAGTCCCTTTATAAATAGAGCAATGAAGAAATGTGACTGTCTCTTGAAGATGACAATTATGGTGGTAGTCCCAGCACTAGTGCTTATTGTTAATTTCTATTGTATATAAGGAGAAAAAGATGATGTGGGTAATAGCCCCCAAAACAAGAATAAGCACAAATGTATATAGGAAATAAGGAATAGTCTCCACAGTGTTAAGAAGTTCATGGCCAGCTTAGATGGGCCCCCATTGGCTCTCTTCAATAGACCAGATCTGGACTCTCTGTGGGCCTCTTGTCTGGACCTCTTGCAGCTTGCACTTCACCTCTGATAGCTTATTCTCTAGCAATGACAGGCTCTCCTCTGGGATTGGCAGTTCCCTCTGAGATTCTGGCAGCCCACTCAAACAACCTGACAGCTCTCTCTGTTAGATAGGCAGCTCTCTCTGTAAGACTGGCAGCACTCTCTAAGCAGTTTACAGCTCTCTCATGGCCTCTAAACAATATCCCAGTAAGGGCATTGCCTCTCTCTGCAGCAATCTTTCCCCACAATACTTACCCTCACAGCATCTCTTATGATCACTGGCAGGTTCAATGGGCTAGACTCCTGGCAATGGGCACACCTATCCTCTCTGTCCATACTCCTTCACTTCTGCTAAAATCTCTCAGCATATGGTGGGCTCTGATGTGACTTCCCACTTCTCGTATGCTTGGGCATGCTGGGAAGTATAGTTTCAAGTGCCCGAAGAAATACTGCACTGGCCCCAACCAGAGACACCCCCTCCTATTGTGTATGTACTCCTGGAACCCAGTCTCCCTAGACAGGTGACTGCTGGGACCAGGGGTTAAATAAAGGTAATTTTCAAAGCTGCAAAATGCAAATCTGCAGCCAAAATGGCATTTTGTGACATCGTATACCTATTTTTGCATGATTGTGTCTTGATTTTTACACATACTTGTCAACCTTTGAAAAGGCAATTCCGGGACATCCCGGTCAGGGGGCGTGGTTAGAGGGTGGGAGGGGGCAGGGGGCTGTTCAATCGATGCATTTTTCCCCCGTCCCCCACGTCAAAATGACGTATTTGCTGCGGGGGGCCGGGCCAAAATGACGCAATTCACCACGAATCGCATCATTTTGATGAGTGAGTTCCGTATGTGGGATACTTGCCCGCTCTCTCGGGAGTCCGGGAGACCTACTCGAATTTCGGGAGTCTCTCGGACATTCCGGAAGAGTTGGCAAGTATGTTTTTACACATTGTAGTAGATGGCAAAGATAGAACCAGGGCCTTTATTTTCGATCTGATGCCATTTGCGCCATGCAGGCCCACTTTACACAGAAAGTGCAGTTATATACTAAAACGCATAAAATGTAGACGCTCCCTTACATAAGATGAGGATACTCTCTTACTGCCATGGCGGCTTGTAAATTAGGCTTGAACGAGCAGTATTTTAGTTGTGAAATGGAGTCCACAAGTGACGGGAGACATAACTTGGGAACATGTGTAATATTTTCCTGGCATCTGCAAATTGTTGGGCAAAGTGTTTGCATGAACTCACAGCATGCTGTGCTTCCACTTAATGTGCTGTTAGTATATGGCGCTTAATGGGTTTGGATTTAGTGTTTTCAAAACAATGACAATGCCAGTTTAAGGGGAAACTTCACATCCATCTTTAATGTCACAGTCTCGTGTTTTCAGATGGAAGTCCTTGGGTGTTATTATAGAAGAGAAAATGGTACCCAGTATTGTTTTTACACTGTCAATGACTAAGAGGGTTTGTGGTATTTGTTACACAAAACCACATCATGGTCAGGAAAGGGAGGGCGGCAGATTAGTAGGAAACAGAGGAAATTAGTTAGAAACTTGTTCAATGCTGTCACGTACCAGGCATGCACATGAGGGCGGAAGTCTGATATAAGGGACCTAAGTCATTTATTCAGAAATAGAATATAGTTGCTACTTCTGTCTGTCTGATGGGATGTCAGTGTGTGCCAGCTAGTAAACAGCTTGTATTCTGATATATCCCTTCATATATATCCGTCTTTCTTTTATCTTGTATAAATGTAACTCCCTGTCACTGTGTGTAGTATGAGGTGCACAGTTTAGGCGGTGCACCTCCTTCTCAGCCCTGGCTAGCTCCTGACGTGGATATAGATCACCAGGGAGTCCCCACACATGCAGGTTATTTTTACACAGTCTCTGGGAAGATGTTGGGTCACAGGTGATGTAGCTTGAGGTGCGATGCAATCAGATGTCTCAATAATGCAGGCACCAGAGCCTGTTTATAGTGCAAAGTAAACTCTTTATTTACCCTCCTTCTTCACTCCAGCACATTCTTAAACGGTTGCAGTAATAACGTCCCTGGCTGCTACTGATCCCTTATACCAGCCTCATGTTGCTAAGCAACATTCCCAGTGTGTCTTCTCTTCGGGGGTATTATCTCTCACCCCTCCTCTGCGGGGGTATTATCTCTCACCCCTCCTCTGCGGGGGTATTATCTCTCACCCCTCATCTGCGGGGGTATTATCTCTCACCCCTCCTCTGTGGGGGGTATTATATCTCATCCTCCTCTGCGGGGGGTATTATCTCTCACCCTCCTCTGCGGGGGGGTATTATCTCTCATCCTCCTCTGCAGGGGGGGGGGTATTATCTCTCACCCCTCCTCTGCGGGGAGTATTATCTCTCACCCCTCCTCTGTGGGGGTATTATCTCTCATCCCTCCTCTGCGGGGAGTATTATCTCTCACCCCTCCTCTGTGGGGGTATTATCTCTCACCCCTCCTCTGTGGGGGGTATTATCTCTCACTCCTCCTCTGTGGGGGTATTATCTCTCATCCCTCCTCTGCGGGGAGTATTATCTCTCACCCCTCCTCTGTGGGGGTATTATCTCTCACCCCTCCTCTGCGGGGAGTATTATCTCTCACCCTCCTCTGCGGGCAGAGCCGGATTTACCACTAGGCAACCTAGGCAATTGCCTAGGGCCCATAGGTCCCCAAAGGGCCCTCCCAGGGCTGGCGGTGAGACCAACCTTTAAAAATGGGCCGCTACTTATGGGCCAGTGCTATGTGCTTGCCCCCCTGGGCTAAAATCTGCCAGCCAGCCCCTGAATAGGGGTATATGTTATGCTAAAAACTATAGTGCTATGGATTTTTTCAGGGAGGGGGCCCCAAACCAGTATCTTGCCTAGGGCCCCATGAGGTCTAAATCTTGCTCTGTCTGCGGGGGGTATTATCTCTCATCCCTCCTCTGCGGGGAGTATTATCTCTCACCCCTCCTCTGCGGGGGGTATTATCTCTCACCCCTCTTATGCGGGGAGTATTATCTCTCACCCCTCCTCCACCCTCCACTGCGGGGGGGTATTATCTCTCACCCCTCCTCTGCGGGGGGTATTATCTCTCACCCCTCCTCTGCGGGGGGTATTATCTCTCACCCCTCCTCTGCGGGGGGTATTATCTCTCACCCCTCCTTTGCGGGGGTATTATCTCTTACCCTCCACTGCGGGGGGTATTATCTCTCACCCTCCTCTGCGGGGGGGTATTATCTCTCACCCTCCTCTGCGGGGGGTATTATCTCTCACCCTTCTCTGCGGGGGGGGTATTATCTCTCATCCTCCTCTGCGGGGGGGTATTATCTCTCACCCTCCTCTGCGGGGGGGTATTATCTCTCATCCTCCTCTGCGGGGGGTATTATCTCTCATCCTCCTCTGCGGGGGGTATTATCTCTCATCCCTCCTCTGCGGGGGGTATTATCTCTCACCGCTCCTCTGCGGGGGGTATTATCTCTCACCCCTCCTCTGCGGGGGTATTATCTCTTACCCTCCACTGTGGGGGGTATTATCTCTCACCCTCCTCTGCGGGGGGGTATTATCTCTCACCCTCCTCTGCAGGGGGTATTATCTCTCACCCTCCTCTGCGGGGGGGGTATTATCTCTCATCCTCCTCTGCGGGGGGTATTATCTCTCATCCTCCTCTGCGGGGGGGTATTATCTCTCATCCTCCTCTGCGGGGGGTATTATCTCTCACCCTCCTCTGCGGGGGGTATTATCTCTCATCCTCCTCTGCGGGGGGTATTATCTCTCATCCCTCCTCTGCGGGGGGTATTATCTCTCACCCCTCCTCTGCGGGGGGTATTATCTCTCATCCTCCTCTGCGGGGGGTATTATCTCTCATCCTCCTCTGCGGGGGATATTATCTCTCATCCTCCTCTGCGGGGGGTATTATCTCTCACCCCTCCTCTGCGGGGGGTATTATCTCTCATCCTCCTCTGCGGGGGGTATTATCTCTCATCCCTCCTCTGCGGGGGGTATTATCTCTCACCCCTCCTCTGCGGGGGGGTATTATCTCTCATCCTCCTCTGCGGGGGGTATTATCTCTCATCCTCCTCTGCGGGGGGTATTATCTCTCACCCTCCTCTGCGGGGGGTATTATCTCTCATCCCTCCTCTGCGGGGGGTATTATCTCTCACCCCTCCTCTGCGGGGGGTATTATCTCTCATCCTCCTCTGCGGGGGTATTATCTCTCACCCCTCCTCTGCGGGGGGTATTATCTCTCATCCCTCCTCTGCGGGGGGTATTATCTCTCATCCTCCTCTGCGGGGGTATTATCTCTCACCCCTCCTCTGCGGGGGGTATTATCTCTCACCCTCCTCTGCGGGGGGTATTATCTCTCACCCTCCTCTGTGGGGGGGTATTATCTCTCATCCTCCTCTGTGGGGGGGTATTATCTCTCATCCTCCTCTGCGGGGGGTATTATCTCTCATCCTCCTCTGCGGGGGTATTATCTCTCACCCCTCCTCTGCGGGGGGTATTATCTCTCACCCTCCTCTGCGGGGGGTATTATCTCTCACCCTCCTCTGTGGGGGGGTATTATCTTTCACCCCTCCTCTGCGGGGGGTATTATCTCTCATCCCTCCTCTGCGGAGGGTATTATCTCTCATCCTCCTCTGCGGGGGTATTATCTCTCACCCCTCCTCTGCGGGGGGTATTATCTCTCACCCTCCTCTGCGGGGGGTATTATCTCTCACCCTCCTCTGTGGGGGGGTATTATCTCTCATCCTCCTCTGCGGGGGGTATTATCTCTCATCCCTCCTCTGCGGGGGGTATTATCTCTCACCCCTCCTCTGCGGCGGGGTATTATCTCTCATCCTCCTCTGCGGGGGGTATTATCTCTCATCCTCCTCTGCGGGGGGTATTATCTCTCACCCTCCTCTGCGGGGGGTATTATCTCTCATCCCTCCTCTGCGGGGGGTATTATCTCTCACCCCTCCTCTGCGGGGGGTATTATCTCTCATCCTCCTCTGCGGGGGTATTATCTCTCACCCCTCCTCTGCGGGGGGTATTATCTCTCATCCCTCCTCTGCGGGGGGTATTATCTCTCATCCTCCTCTGCGGGGGTATTATCTCTCACCCCTCCTCTGCGGGGGGTATTATCTCTCACCCTCCTCTGCGGGGGGTATTATCTCTCACCCTCCTCTGCGGGGGGTATTATCTCTCATCCTCCTCTGCGGGCGGTATTATCTCTCACCCCTCCTCTGCGGGGGGTATTATCTCTCATCCTCCTCTGCGGGGGGTATTATCTCTCATCCCTCCTCTGCGGGGGGTATTATCTCTCACCCCTCCTCTGCGGGGGGGTATTATCTCTCATCCTCCTCTGCGGGGGGTATTATCTCTCATCCTCCTCTGCGGGGGGTATTATCTCTCATCCCTCCTCTGCGGGGGGTATTATCTCTCACCCCTCCTCTGCGGGGGGTATTATCTCTCATCCTCCTCTGCGGGGGTATTATCTCTCACCCCTCCTCTGCGGGGGGTATTATCTCTCACCCTCCTCTGCGGGGGGTATTATCTCTCATCCTCCTCTGCGGGGGGTATTATCTCTCACCCTCCTCTTCATCATCCTTCCACTTTCTAAAGTAAAATATCCCTGTAATCTGCCCCATGTCACTAGTATTATGTCAGTGATGATGTACATTGGCCCCTAGTGGCAGCAGGCGATGGACCAGCTCCCCAGATGATCAGGGGGGGTCCCAGGACCTCCTCCCCTCTGTCCTGGGTCCCTGGATCTTCCTCTCTGCTGGTTCTGATCCCTTATATCAGCCTGATGTTGCTAAGCAACATTCCCTGGGTGTCTCTTCTGGGTCCTAGTGCCGGTCACACACTCAGTCACTGGGAGGTGTGAACAACAACACCAGAGGGGCATAGTTGGAAATTCCGCTTATAACTAGGGATGTGCACCGGCGACTTTTGAGGTCTCGTGTTTTGTGTTTTGGATCCGGATTTTCGTTATTTTTAGAGATGGTCACTGACCCCCGTGTTTTGGTTTTGGATTCGGTTTTGGATCTGGATTAACCGTCGTGTTTTGGTTTTGGTTTTGGTTTTGCAAAACCGCCATTGCGTGTTTTGGTTTTGGTTTTGGTTTTGTTTGGTTTTGTTTTGCTATTTTGTTGGAAAATCCATGTTTTTGGGCCTAAATTAACCCAATTTAGTGCTCTAACTGTTTTAGAGACAAGTAATCTAATTGTTGAGGTAATAAATCATCCAAAAAAACAGTTTAATTTTTCGTTGGTAGGCCTTCATTTATTCTACACACAAAACAGATTGTCTTCCTCTCCATCTATGCATATTGGCAATGCAGCCATCGTCTTTGAATGTATATTACACCCTACACTTATAGTTAAATATGTAAAGAAATGGAAAAAGCCAGTTTGGTTTCTGTCTCTCAAGGCCCCCCTCCACTTGTATAAAATACCAAAATATTCAGCCATTATAGACTGTACAATATTAATTGACATGGAGAAAGCCAGTTTGGTTTCTGTCTCTCTAGGCCCCCCTCCACTTGTATAAAATACTAAAAAATTCAGCCATTATAGACTGTACAATATTAATTGACATGGAGAAAGACAGTTTGGGGTCACTCTGTCTCTCTAGGCCCCCCTCCACTTGTATAAAATACCAAAAAATTCAGCCATTATAGACTGTACAATATTAATTGACATGGAGAAAGCCAGTTTGGTTTCTGTCTCTCTAGGCCCCCCTCCACTTGTATAAAATACTAAAAAATTCAGCCATTATAGACTGTACAATATTATGAAAAATGGACAAAGCCAGTTTAGGGTCACTCTGTCTATGACACCCTACCCTTAAGGATAAATTGCCCTAACAGCAGCCTTTCAAGATGGTATGTGATATGGAAATGCCACAAGTCCCTTTCCTCTTTGGGGGTAGATTGCACCCTACACTTACATAGAAAGTTTTAAAAAGATGTTATCGGCATCATCTTCAGCTTCATCCTCACCCTCATCAGTGTGTACGTCATCATCACAGACTATCAATTCATCGCCGCTTGAATCCGCCATTAGAGAACAGTCAGTGCTTGGATGTCTTGGATGGTGAAGGCCTTCCTCGTGGAAGATGTAGTTCATTTTTATAAACATCATTTTCTCCACATTTTTGGGAAGTAACCTTCTACGGCGATCACTGACTAAGTTCCCTGCTGTGCTGAACACTCGTTCAGAGTACACACTGGAGGGTGGGCAGCTTAGGTATTGCAAAGCAAGTTTGTACATGGGTTTCCAAATGGCCTGCTTTTCTTCCCAGTAAGGAAAGGGACTGTCTGACATTTCCATATCAACTACCTCTTGAAAGTAATCCTCCACCATCCTTTGCATGTTTATACTCATATTGGATGGAGTTATGGGCAAAGTGACACATTTTTTTGAAAAATCCTTCAAACCAGCCCAGATGTTAAATTGTTCTCGTCTGCCCCCTGTGTCTTCCCTGCTTCTTTTTTGGAAATTTAATTTTTTACGAGCAACAGCTTGAGAAAGTGAAGGAGGACACGTCGTCAAGCCGAGGCCCAGTTCAGCGGCCAACTTGCTGAGCAATAGCTCCTTGCAAAAGTTCACATCTCGCTCATTTACAAGTAAAGACTCAATGTAGGTTTTAAACCTTGGATCAAGCACAGTGGCCAAAACGTACTGATCCGAGTTCAAGATCTTAATAACTCGAGGATCATTGTGAAGCGAATTAAGTACTTGATCGACAAGGCCAACATACTTTGCTGAATTGCTTGCTTTCAGCTCCTCCTTCATTTTCTCAAGCTGCTTTTCCAATAGTCTAATTAAAGGAATGACTTGGCTCAAACTAGCAGAGTCTGCACTGACCTCACATGTCACAACTTCAAATGGTTTCAGCACCTTGCACAGCACTGAAAGGATTCCCCACTGTGCAAGAGTGAAATACATCCCCCCTCCTTTCCCAATGTCATGACTTGTGCAATATGCTTGGATGGCTTTGCGCTGTTCCTCCATCCTCTGAAGCATGTACAGGGTGGAATTCCACCGAGTTACCACCTCTTGCTTAAGTTGGTGGCAGGGCAAGTTAAACTGCTCTTGGAGCTGCTGTAATCTCCTACATGCTGTGGCTGAATGCCTGAAATGGCCTGAAATTTTACGGGCCACCGAAAGCATCTCCTGCACCTCACGGTTATTTCGTAGGAAGCTCTGCACCACCAAGTTGATGGTGTGAGCAAAACAGGGAATATGTTGGAAATCACCCAGCTGTAATGCTCGCACTATATTGTTGGCGTTATCTGAAATGACATACCCTGGGGAGAGTCCGAGTGGTATAAGCCATGCATCAATCACATCTCTCAGTTTGCGTAACAAATTGTCAGCCGTATGCCTGTTAGTGAAGCCGGTGATACAAAGAGTGGCCTGCCTGTGACAAATGTTACGTAGTGGTGTACATGCTGCTGCTGTTCCTGCTGGTGAAGGTGAATGACCAACCCAGTGGGCTGTCACAGTCATATAGTCTTTGGTTTGGCCACTTCCACTTGTCCACATATCTGTGGTTAAGTGAACAGTGGGCAGAATGGCATTTTTCAGCGCAATCTCTACATTTTTACACACTTTTTGGTATAGTTGTGGAATAGCTTTACGGGAGAAATGGTGTCGCGATGGAATTCTGTAACGCGGACACAAAACCTCAATTAACTGTGAAAAACCAGCTGCGTTTATTGTGGAGATTGGACGCAGATCTAACACTAACATTGCAGCCATGGCGTCTGTGATTCGCTTGGCGACTGGGTGACTGCTGTCATATTTGCTTCCCCTCGCAAATGATTGTTTCACAGTTAATTGCTGAAATGTAGGACTGCTCATTTTATTCACCTGCCTCTGGGATGACGATTCACCCCCAGCAGCAGCAACAGCAGCAGCAGGACTAACGCTTTCTTCAGAGGAATCAATAATAGTGCCGGAGTCATCCAGCCTTAAGTGGGATGCCGGGCTAACTCCGAGCGCTACTGAGGATATTGATGAGGATGGTGTGGTGGGTGTATTTTGTAGCCGTCGGTATGTCGGTGAGCGGAGGGTCTTAGCTGATGAGGGAGTGCTTGTATTCTTTTGGGAAGAACTTTCAGCTTTTCCCAACACTTTGCCATGAACTCTCGTTAAATGGCGTAACATAGACGAGGTTCCAAGATGGTTAAGGTCCCTCCCTCGACTGACTGTGGCTTCACATACACTACAAATGGCTATACAATTGTTGTCTGGATTTGGGTAGAAATAATTCCACACATAAGAAGTGGATTTTTTTGTTTTATGCCCAGGCATGACAATGGCCTTTTTCTTGTCACGTGCCAGAACTGCTGCCACTGGTGCAGGACTTACACAAACAACCTCATCCTCATCAACATCCTCATTAGCGCCCTCGTCGCCTACACAAATCTCCCCCTCATCCTCTTCTAATTCCAAAGTGGCATCCTCAATTTGGGTATCACCGGCTACACTCGGGCTATTAAGGCACACATCAGCAGAATGCTCACGATTAGACATCCCACTGTTGGATGGACTCTCCACAGGGATTGTTGTCATTTGTGAATCAGAGCAAATATTCTCCTGTAATGCCTCACTGGTATCTTGCAGCTCAGCTTTGACGCGTAACAGTAGTTGTGCACCAATTGTAGCCTGGGTAACTTTTTGGGATCTGCCACTAATAGCCAAAGGTGAAGGCCTCATTCTCTCTTTGCCACTGCGTGTGTAGAATGGCATGCTTGCAATTTTTTTTTTATCGTCACTTAACTTTTGCTCAGTTACACTTCTTTTTCGCTTCAATACAGTAAATTTTTTTTTGGTTTTTGTTTTTTGCACTAATTTGAAAACACTCTGTTGTTTGACATCGCCTTGGCCAGATGACGTACTGGGAACACTAACATCAGGACTGGTGACAGAACCTGGTTGCTCATTTAGATCATATGTGGACTGCTTTGAATCCATTCTGAGCGCAAACCACTGGGGAGTGCTAAAAATTATTGAGTAGATACTGCTGACAGATATGACTTTTGACAGCCAGAAATATTAATGCACAATTAGGGAGGACACCCCAAAAACACTGAGGAGTGCTAAAAATTATTGAGTAGATACTGCTGACAGATATGACTTTTGACAGCCAGAAATATTAATGCACAATTAGGGAGGACACCCCAAAAACACTGAGGAGTGCTAAAAATTATTGAGTAGATACTGCTGACAGATATGACTTTTGACAGCCAGAAATATTAATGCACAATTAGGGAGGACACCCCAAAAACACTGAGGAGTGCTAAAAATTATTGAGTAGATACTGCTGACAGATATGACTTTTGACAGCCAGAAATATTAATGCACAATTAGGGAGGACACCCCAAAAACACTGAGGAGTGCTAAAAATTATTGAGTAGATACTGCTGACAGATATGACTTTTGACAGCCAGAAATATTAATGCACAATTAGGGAGGACACCCCAAAAACACTGAGGAGTGCTAAAAATTATTGAGTAGATACTGCTGACAGATATGACTTTTGACAGCCAGAAATATTAATGCACAATTAGGGAGGACACCCCAAAAACACTGAGGAGTGCTAAAAATTATTGAGTAGATACTGCTGACAGATATGACTTTTGACAGCCAGAAATATTAATGCACAATTAGGGAGGACACCCCAAAAACACTGAGGAGTGCTAAAAATTATTGAGTAGATACTGCTGACAGATATGACTTTTGACAGCCAGAAATATTAATGCACAATTAGGGAGGACACCCGAAAAAAACACTGAGGAGTGCTAAAAATTATTGAGTAGATACTGCTGACAGATATGACTTTTGACAGCCAGAAATATTAATGCACAATTAGGGAGGACACCCCAAAAACACTGAGGAGTGCTAAAAATTATTGAGTAGATACTGCTGACAGATATGACTTTTGACAGCCAGAAATATTAATGCACAATTAGGGAGGACACCCCAAAAACACTGAGGAGTGCTAAAAATTATTGAGTAGATACTGCTGACAGATATGACTTTTGACAGCCAGAAATATTAATGCACAATTAGGGAGGACACCCCAAAAACACTGAGGAGTGCTAAAAATTATTGAGTAGATACTGCTGACAGATATGACTTTTGACAGCCAGAAATATTAATGCACAATTAGGGAGGACACCCCAAAAACACTGAGGAGTGCTAAAAATTATTGAGTAGATACTGCTGACAGATATGACTTTTGACAGCCAGAAATATTAATGCACAATTAGGGAGGACACCCCAAAAACACTGAGGAGTGCTAAAAATTATTGAGTAGATACTGCTGACAGATATGACTTTTGACAGCCAGAAATATTAATGCACAATTAGGGAGGACACCCCAAAAACACTGAGGAGTGCTAAAAATTATTGAGTAGATACTGCTGACAGATATGACTTTTGACAGCCAGAAATATTAATGCACAATTAGGGAGGACACCCCAAAAACACTGAGGAGTGCTAAAAATTATTGAGTAGATACTGCTGACAGATATGACTTTTGACAGCCAGAAATATTAATGCACAATTAGGGAGGACACCCCAAAAACACTGAGGAGTGCTAAAAATTATTGAGTAGATACTGCTGACAGATATGACTTTTGACAGCCAGAAATATTAATGCACAATTAGGGAGGACACCCCAAAAACACTGAGGAGTGCTAAAAATTATTGAGTAGATACTGCTGACAGATATGACTTTTGACAGCCAGAAATATTAATGCACAATTAGGGAGGACACCCCAAAAACACTGAGGAGTGCTAAAAATTATTGAGTAGATACTGCTGACAGATATGACTTTTGACAGCCAGAAATATTAATGCACAATTAGGGAGGACACCCCAAAAACACTGAGGAGTGCTAAAAATTATTGAGTAGATACTGCTGACAGATATGACTTTTGACAGCCAGAAATATTAATGCACAATTAGGGAGGACACCCCAAAAACACTGAGGTGTGCTACAAATTATTTAGTAGATACTGCTGACAGATATGACTTTTGACAGCCAGAAATATTAATGCACAATTATGGGGGACACCCCAAAAGCGCTGGGGAGTGCCAAATATGAAGAAAAAATAATAAACCTCTATCCTCCTCTCTGCACTAGCGATTTTGGTTAGAGCAATTGCAAGAACAATATGGTATTCTCTGTCCCTGCTCTAATTAGCCTATGACTACACCCTGCTCTCTCCCTCTGTCAAATGGCGATGGATTGCTGTGGAGGCGTGTATTTATAAAGTTGAAGTATCGCGAGAACCGAGTCCCGAGATCCGACGACGTCACAATGACGTTCGGCCTCGATTTGGATTCGGAATGGGCGGGAGAGTACCGAGCTGCTCAGCTCGGTACTCGGATACCCAAAGTTCGGGTGGGTTCGGTTCTCGGAGAACCGGACCCGCCCATCTCTAGTTATTTTTGAGGTTCGGATTTGTCTCGCAAAACACTTGACGAAAGGTCTCGGTTCGGATTTAAGGTATTGGATTCGGATTTTTTTTGAAAAAAACATAAAAAGTTTAAAAATCAAGTTTTTGGGCTTATTTTCACTCCTAGGCTATTATTAACCTCAATAACATTCAATAACAAGCATTTCCACTAATTTACAGTGTATTCTGAACACCTCACAATATAGTTATTAGTCCAAAACGTTGCAAAAAGGTATCTTTCTGGACTGCGTAGAGGAGTGGGTCACCACAATATCTTAAAAACCCTGAACTTTTATGATTCGCACCAATAATTGTACCTGGACTGCGTAGAGGAGTGGGTCACCACAATATATTAAAAACCCTGAACTTTTATGAATCGCACCAATAAATGTACCTGGACTGCGTAGAGGAGTGGGTCACCACAATATATTAAAAACCCAGAACTTTTATGAATCGCACCAATAAATGTACCTGGACTGCGTAGAGGAGTGGGTCACCACAATATATTAAAAACCCTGAACTTTTATGAATCGCACCAATAAATGTACCTGGACTGCGTAGAGGAGTGGGTCACCACAATATATTAAAAACCCTGAACTTTTATGAATCGCACCAATAATTGTACCTGGACTGCGTAGAGGAGTGGGTCACCACAATATCTTAAAAACCCTGAACTTTTATGAATCGCACCAATAAATGTACCTGGACTGCGTAGAGGAGTGGGTCACCACAATATATATAATAAGAAAACCATCAACTTGTTTGATTCGCACCAATAAATGTACCTGGACTGCGTAGAGGAGTGGGTCACCACAATATATTAAAAACCCTGAACTTTTATGAATCGCACCAATAAATGTACCTGGACTGCGTAGAGGAGTGGGTCACCACAATATATTAAAAACCCTGAACTTTTATGATTCGCACCAATAATTGTACCTGGACTGCGTAGAGGAGTGGGTCACCACAATATATTAAAAACCCTGAACTTTTATGAATCGCACCAATAAATGTACCTGGACTGCGTAGAGGAGTGGGTCACCACAATATATTAAAAACCCTGAACTTTTATGAATCGCACCAATAATTGTACCTGGACTGCGTAGAGGAGTGGGTCACCACAATATCTTAAAAACCCTGAACTTTTATGAATCGCACCAATAAATGTACCTGGACTGCGTAGAGGAGTGGGTCACCACAATATATATAATAAGAAAACCATCAACTTGTTTGATTCGCACCAATAAATGTACCTGGACTGCGTAGAGGAGTGGGTCACCACAATATATTAAAAACCCTGAACTTTTATGAATCGCACCAATAAATGTACCTGGACTGCGTAGAGGAGTGGGTCACCACAATATATTAAAAACCCTGAACTTTTATGAATCGCACCAATAAATGTACCTGGACTGCGTAGAGGAGTGGGTCACCACAATATATATAATAAGAAAACCATCAACTTGTTTGATTCGCACCAATAAATGTACCTGGACTGCGTAGAGGAGTGGGTCACCACAATATATTAAAAACCCTGAACTTTTATGAATCGCACCAATAAATGTACCTGGACTGCGTAGAGGAGTGGGTCACCACAATATATTAAAAACCCTGAACTTTTATGATTCGCACCAATAATTGTACCTGGACTGCGTAGAGGAGTGGGTCACCACAATATATTAAAAACCCTGAACTTTTATGAATCGCACCAATAAATGTACCTGGACTGCGTAGAGGAGTGGGTCACCACAATATATTAAAAACCCTGAACTTTTATGATTCGCACCAATAATTGTACCTGGACTGCGTAGAGGAGTGGGTCACCACAATATCTTAAAAACCCTGAACTTTTATGAATCGCACCAATAAATGTACCTGGACTGCGTAGAGGAGTGGGTCACCACAATATATATAATAAGAAAACCATCAACTTGTTTGATTCGCACCAATAAATGTACCTGGACTGCGTAGAGGAGTGGGTCACCACAATATATTAAAAACCCTGAACTTTTATGAATCGCACCAATAAATGTACCTGGACTGCGTAGAGGAGTGGGTCACCACAATATATTAAAAACCCTGAACTTTTATGATTCGCACCAATAATTGTACCTGGACTGCGTAGAGGAGTGGGTCACCACAATATATTAAAAACCCTGAACTTTTATGAATCGCACCAATAAATGTACCTGGACTGCGTAGAGGAGTGGGCACTGGGCACCACAATAAAATATATAAAAAACCTTCAACAGGTCTGCATTACACTACACATACGGCTGCTCCTCCATCCTCTCCATCATATACATGTTGGAGTTTTAGCGTGTGACAACCTCTTGTTTTTGATAATGTCAGTGCATTTTGAATATTTTTCAATTTGCCCCACACCACTGAATGTACTTTATCTATGATACGCATCTATCTATCTTGACTGCGTAGTGTGGTGGCCCCGGTACACAATTTGGTACCGAGGCCACAATATAATTAAAAAACCCTCCACGTGTCAGAATTCCACCAAACAAGTATCTGGACTGCGTAGTGGGGTGGCCCCGGTACCCAACTTGATACCGGGGCCACAATAAAATAAATACACCCTCCACGTGTCAGAATTCCACCAAACAAGTATCTGGACTGCGTAGTGGGGTGGCCCCGGTACCCAACTTGATACCGGGGCCACAATACCTCCTCCAAACATGCTACAGACAATTCGTCATTGAGATCCCATCAAGTATGTTAAAGACAGACAGGGTCCAAGTGTTATTAGTTGACTTTGTAAAGAAAAAAACTGTCCCTGTTGCACATAGTCGTGCAATGAAGACTTACTTTTTCATTTAAAGGCACGATCTTTCAAGTGTAGTGTTTGTAAGTCTAAGTCATATTATACTTTTGGTAAAATTGTTTTTTTTTGTTCCTCTTTATGTTAATTAATTAGTAATAGAATTAAAGTAGGAAATAGAATTAAATAGAATTAAAGTAGGAAATAGAGTGGTATAGAGTTGTAGTGTGGTATAGATAGAGTGGTCCACACAATATAATAATAAAACCCTCAACTGGTCTGAATTCCACCAAACAAGTATCTTGACTGCGTAGTGTGGTGGCCCCGGTACACAATTTGGTACCGAGGCCACAATATAATTAAAAAACCCTCCACGTGTCGGAATTCCACCAAACAAGTATCTGGACTGCATAGTGGGGTGGCCCCGGTACCCAATTTGATACCGGGGCCACATTACCTCCTCCAATTTCCAAGTGTAGTGTTTATAACATCTTAACACTACACTAATTCTAGCACGTCAAAACCTCTTGTTTTAAATAATGACAGGGCATTTAACTTTTGATTTAATTTATTGAATTTGTTGGCATTTTCTTTTACTTTTTGAACATGGCAAACGACTGTTGAATGGTCACATAATGCCAAAAAAAAAGTTGCAAGATGGAATTGTCCTTGGGCCCTCCCACCCACCCTTATGTTGTTGAAATAGGACATGCACACTTTAACAAACCAATCATTTCAGCGACAGGGCCTACCAAACAACTGTGGCTGAAATGATTGGTTTGTTTGGGCCCCCACACCAATAAAACAATTCATCTCTCCCTGTACAAACTAAACAGGCTCTACTGAGGAAAGATGTCGTCCTTATCCTCAACCTCTGATTCCTCTCCCCCTACAGTGTGTACTTCCTCCTCCTCACACATTATCAATTCGTCCCCGCTGGACTCCACAACCACAGTCCCTCTGTACTGTCTGGAGGGCAGTGCTGTACTTCATTGAGGAATTGATTATTCATTTTTATAAACATCATTTTTTCAACGTTGTGAGGAAGCAACCTCCTTCGCCGCTCACTGACCAGGTTCCCCGCTGCACTAAAAACTCTTTCCGAGTACACACTGGAGGGGGGACAACTCAGTTAAAAAATAGAGCCAGTTTGTACAGGGGCTTCCAAACTGCCTTTTGGAGTTCTACCACGTCACTACCTCTAGTTAATTTAGATTGCAAGGCTTGTAAATATAAATACTTTGAAGATAAAAAAAAGCAGGCTGCACAGACTGTGGAGCTAGAAAGTGAAATTAAATGGACCACGTTACTTTGGTGGCTATCTATGCCCCCCCCCCCGCCCTACACTTGTAGTTGAATATAAATAAAGCAGCCTGCATAGACTGTAGAACTAGCAATTCAAATATACAAAGAAATGGACAAAGGCAGTTTGGTATCTGTCTGCATCAGATCCCCTCTCCACTAGGAGTAAAACAGAAAACTTTTCAGCCGTTATATAATCTAGAATATAAATAGAAATTGAGAAATGCAATTTGGTATCTGTCTGCATCATAATCATCAACATCCTCCTCAGCGCCAGCTACATCAATATCCTCCTCCCAGTGCACAACATTCACACCTTCATTAGCCAAATCTGTAACTGGACTGTGGGTGATCCTTCCAGCATATGCAGAGGGCGTGCTGCAAATGCTGGATGGAGTCACCTCTTCCCGTACAGTGATGGGAAGGTCAGGGTTCACAACCAACAACACCCTTGGACTCGCCTTGGGGATTTGTGATGTCATCTGTTTAGAAGGCAGAGTTCTTTGCTGTTTTGTTGTTGTTGCTGACAGCATAACTCTCTTAAATTTTTTGTAGGGGGGGGGAGGAGGGCTTTGATCCTTGGGTGAAGTTGGACCACTAGTCATGAACACGGGACAGGGCCTAAGCCGTTCCTTGCCACTACTTGTCGTAATTGGCATATTGCCAACTTTACGTTTCTCCTCAGATGATTTTAAGTTTCTTTTTTTGCTGTTTTTTGAGAACTTGGGCTTTTTGGATTTTACATGCCCTGTACTAGGAGATTGGGCATCGTGCTTGCCAGACGACGTTGATGGCATTTCATCGTCTATGTCATGACTAGTGGCAGCAGCTTCAGCATTAGGAGGAAGTGGGTCTTGATCTTTCCCTACTTTATCCTTTTTTGCTCTCCATTATATGTAGCACAAGATACTGCAGAATGTGTGAACTTGGTAATATTGCAGTACCAATGGACTTATAATGCTGGATTGGTTTTGCAAATTTGGTTATAATTATTATATATTTTTTTTTTTTTTAATTTTTTATTATTTTTTACTTTTTTTTTATTTTTTAAAAACTTGGGAATAATGGGGAAATAACTATGCCCTTAGAAGCACAGAGCACAGGACACAGCACCACTGGACTGAACAGGACACGGCACAGGACCCAGCAGCACTACGGAACTCAGCAGGACAGAGCACAGGACACAGCACCACTGGACTGATACTGCAGAATGTGTAAACTTTGTAATATTGCAGTACCACTGGACTTTTACTGCTGAATGTGTGAACTTGGTAATATTGCAGTACCAATGGGCTTATACTGCAGGATTGGTTGTGAAAATTTTGTGGTAATTAAAAAATATTAAAGTAGTTTTTGGTATTTTTTAAAAAAACTTTTTTTTATTTTTTTAAACACAGGGGAATATTGGGGAAATAACTATGCCCTTAGAAGCACAGAGCACAGGACACAGCACCACTGGACTGAACAGGACACAGCACAGGACCCAGCAGCACCACTGACCTCAGAAGGACAGAGCACAGCACACAGCACCACTGGACTGATACTGCAGAACACAGCACAGCACAGCACAGCACAGCACAGCACAGCACAGCACAGCACTAAACAGCACAGCACAGCACAGCACTAAACAGCACAGCACTAAACAGCACAGCACTAAACAGCACAGAGGACCACCTAACACACCCTCCCTCTACCCTGATCAATGCCCGAGTGAAGATGGCGGCGACTAGCGGGGAATTTATAGGATCCGAGTATCGCGAGATCCGACAACGGGATTATGAGTCAGAGCCTCAGTTTCACTTTTGAATTTGGCGCCAATACCCGGATCTGTCTCGGATCCGACTCGGATCCGCAACGTTCGGGTGGGCTCGGATTTCAGAAATCCGAGCGCGCTCATCCCTACTTATAACAAGCGTAATTGGGCTTCTTTTTTTTGGGAAGCTGCGTTTTTTTTCCCCACTGCCGCGGGCAGCTTGTTTTTGGGCTTGGACACTTTCTCCAAGTCCTCAGGCTGCATAATCGTTTTTTTTTTTCCCTGTTACCATTTTGTGATTGGTGCATTCAGTTTTTTTTTTTATTGTGGGCGGGTTGTGCAGCGAATTCCTCCAACGAAGTGGCGCTTTGTGGGTGGGCGGAGTCAGAGGAGGACGTGGAATAAATCACAGGAAGACGGATCTACAGCCAGGCGTGGGCTGGCAGATGTCAGCCCGGGGGGCACACGCCGCACAGGCGGCCGCATCGCATGACACGGGATGCGGCCGCGTCATCACATTTATCGCCGGTTTTTACCGGCGATATTGCTTCCGGGGGGGGCGGCAGGCCGGCCCTAACAGCTGTAATTCCGAGCGAATGCCCCCCTGCCCCCCGGCCCAGCCCGCCCCTGTCTACAGCAACCTACTGAGATAAGTGCTGTGACAGACACACGATCGCTGCACTTATAGCAGGTAACACTGCTATATAACACCCTCTCCTCCCATTCAGTAAGCTGCTTATACTGTTATATCATGGGACTGTGTGGGATAGACATACCAGTGTCCTAAATTACAGCATTTGCTTTTTCATTTGCCCTATCAGTGTATAAATGTGTCCTCTTGTGTTTATAAAGGTTTTCTACATGGAGATTCAGTGTAGAAATTAGTGTTATAGAAAAGGACGGTGCCCTGTAAGTTGGGCTTTTTTTGGGGGCTTTTTAGGATTGGTTTGGGCTTGTTTCTCACTAACCGGTTGCTTGTTTTTCATTTTAGAGTTGGCAACCCTGCAGAGTGGGTGTTACATAAAGAACATTTATACCTCCAAATAATATTTCCAGGGAAAATTTCCAAAGTCTTTTATGAAAAAGTACATTGGAACGCAATTCCCAATTCAGCTTGTGGGTAACCTCACAACGTCCTCCACCTGCATGCATTTTGGTCTCTGCTTTCACCTGAGATGGCAACTACAGCTGTCATGAAGGTCCTAGCTATAGTGGCACACAAAAATAAACTGCGCAACGGAAACTCGCAAGATCTGCACGTTATAGGCAGGGTCTTCAGTGTGCGTAAGTCATAGGAAGCACAGACCTGACACTTGGCTCCTGCAGTTCAACCTAACCTGACCGCTAAACATGATGAAGAAATCAGAGGAGGGGCGGACTGAGGATTGAGGATATTAAATTCTGTTATGGGGACATGCCAGGAACTACAAGATTAACCAAGAGGAAATCTGCAGTTTATGTGACAAAATCAGAGATGTCAACAGACTGCTCAATGACTCAGTTTTACTACTGTGCAATGACATTCACAATGGGGTAAATTAACTTGAAGACCCCCATCCTGGCTTAAAGAAATCAGAGTCATTCTATGTCTTAGTCTAAGGGTTCTTAACATTATTTAACCGGAACCTGTAATATGTTTGCAAATCAACCTCAATAACCACCATTCTTTTATACTGCAATAAGAAGAGCTCGGGTCTGAACTGTGTTCCTGTTTTGTCATCAATGTCAGTCTGCTGTACCCTCGACTGTAGCTTCTATATATATTAATAATAACACTTATTGTTTACATTTTTGTTAATTGTCTACTTCCTTTGAATTGCTTTTTTGTTGTCTGCAAAATAAAATGGTTTTCTATTGTTATGATATTGTGATTTAGCTCTGTGGAGCATTGAGGGCCTGATTCATTAAGGAATGTAAGTCCATTTGCGTGCCGTATCTTGCGCAAAATCATTCAGCGCATGCACGAAAAATGAGACTTACGCCAGAGAAGGCAACTGCATGCAATTCAAAAGCTTTTTTTTTTCCAATGTATTTTAATTAATGATTATATTATTAACAGGCAGCAATAATTGAATGATTTTTTTATTTCTGTGCATTCCGATGAGACTTTATATTACACATATATATTGTCCATATCCTGCAGTGTGATGTGTTTGTCTGCATACGGCAAGTATGTTCAAATTGCGTGCGTTCAGACTGCGTTCCTTAGTGAATCAGGCCCTGACTGTGTAAGTTGACATTTAGCTGTGGTGAACGGTGGCTCAGTGGTTAGCACTTCTGCCTCACAGCGCTGGGGTCATGAGTTCAATTCCTGACCATGGCCTTACTTGTGTGGAGTTTGTATGTGCTCCCCGTGTTTGCGTGGGTTTCCTCCGGGTGCTCCAGTTTCCTCCCACACTCCAAAAACATACTGGTAGGTTAACTGGCTGCTATCAAATTGACCCTAGTCTGTGTGTGTGTGTGTGTGTGTGTGTGTTAGGGAATTTAGATTGTAAGCTCCAATGGGGCAGGGACTGATGTGAATGAGTCCCCGCCCCTGCTCTGCGGAATTAGTGGCGCTAGATAAGTAAATGATGATGATGATGTTTAGCATACGCTATTGTATACCCCTCTCATTAAATTAAGGTATGCTGCTCTCCGCACCTAATTAGACTGTTGGGACCTGATTCATCACGGCATGTATCTGACGGTTTTGAGCATATCGTACGCAAAATCACTCTGCACATACCCAGAACAGCCTACGATTTCGAGGAGTGAATGGGACGAGGAAGGGGCATTTTGCTGTACTCACTGTACAGTATGGGCGTGCCAAGCTCAAGCAGCCATGTCCCAATCCAGCTCTGGCCATCTTAAAGTTACTTATTTTTCTGCCGTATCTCTTGCACCTTAGACAGGGCTAAGTCTAAGTCCTGATCAATAGTGATGACAGTCTTGTATGCATGTTATAACATTTGTTTTCAATCACAAGCAACTGTAAAAATTTATTTTATGCTCAGTAGACATTAACAACATCCTATTAAATCAAATGTATTTCATAGAGGGGGGGAACAAATTTTTTTCACTGTTTTATGATTAATGCCTTTATTATTAAATAGTTACATTAGCTCAATAATTTTTTTTCTGTGCATTCTTTTGCAAATTTACATATTTTGTTTTATTACTGTGTTTTTTCCCAATTGTAAAGCACTATGGAACATGCTGATTCTATATAAATATAATATATATATATATATATATATATATATATATATATATATAATATAAATGTCTAGTGGCGTGTGTTAGTCTGTCTGTGTGTGGAAAAAATAAAACCAAGCTGCAGCGCCACCTGCTGGGTGGAGTTATACACTGACCTATTAAATTCTTAGTGTGTGTGGAAAAAAAAATTCAGAAAGGGCTGAAATTTGGTATACTAAGATGTTTTTAATTTGTTAATTAAATTTGTTAATTGTTAAAAGTGTTTATAAATATTTTAAAAAATATATATATATTTCTTGAAGGAGAAGTGACAGTTGGGAGTGGTTGGTGGTTGCCGGGGGTGACAGTGGGGAGTGGTTGGTGGTTGCCGGGGGTGACAGTGGGGAGTGGTTGAGGCCTGGGCTATGGCCCAAATGCATGACAAGAACCTTTTTAACACCTTAAGTAGCTTGATTTGACTAGAATGCATGAGTATCATGCACGGGTTAACTTGTATATATATATATTGATCATAACGATGATTTTCCTCTATCCTCTATCAAGATTGCATCTTGTGAGTACTGTGTCTGCTTCTACAAGTCTCTAAGTGTCATTGTATTACCTAACAACTACTGTCAAATTTTAATCAATAGAAAATGCTAAATGCTAATCATTCCAAAGTAGTAGCTAATATACAAGTTGTTATTACACAATTGGTTGGCTAAGATAAGTTCATGGAGAGCCACCATAAATAGTTTCAGGTCCTGATCCATTGGTTAAAATTGCGCCAATAACTACAGCTGATTAGCTCCTCCCACTCCAAGAAGTTGCAAGGGCTCCTCATTGGTTCGTCTCACATCCCCAGATGGAAACTGGTCATGTAAAGCCGTGGAGGGGGGTGTGAGCAGGTGGACCAATCAGAAGCTGAAATGTCTGTGATTGGTGACTGAAAATGTTCACTACTGTAGATAGTAATGCAGCTTTAAGAGTCTGTGTCTTAGAGAATCCTGGTTAATAGGCTGCCCTATGGTATTGTATTGTAAAATGAATATTCCACCACTATTTGGCCATTGGTGCATTTTTTGGCTTTATCTTTATTATTGATATAATATTTTGTAACGCCTATATCACGCAATTAATATGGCAAACTCAATGATAAAAACTAATAAGCAGGCCAGAACATTATGGTCTGGGTGGCAAATGTCCATTTTCTACTCAATGTTTATAGAGAAATAAAGTGAATATGTAACCCATTAAATTATCACTCCTCCATAATTAGGATTTTGCTGCCCTTGAAAAATATTTTTAATGACAGTGGGCCTGATTCATTAAGGATCTTAACTTAAGAAACTTCTTATTTCAGTCTCCTGGACAAAACCATGTTACAATGCAAGGGGTGCAAATTAGTATTTTGTTTTGCACATAAGTTAAATACTGACTGTTTTTTCATGTAGCGCACAAATATCAACTTTAAATTTCAGTATACAATTAAGCTATCAAGTATTTGTGTGCTACATGAAAAAACAGTCAGTATTTAACTTATGTGCAAAACAGAATACTAATTTGCACCCCTTGCATTGTAACATGGTTTTGTCCAGGAGACTGAAATAAGAAGTTTCTTAAGTTAAGATCCTTAATGAATCAGGCCCAGTATTCTTAATATGTACTGTTGGTCATCATTTTTTACTGACACATTATAATACTAATTTGCTGTTACTGACGGGTGAAAATGCCACTTGTTTTTACTGGCCAGCTACATCTACTGATGGTTGATAAACCCGCGCCTCGATTATTATCATACCGCTCCAAGCGGTATATAATAGACTTTGTCCACCTTGTCTCAAAAGAGGAGAAACTATTTCTATACAAGGCAGCAATGGTACCATCTGTTCACCTGCTGTGGTTGCATCATACTCTAATGAGCGCTTAAATAACACATTAAATTGGAATTTGGTGAGAGGTTCCCCGGTGGCATGCACCAACCAGAGCTCCCCCCAGGTGTCTAACACCCGCAAATTGAGAACACAACTTCACCGGACATATAGTCTGATCTCCTCGGCTCTGTGTGTTAATCCATTGACAACGTCCACATTGGTCCGACTTCAACCTAAGAAGCTTGCAAGAAGTTAGGTTATCGTGTAGAAGCATGTGCCTAGTCAGTAGCGCAGAGCCAACTCCATGATACGGAAAGCACCAAAGAAGGCTAGCCAGGGCCAGTGCTAGGGTCCATGGCGCCCTAGGCAAAATCGGCGCCCTCTCCCCCCCCGCGCAAAAATCGGCGCCCTCCTCCCTCCCCCCTCTTCCCCCCTCACCCCGTCTTTTCTTACCTTGTCTCACCACCGCCGCCTCTCTGCTCCGTCTCCTCCCCTCCACTCACTGACACTAGTGAGTGGAGGGGAGGAGACGGAGCAGAGAGGCGGCGGTGGTGAGCAGTAGCCTCTCCCCCCTCCCCCGTGCATCTGAATGCTGTGCGGCGGCCGTGACAGGTATGGTCAGCGGTTGCCGCACAGTTTTAAAATTTATTTCCAGTTCTGTGCCCTCCAGGCGCCCTCCAGAGCCCGGCGCCTTAGGCAAGTGCCTAACCTTGCCTAACGGGAGCGCCGGGCCTGAGGCTAGCGAAAAGCCCACACTAAAAAGTAGGGTTTCAAAAGCATCGGCTGCGACCGAAAGATATGGCATTAATTAATTTCCGCAGAACTCCGGCATCTATCGGTCTCCTTGCTCAGAACAGAAAACTATAGACGCATGCCGCGAAAATGGAGCTCAGGGATTTAAAAGAAATAATTCACATCCCTACACAATCTCGAGTCGTACTTTGTACACTTCTGTGTGTATCATTGTATCAGAGCAGGATTGATTTTTCTTACTGACGGTTGACATTGCCACCTTTATTTCTGCCTGGTTACATTTGCTGACGGTTAGTAAACCTATATATAACATCGTAAGGACGTGATAATAAGCCCATCTGAGTTGTGCCGAGTCAACGTCAACGAGGGCGTGAGAGGAAGATCCTCATATATATATATATATATATATATATATATTCACCATTGAATGAAACCTACAGAGAATTACTGTTGATGCAAGATAGATTACAGCAGACTCCAGCCCACTTGTAGAGAGAACAGGAAAGTTGCATAGAGGAAGTTGCTCACATCTTATGAGAAAGTCTGAGAGACAGGACAAAACTTGTCACCTCCTTCCCCTGGTTTCTGCAGCAGCTTTTGGATTTAACCCTAAGTAGGACTTGCAACCTGCATGATGGAGCCTACGAAGGTACGTTACTTATCTCTGAATGACCCCAGATTATTGTAGATTCTAGAATGAAAACACACTTAGTTTCTGCAAGTGTCAAACCAGTAGTTCCTCTGCTATATGAATTTTCTCCTTTATCTGTATGCACCCAGCTCACCCGCTACTTAATATCGCTTATACTTTATTTATCTATACAACCATCGGTCAGTGCAGTGTGCAGATCTCTGTGTGAACTTTCTACAATGTGTGCACAAAATATTTGCAAACATATGCTATAACCATGTTAATACATCAATGCAAATACTTCAAAATTCTATATTCCATTTGTATATGATATACAGTACATGCAAGTTAAACAGCGTAGTGAAAGAAATACACTGTGAGATTGATGTGTTTTCCTTAATGCACTCAAATACTTACGTATATAATACTGCTATTAAATGCCATTACAAAGCGCTTTGCATTGGTTACATGTGGTACAATATGTACTGATATATTTGCTATTTGTTACTAAGGCTGTTTTTTCAAACCTTTCGATACAATTGAGCTATTTAAAAATATAAGAAGATGTCTGCACAGAGAAGATACACTTTTCTCCTATAGATTGTTACAGAATAAAGTTTAAGGAGAGAATATATAGTAAGATGTCACCGTGACGGGGATTTAAAAGCGAATGCTATTGTTTACTCTCCCTATGTTCTGTGATATGGAACAGGTTAATAATGTTTAATACTATGCAATTGTACTTTAAATCAAACATCTCTTACAAATACAATTCTGTAATGATGGTGTAAATGCTGGCAAATGAGTCCAAGTTGGGGCACTGTACGATATTAACGCCACTTATAGACAAATCCTCAGTTTTCCTGGCTTGTTACATTGCTTCAGAATCACTAGCTAGCTGATGTGAGACCTGACGATCAAGACAAACACTAACATTTCTAAATAGAAAAAAAAATTGTGTACCCACGCGGCTTCCTTATTTGCGCAAGTGTACCTATTTGCCCCTAAGCGCGTTTCACGGTTCAAACTCACCTCATATTCTTGGACTCGCGCCCGATAACGCAATCCACACCTAGTTCTGCAAGTTTACAAATCCACCTGAATTTGTGCATTTGTGCATGGTGCAAAGAGTGAAAATGTCCCACAAAAGTTTAACCCCCCCCCTAATATCCCTCCCCTGTTCTATCATTTATATTTTTATATTTTCTTCTAATATGACGCACAGTTTAGTCCCATAAATGAATCATTAGAGTGAAGGAACACAGGGACTATTACTTGTGGAATATGTGTGTATATGAATATTTTTATTACATTGCCTGAACTGTAAATCTGTTTTTCTGTGAAAGTGAAATCAGAGTAAAATGCGTCATATTGAACGTATAGGGGGCAGACGCTGCCGCCAGCACCTCTGAGAGTGTAGTGTAAGTCTTTTCCCATGTTGGTGCAAAAGTAACTATACTTTGGTACCTAATCTGCACTTCTAACCTACAAGGAGCGCCCCCTATTTGTCCAACTTCCCCCATGAAATTTTTGCTCTCCTGTAGAGGCCGCTATCCTGGCCCTGCAAATCCCTGAACTTACGCCTAATACTGTTGTATTTGTGCACATGTAGGTGCGTGACATCACAAAACAGTATTTGCCCCTTGCACTGTTTGTAAATTCAAATTAGCGATTGCCAATCTGTAAAACAGAGAGAAAAAACTTAACAATACCATATATTTAAAAATGCAACATTGTGTTTATAGTTTATTTACTAAACTGCGGTTTTGAAAAAGTAGAGATGTTGCCTATAGCAACCAATCAGAATCTAGCTGTCATTTTGTAGAATGTACTATATAAATGATAACTAGAGGCCAGATTCATTAAGGAACTTAAATTAAGAAATTTCTTATTTAAGTCTCCTGGACAAAACCATGTTACAATGCAAGGGGTGCAAATTAGTATTCTGTTTTACACATAAGTTAAATACTGACTGTTTTTTCATGTAGCACACAAATATCAACTTTAAAAAAATGAGGAGGTGATAGATTCAGAAAGCCTTGTATACAGGGGGGCTGATTCATTAAGGAAAGTAAAGCAAAAAAAAGGAGTAACTTTGCACCTTGGCAAAACCATGTTGTCTTGGAGGGAGGGGGGGGGGTAAATTTAAAATGTGAGGACAGATTTATAATTGGGGTAGAACATGTCCTAGATCAGTTTTTAATGTCAGTGTACAAATAAGCTATCAAGTATTTGTGTGCTACATGAAAAAACAGTCAGTATTTAACTTATGTGCAAAACAGAATATTAATTTGCACCCCTTGCATTGTAACATGGTTTTGTCCAGGAGACTGAAATAAGGATCCTCTTCATTTAAGATCCTTAATGAATCAGGCCCTAGAATCTGATTGGTTTCCGCAGTTTAGTAAGGAGCGTATATTGATACGCACACATCCGGCCGCACAGTTCTGTCCTCCTCAGACACATGTGCCGCACCTTGCACGCTTTTCAGAGCAAAGAGTGTAGCTATATAAAAATCAGCGTTATCAATGATTGTTAATAAATAGGTACCTCTAGGTTAAAATAATGTTCGTAGAGCCAAACTATATATAGAGCCACCAACAGGCATAGCTAGGCACAGCAGTGTGAGATTTAAAGAAAAGAAAAAAACAATAAGGGGTATACTTACTAAAGTTTCTAAAAAGGAAAAGTGGAGGTGTTGCCCATAGCAACCATTCAGATTCCAGCTATCGTTTTGTAGAATGCACTAGGTAAATGATAGTGAGAATCTGATTGGTTGCTATGGGCAACACCTTCATTTTTTTTATTTTTTTTTATAGAAGCTTTATTAAATGTATTTATTTAGATCCACTGCCCCAGAAATAGCTCCAGCTGCAGTCTGCAGAGAGAGTGAGATATTAGAAGCTCTGTGCATACTGTTAGCCAAGCTAAGGCAGCCTGTGGCTCTTCATCTCTGGACCTACAGGAGCCGTACACTGAGGTTTGGACTAGCAGTTCCACAGACGTTGGAGAGCCAGAAGTTGCCTGGGGGAGGGGGGCTGACATAACTTCTTTCACATTCCTTGTACAGAATACCATAAACACTTGTGTGTCAGTTGTATACATTAAAAGACAAATGTGTAATATTTTAGGCATGATTGGATATATCCACCGGATAAACATAATTTATACTTTGTTATTTATAAAATTAATTTCCTTCACTTTGCTGCCCCCCAAAGCTTGCCTGATGCCTCATTATAGGGACACACCTGTACTTTAGTATAGGTCCCTTAAACGTGGCAATAACTCACCCCCCAGTTTCAGTTCGCTACAACCAGCTCACTATAATACAAATTTATCAAGCTGCAGGTTTGAAAAAGTGGAGATGTTGCCTATAGCAACCAATCAGATTCTAGCTGTCATTTTGTAGAATGTAATAAATAAATGATAACTAGAATCTGATTGGTTGTTATAGGCAACATCTCCACTTTTTCAAACCTGCAGCTTGATACATTTACTAGTATGCACTACTAAACATACCTTTAAACACCAAGATTCACAGGTCCACACCGAGTGGATGATGTAATGTGGAGTTTAGGAACTAGACAGACACGACATAGGGTCAGCTGATTCATATTTACATATAGAAGATACAAAATGAGGGACACTATGGAATGAAAGAAGGTCGGGGAATTTGAGTCCAGTTCTTAGTATTATTATTATTACTATTGTTTGGTTTTATCTAGACGCAAAATTCCAAAGCTCCGTACAGTGGTTGTAATACAGCAGAGCGCGTAACATCTAGAGATCTAATAAGCCAAAACAGAACAAGCAAAGGCAAAATGCAGAGCATTCAAGAAATATAAATCCAGCACTACCAAGAAATAAAACATAACACATAAGGCGTAATAAGGTGAATAAACATATAGTATAGTACAGAAGGGACAATACAAGGAAAATAAGGTGGTTAAGGTGGGAATGGTCCAGAAGACAAAAGGAGAGATGACCTTGCTCATAAGAGCTTGCAATCTAACGTGGAGGGACATTTAATCTACTTTCTTTATGGGGGTCCTCAGGATTTTTTTATTTCTCAACTTCAATTCTTTTTATTAAATGCAATTTCAACTATATATTCTTATTCTTGGCTTTATAAGTTAATAAGTATTGTTGAAGCGGAATATTGAAAATACTAAAAAGTGATATTATAACTCCATAGTGCTACACAATGTGATGTGCACGGAGATGATTATATGTAACACTTGTCTCTCCTCTCTCTCTCTGCAGGGCAGGATTACATGCTCTCTGGCCTTTGCAGTACTGGTGGCCGCGATCGGTTCTCTGCAGTATGGGTACAATATAGGAGTGATCAACGCCCCCGAAAAGGTGACATAAATGTATTCTATATCTCTAGGACTATAATATACTGAACGATACAAGATACAGGGGGTTAGATGTATGAAACCGTTTAAAATGGAAAAGTGGAGGTGTTGCCCAAAGCAACCAATCAGATTCTAGCAATCACTTTCTAGTAAAAAAAATTCCAGTGATAGCCAGAATCTGATTGGTCACTCTTTATACATTTATAATACATGGTTCAACAGTGCATGTCTATATATATGTATACATATACTTAGTTTAAAACACTGGAAGGTCTTTGTGGATCATAAAACATATATATATATATATATATATATATATATATATATATATATATATATATATATACATATATATATATATATATATTACATGATAAACGATTGTTAGGTCTGATATCGCATTAGTCTGTACGGTCCCACGATCAATATTTACTGTACCAAAGCACTTCGCATTGCTTCATTTGATTTTATAACCGGACTAAAAATTACTATAAACGATGGAACGATGTCGGGCAAATTCTGCAGTGTGTACGCACTCACAACCAGCAGTGTAGGCAGATCCCCATAGAGTTTACAACCAACAGTGTCCATAGATCTCCATACAGTTTACAGAGTCACAATCCTTTGAGTTGATGGTTATGACAGATGAAGAGCACAGATCTGACGGTAAATTGTTTAAAACATGTATATTGTGTACACATAAATTGGCTGCTGATCGGTAATTTCAGTCGTTGGTAAAATTGTTAAAGATATCTCATTGGGAGAAATTTTCTGTAGTGTGTACGTAGCTTAAGCATTGTATTATAAAATTCTTGTCCTTGTAAAAAAAAGATTTAAGCACTTACCATTCCAGATCTAAAAAAAAATATGCATATAGTTTTAAATGTGTCTCAAGCTATGGTCGGATACTTCACAAGACTTTAACTTAAAAACATGTTTTGATACATGTGTGAATGTGGCCCTTATTTACAAGTTACTTACTGCCATATTTCTGTGAAATGCATCCTACATTATTTGTATTGCCCTATTAGCAAAAAATGGCTTTTTGATATTTTTACCCACTTACATATCACACTTTTTAAAATAGCATGATACCACTCACCAGTACTTCCCATTTAGTATGGAGGTATTATCATATTGATGTTACTTTTGAAACTTGAGTCTGCGTTTCTGTATTTTTTACGACCTCCATCTTGTTGTAATATGTTGGATAAAATTGGCTTAGTCACATAAGTTGCAATGGCCATACTGCAGAAGCTGCTAGGCAGAATCATACGTCTAAAAGTCCATTTCAAGTGAAATGGACTGTATACAGCTAAACCCACTTCCTGACTGTGAAGGAAAATGTGAAGATACCGGGTTTATCTGGTCCAATGCTACCCACTTCACGCTGGCTGGCCACCCACGGGTGCCTTCCTATGCCAGGGAAGTCTACCCAGTACCTTCTAGGATTCGTATAGTCGTTCAGGCAAATGCAGTTAGAAAAATACAACAGTACATTTATTGTCATACAAACAACACTAGATTATTATATACACACAGTAAATAAATGCCAGGCAGGTTTACCACATCATCTGTCCCTTACCCCACTAGCTTAAGGAGTTACAGTCACCTGGCTGTCCAGATTTGACGACTCATGGATCTCTCTCAGCAGACTCTGGTAGAGAACTACAACTCAAAACCAGATCTTGTACCTTCCATGAATGAAATCAAAGCATGAACACCCCCTCCCCCCTGGAGTGGCTCCTTATATCTCGGGTCAAATTTCCACAGTCTTTGCCCCTCCCTAGGCAAACCCCTGGGCCTATTCTTCTTAACCACTGGTCAGTGCTGGACTAGGGGGGGTTGGAGAGGGCAGTGAAGATGAACTGTACTTCCACAGAACCTCCCCTGCTTGATGGCCTGTCTGGAATAGTCTTGTGAGAACAATGGACACTAATTAGTTTTCCCACTCCAGCATCTTGCAACCTGATCCCTACCCATAACCCCCCTGGCTTCACTTAAAAGACAATGAAAAACAACCTCACTGCCAAGTCATCAATATACAATACACAATATAGCTATTTACACTGAGCTACAATGTCCCCTTAGCCACATGTAATTAGACAATGCAGTTGTAGTCTGGTGAGCTGGGTAACAAAAGCAAGGGCTATAGAAAGTACCTTCTATAATCCACATTATGTGAAAAATGAGAAACAGAGTGGATAGTGTTATCACACTCGTTTCATCCCACTGACTCTTACTGAAACTGCGTCACCTGATTCTTACTAGAACCTTCATACACGATGACATGACTGGTGGAAATGGTAGACCAATCCAGTGCTAAATAGCTCAGGGTAGAGGGTTTCCCATGGTACCCAGGGGAAGCCATTGTAATAGACAGTGATTGTAGTTAGCAGAGTTAACTCAATCTGAAAAATGCTTATAGCAAGGAGGGCAGTTTAATTGATAAAATTATATATTCTTATTCTATATAGGACTTTATTGAAGGTGATTTCAAACACATTAGCTAGAGTTGGCAGTTGTATAATCTGCTCCATCATTTTAGCAACTTGCATTATATACTTTAACTAGCTTATCAATGTATTTATAAGATATTTATTGAAAAAAACAAAATTCCTATCCAAACTCTCCCTCATGTTACCATGCTACCTCTCAGTCCCCATGCCCCATTACTGTGCTACCTCTCAGTCCCCATGCCCCATTACCGTGCTACCTCTCAGTCCCCATGCCCCATTACCATGCTACCTCTCAGCCCCCATGCCCCATTACCGTACTACCTCTCAGCCCCCATGCCCCATTACCGTGCTACCTCTCAGCCCCCATGCTCCATTACCGTGCTACCTCTCAGCCCCCATGCCCCATTACGGTGCTACCTCTCAGCCCCCATGCCCCATTACCGTGCTACCTCTCAGTCCCCATGCCCCATTACCATGCTACCTCTCAGCCCCCATGCCCCATTACCGTACTACCTCTCAGCCCCCATTACCGTGCGACCTCTCAGCCCCCATTACCATGCTACCACTGTTGACCACTCTCTTTTAAACGCTACAATCTCAAGGTCTTGATATGCCTCTTCCACTGCTGATCTGCTCTGTTAGTCTTTACCCTGGTTGTCTAATTTTTTTTACCGAATCCAATATAAAATACCTCTACTAACACACAAGGCCATCATCAACACTGCACCAACATACATCTCTTCACTTTTCTCAAAATATCTCCAGACTCAACCAATGTGTTCTTCACAAGATCTGCGTCTCTCATCCTCACTTTGCACTTAGGATTCTGTGGTGCCATATAAATGAATTATGATGATAGTTACCTGCTTCCATTCCCAGTTACAAGACTTGTTTCGGGTTACACTCACTTTGTGGAATTCCCTCCCTTGCACAACAGGACTTTACACTAGGCTTCAAACGTTCAAGCACTCTCTGAAAGTCCACCTCTTCAGACAAGCTTATAAAATTCCTCAACCACCCTCTTAACCTCCCTAGGTTACCCTATTACCACCATCTGCACGGTTCACATAAGATTTGCAAGTGTCCTTTCCATACTCAATAAGCCCTGTGACCCCTGACCAGCATTGCTGTGTGACTGGATCATACAGCCCACTAAGCACTTTCTACCTTTACAACATAGCTGGACCAATATGCAATATGTAGCGTTTAACCTCATGCATCTAACCTCTATTGTCCTGTCTGTCTTTAATACCCAGTCTCCATCTACTACTGTGGTGTTCCCAATTATAAAGTGCTACGGAATATGTTGGCGCTATATAAATACATTTTAATAATTATATTTGTTTTCTTTACACAGATCATCAGGTCTTTCTATAATGACACCTATATCCATCGTTACGGGAAACCCATCTCTGTTAGCCTCCTAACCTCCCTATGGTCTCTCTCGGTGGCCATATTCTCTGTAGGGGGGATGTTTGGCTCCCTGTGCGTGGGATACTTCGCAAACCGTTTTGGCAGGTAAGGATGTGAATAACTTTTTGAGGGTTCAACTGACAACATATATTTCACCAGTATACCCATAATCCTCCAGCCTGTAGTCACTATGAGAATCGTTGCCCAATCACAGTGATGGGAAGATGCCTTAGGTCATGTTTGCTTCCCCATTGGCAGCCAAATTGCCCAAAATTTTGTGCTAGGAGAACAGATGCAATTACCTGGTTTGTCCAAATTGATGCAGTCAAGTTTGTGCTTCACTTGGTAAATTAATCTGTATTATTTTATTTCATATTTTTGCACCTCTTTAGCCGAATCTCTCCTTAAATAGTTCTCCCCCAATATTTAAATTTATACGTTTATGTCATGCATATACGTTTCCAACTTAATTTGATTTTCTTAAGAGTCTAGATTGGGACCTGGGATAGATTTATCGAACATTCTAAAATGATGGAGGCGTTGCCCATAGCAGCCACTGAGATTCTAGCTCTCATTTTCTAGAATGCACTAGATAAGAGCTAAAAACTGATTGGTCGCTATGGGCAACACCTCCATTTTCTATTTTCATAAACTTTGCTAAATCTACCCCTAACAAAAGTGTCTGGTACATGAGCATGAATCTTATTCCGTAGGGACAGATGTAAACTAAATTATAATATAGATTTAGTATGGCTCCCTCTGGTATTGAAAACCCATATTGACTATTCATTAAATGCAAACAGCTTTTTAAAGTGAAGCTTCTGTCTACACACACTGGAGGCAGACATTTTGTGGGCTGGATCAATGTTGATGAGAATTCAGCCTATAAATTCACTTTGCTACAGTACATAGTTCATAATGCGACTGGTTCTTACAGACATGATAAGTAGCATTCACAATGTGCACTTTAAAATGGTTACTTCATATTCTAAAATGACCCTCCCCCACATAACCTGTAAATTCTTCGGTGTAGACTGATTGAATCCTTTCAAATAGGAAAAGTGGAGCTGTTGCCCATAGAAACCAATCAGATTTTAGATATCATTTATTAAGTACATTCTAGAAAATGATAGCTAGAATCTGATTGGTTTTTATGGGCAATGCCTCCCCCTTTCTATTTTAGAAGGTTTGATAAATCTACCTCTAGAGTCTATATCTCATTACATGACCTCCATAAATCTATAATTAAAGCACACGGTAAATTCTATATGTATCATTCTATTTGAAGGGTATTGTGCAGATAACGAATATTGTAAACACTTTTCTCATGTTCCCTATGCTAGGAGGAATGCCATGATGCTGGTAAATGTTGCCGCCGTAGTGGGAGGAGCGTTCATGGCTCTTTCTAAATTAGCTTGGTCCATGGAGATGCTTATTATTGGACGATTCATTATTGGGGTTTACTCTGGACTCTGTACCGGTCTGGTGCCTATGTATATCGGAGAACTGGCACCAACTGCCTACCGTGGAGCTCTGGGGACACTGCACCAGCTTGCCATTGTGGTTGGAATATTGGTGGCACAGGTGGGTACTGTGTAGAGTGGTAAAATGCTTACGTCTAAATACATGAGAATTGCAGATGAATATATAATGCCATTTGTGATGGGCAAAGCACATGTATTATACACAAATGCCGGAATTGATTATATATCATTGCACCTGCTCATAGTAACCTGTGAACACAATAGCGAGAAAAGACAATTGCACTTGCACACAACACGTTATATAATGGGCATTTTTGCTCTGTCATAAATTCTGGCTCTACATTTGCCCTACAGATGATACTGCACAACTTCTCTAAACCAATGAGGAACTTACACCTGGTGCAAATGGTGCCATCTTGGGAAGTGCTCCGGAGTTTCGTTATGCCTGTTTATCTATGGGAAATTGCTTTATGATGATTGTATTGTGAGTTATGGAGAAATGTGTGCACAGAACAAGCTGTAATTATTCTCTTGGCATTGAACGTTGGGAACTGGAGCAATTATCCACCTGAGGCAACTCTCCGAAAATAGTGTCACAAATGATGAGTGAGCTCGGATGGGAAAAAGAAGGTTGAGCAAATATAATTCTCTCTAACGATCTTGAATGAAGCAAGCAGTGCAATGACTGTAGAAGGTGAAGGACAAGTAAAACCACAAGAAGTCCACTCCCAATCCACCATGAACTCGGTGAAAGACATTTATATGTAATGAGTTTGTTGTAATGTTGTGTCCTTCATGGCTTCTACATGATAGTACTCTTGGGTCAATTACCTGGATGTAGCTCAGTCTTTCCCACCTCAGGATCCTGTACATCAAAGTAAGCAAACAAAGGTTCCTGCACATGCAGGTTCGATAACACATAAATATCCCACCGAATATCAGGCATCATCAATGTTCGCTCTTTGTGCGACTGTCACCCTCTACTTTGCTTTCCTCCTGCACTGTAGTCTTCGGGTAAAGGATAATTGGTTCCTTTAACTCAACTTGCAGATCTTCTCTCTGTAACATTTCTGGACTACACCTGGTAGAACCCAATCATTAATGCAACTTGGCTTTCCTTCCATCACATGGGTCGAAAATCCACTCTCTCGGCATCCAACTATTGCTTAGATCAGTTTAACTGTTGTCAGTGCTCTCCTTATTTCATTGACACTTGCATCCAACATAACACTCGTCCCTTTCTCTAAACACCCCACGAGTCACTATCACTCTTCTGGCACATTTCTCTGGAACTATGAACTCTTACTGAACTTGGAACATCTCCCTCTTGTTCTTCTCCCATCAAACTCGGCTCCCTCCACAATGAGGTTGACTGAATGTCTCACACTGTTCCCTCTTATGGGGCTGGTTTTGTTAGGAGATGACATTATGCTATTATACTTCATGAAAATAGGTGAGAAGCTTGTGCTAGATTGACAACAACAGGAACTGTCTTAGAAAGGGCCCTTAGTAGTGTCCGTGGTGAGTAGTGGCTTATTGACACGCAAGTTGTCCACAGTTTTTCGCACATTTGATGAAGGCAACGAAAATTTAAGTATATTTCAATATATTTTTATAATTTTTATAAAGTCTCACAAACCACCTAAAGGCAGAGGTGGTCTTCATTTTAGCAGGGGAGACAAAGGATTGGTTAATAGAATTTGGGGAGCTAGCAGATGAACAGATTGGACTACGATGAAGTCACTGAAGCTATATTAGTCTACTCTGCAATTACTCCTGATGCATACAGAAAGAATGTTTAGTAGTTTAATTCACATATATCTAATACATGAAGAAATGCCATATCAAACAGAGATTGGCAGTGCTTTGACAACTTTGGAAGCACCATCTTAGACCAGTAATTTCCACTAGGCAAAGTTATGCACACTGTAAGTAAACATGTGTATGGTCAACTAGGCTATACTCAAGGTCACAGATAGATGCAGCTTTGCAGCCTTTGATTACTTTCTTAAGTCCCAATAACTTGACATTTGGTTAATTCTCATTTCTCCTCAACTAGATTTTTGGACTGGAATTTATCCTGGGATCCGCGACACTCTGGCCTCTCTTACTGGGAATCACGGTTATCCTGTCAGCCATCCAGTGTGCGCTGCTGCCATTTTGTCCGGAGAGCCCCCGTTATCTGCTAATTGTCAAGAAGGAGTATGAGAGAGCTGAGACCAGTGAGTATTGTGGGAGTATTGATGTCCATTATAATGGAAAGGCTCTGTCAATATATTTTATTTAAAAGTGTGATATAAACAGGTGAAGGTGCAGACGTGTGGTACAAAAAACCCAAGTATGATCAATGCTCGACCAATTACAGGTAATACAGAAACAAGTATGAATTCCGTATGTGTGAGTAAAAATTCAACATAGTGGTCGCACAAAGAATTCAGGACATCACAGGGGCAAATGAGGTAGATAGACATGAGACATAGGGTAGAGACGACCCTGCCCAAGAGAGCTTACATTCTAGAGGGAGGGGGTGTGACAGACAGGATGAGCAAGAGGGACATAAGTATGCATGGGGGGTGGAGGGTATGCATGGAGGGTGGAGGAAGTGAATAGAGTGAAAACGAGGGTCTAGGAGGGGGTAGAGTAGGCAAGCATGAAGAGGTGGGTTTTGAGGGAGTGTTGCGGATAAGGAGACAACAGGACTGTGAGATGGACTGGATGTGAGGAGGGAAGCTGAGGGCTGATCCAATGATAACACCAAGGCAGCGGGCATGGGGAACAGAGGACAGCTTGATGTTGTCAACCATATATACTAATCTTAACAACTAGCTATAGTTTAACTGATCGTCAATAGATGGAAGTGCTGTAGAGGGGTGAATACTGTATATGGCACAATGTACACTGGAGGTACCTGCTAACGTTGACGCAGCTCAAGTAGAAGATGCGGAGTCTAACGCGCCCCCTGGTCTTCTCCAGGAACCCCCACAAGGAAGTATGGGTTTTGCGGTTTTGCGGCAGGAGACGCGCAGGTCATGGTCCTTTACTGAGCCGTATAGCGAGGTACAAGAGTAGTCAGGTGAGCCGGTTTGGTAACGTGCTAGCAATGGAGATACACAGGGAGGAATCCAGAAGAGCAATCAGACAAGCCGGGTCGGTAACTTCCAAAGGTAATCAATGCACAGGGAGAATCCAAATAGAGAGGTCAGAAAAGCTGGGTCAGCAGGGAACACAGGAGGGCAGGAATAGTCAGGATTAGCCAAGAAACAAACAAGGACGCTGGAGCAGGAATGACCTAATACTCTGGCACCAGCATGGTCTGACTTAAATAGGGCAGGTAGCCAATGCAGATGCCTGCGTCTTCAGTACCTCTCAAGGCGTTAGTTACCTATCAAACATAATGAGCATGTTAACCTGTAAACTGGGATGTCTAGAGCGAAGGATTGGCATTTAACATTACAACTCAGCCCCTATCTATATGGGTGCTGTCCCACAGGCATTTTATAACACCGTGTGACATCTACTAACAGTATGGGAATACTCTGCACCAGAACCTGCAGTGCTCTGCTGCAACGGGGAACAGTGATCCCTATATAGTCTAATGTCACAACGGGAACACTTCATCCTAAGTGTTCTAAATCACCATGGTGACATCATTCTTAGTGAGGATCTGAGTAAGATGACATTATGCAGCATTTGATTTAGGGGAGGATGCTTCAGTATATATTAAAGTCAAGTAAATGTGATCTGCATTTTTTTTAAGGTGATTTGTCTTTACTTTTGTTGAGTTAATAATGATGGTAATAGCAAAGATAGAAGCAATACTGTAAAAATCGCTTACCGAGAAGTAGATTGTAAGATTCTGGACAGTGTTTGCAGACCTCACCGCCGTGTTGTAACATTCAGTCAAAATAAAGACAATGTTGTTCAACATTCGTTTTGGGGTAGATTTAGCAAACCTTCTAAAAAGAAAAAGGTGGAGGTATTGGCCGTAGCAACCAATCAGATTCTAGCTAGAATTTCTCTAGTACATCCTAGAAAATCATAGGTAGAATCTGATTGGCTGCTATGGGCTTTTCCTCCACTTTTTATTTTTAGAAGGTTTCATAAATCCACTCCTTTGAGTTTGCATCCACTTTACTTCTGGTATATTGGAGAAACCCCTCTCCCCGCACACATATTTATCTCAAATATCTTTATTTATGAAGAGCTCCTTGACTGCTAATTAGTGAATGTTAGTAGTGGTTCTTTTATATAGAGCTTCCTGTATTTTAGGTATCGGCCTTTTAATATTAAACAAATCTATTCCTAATAAAGCGTCAGAGTTTACCAAAATGTGTAAAGATACAGCAGTATTACAAAGTGCACAATGATCGCTCTGCAGCAGAAATACAGCTTTGGACCTACAGTGCGCCCCAATTTGTGCAAATATGGCTAGATCTCTCTTGGAGTGCACCGGTTTGTCTAAGGGACCCCTGTCCATTATACTAGGACCACTAGGGTATTCCTTGAACCAGAGAGGACACGTGCACCTTGTTATGTGTTGAGCAGACCATTGAGGTGCAGAGGTGCAACACCAAAGTCTACTGGTAATCCATTAGATCAAAAAATATTAATTTAGTAGCAAGAAATGAAGGCTGGTGTGTGCTCCTCCTTATCTAAGCAATATCAGGTTGGCATAGCTCTCACCATGCCTAAACCCACCAGCGGGAGAGGGGCGTGGTCACGGTAAATAGGGTGTGGTCACAATCAGAGGCGGAACTATTGAACTGTGGGCCTCAGTGCAGGGAGGCCGGGAGGAGGGAACCGGTGTCCCTTAACCCTCTGCACTCAAATAATTGTTAAAACTTCAATCAAATCTTCCCTACTACCTGGTTTTCCTAAGAGGTGTAGACTGACTGAGGTTAGACTTTTTTTTATTTGGAAAATTAACAATGTTTGGTCCCACATCACTTGTTTTAAGCGAATATGTTCTCTTCTGTATAACTGTATGTACTGATGGCACCCCTATTTGCACCCCACATCTTGCCTTCCAGCATTGTGTCTGTACATGAGCGGCACAAAGTGTGACTTAAACGGCGCTGGTCTTAGCTTGTGACGTGGATGTGTACTGCAAGAACCAGTCGCGTAATTCTTATTAGTTTTTGCAACTAATATACATATGATTTGCGCAGAATGTTTATATAGTGAAAAAAATGGGCGCTCAGAGTATTAAATGCAAGGCAGCAGCTGGAACAAGGAGTTTGCTGATCTCTAATAGATCTAAACAAAAGGATGAATAAACAGCGCCAATGCTAAAATATTAAAAATCGATCACAAACATAATTAACCCCATAGTGTGCACTGTTAAAAAATGCATAAAAACTATTACTCCAAATACTTAATGTTTTTTTTTCCCTTTTTTGTTATGTTTACATAGTCCTGCGGAAAGTTCGTGGTACCCAGGATGTGGCCAGCGACATTGAGGAGATGAAGGAAGAAGGTCTCCGGATGACACAGGAGAAACCCGTGTCCTTTATAGAGTTATTCCGGTCCAGGCAGTACCGGCAGCCGTTAATCATTGCTATAGTTCTGCAGCTGTCACAGCAGTTGTCTGGGATCAATGCGGTGCGTAACCTCAACTCTCCTTCCCCAATCCCCCCTCCACTTCCTCAAGTACTTTCACTTTCTTTAAAGGGGTTTTACATATTAATCTGGCTTCCATTTATTGTTGCACACATATCATAAAACTTTACAGAAATACATTGCTTTAATCTACCGACCTGATCCATCTAAATAGGGACATGGTCACTGCTCCACTGTCACTGAAAGAGGCGGGGTCACATTATAAGGGGTGTGGCTGCATCCTCGGGGGTGTGCCTAGGACTTTTGAAGCGCTAGGTTGCCCCCAACACGCCCTTCCCCCTAAAATAATCCTTCAATTGCTGCAAGCACCAGAGAGACTCCTGCCTCAGATGCCCGTGGCACCCCCTCACCCTAGAGATATATCTCCTACTCTCCTGCGTGTCAGGACAAACATAACAGCGGGATAGCCCTCTTAAATCAAGACTGTCACACTGAAATTAGGACAGTTGGCTGATAAAGGAAAATGTCTCACACTCAGTAAATGTTCATATAATGTCAGCGCATGGGAGCTGTGATGTATAAATGTGTAAAAGTTACAAAACGCCTTTAAATATTAGACCAGGGTTTACATTTAGTTGTACTTTAAAGCAGCAATGTCGAGAAAAAAATGAGGTGTGCTTTTTTAATATACGTCACTGGCAGACTGTAAGAAGAATCTTGGTAACTACCATTTTCCTTGGTTTGCTGCTTTAGGCTGCTGATAATGATTTATAATCCTACAGTGTCCTGTGACTACCATGACCACCACAGTCATGTGGCACCTGATGTAGTGAGCAGAGAAGCTTTGGAACGCCCCACTGAACTCTGTCTGCTCTGTGTATTGTAAAATGCTTCCCTTCTTTCTGCCCCTTTGTCAGAACATGACACGCTGAAAGTCTGTGTGTGTGATTGGCAGCCGTACTTCTCTGCGCTCTAGAGAGATTTTGAAAAGGAGTTAATGATTTGTAGAAGGACAGCTAAGATGCATGCTTAAAATTAAATTGGTATTAAAAGACAAAAAAATGGCCATGTGGGATTTGCTGCTCTATAAACCTGAACTGCAAAGTAAAATTTGATGTTCTTCCATTTTAGCCATTGTTCCTCTATTGAACATGTCACCCACTTCCCTTCTCGTCCAATTCCACAGCTTGACCTTTCTCTTGTTCTTCCTTCCTGTTAGTGACTCCGTCCTCTCACCTCTTCTCCCCGCAGGTCTTCTATTACTCCACCAGTATCTTCGAGGGAGCAGGAGTCGCTCAGCCTGTTTACGCCACTATCGGTGCTGGTGTGGTGAACACTGTGTTTACTGTGGTATCGGTGAGTACTCTCTATGTGATAAGGTCTAGGCATATGTTTGTTGTCCAAGTACTCTAGGATTAATCTGACACTAAACTTGCAAAACATATTGACTAGTTGGTTTACTACTAAGTTGATTAAAAGCAAAGTAGAGAATAAATATGACAGTGCTGGTAATTTTAAGGGCACCGGTTGTGCTGAAATAAATATGACCTATATGAATATCAAAAATAATCCAATTGTTGCTTGTCCTTAGCAGTATAAATCAATATATATATAAAAAAAGTATTAGTTTGTATTTTGATACATTTAAGCTCACACACCAACAACAAGGGTCTTCATTTCCTAACAAGAATTAAAAAGTTGTTCACTGTACATTGTCATATTTTTGTATCATAAGCCCGTGACTGATCTTTGGAAAACCTGCATGTAATTGGATCAAAGCCATGACTATCCAATCCCATGCTGTGTTCTCCACAAGAAAGACCTCCTTCAAGCATTACACCAAGAGGGGGAGTGGACCCTATAAGAGATATATGAATTACTCTCTCCACTAAACATGCATTGAATTCTCGCCTTCATCCCGTTCTGGCTGAACTGAGTCTTTTTTTTTTTCTCCATCTTTACAAGAAAAATGCAAAGCTAGCAAAGTAAATAACTGTAATGGGGAACAAAGTCAGAGCAAACACGTAGTGGTTTTCACTTAAATATTTCAGAAATGTCCATACAAGAAAAGATTATTTAGAGATACCAGATAGGGCCCACACGTCTAAACATGCATGAATGGGCTGAATCATGTAATTAGTCATCTGTCTCCAATGCAGTGTAGGCTCGTCTACACTATGGCTGCAGACCTGGAGGGCTTGTCCTATATAATATATAAATTAGAGTTTACACAAATGACTGCTTCCGCTGTGGTTTCAATAAAGGGGACAGCACGGTGGCTCAGTGGTTAGCACTTCTGCCTCACAGCACTGAGGTCATGAGTTTGATTCCCAACCATGACCTTATCTGTGTGGCGTTGGTATGTTCTCCGTGGGTTTCCTCCAGATGTTCTGGTTTCCTCCCACATTCCAAAAAAAAAACCATACAGGTAGGTTAATTGGCTGCTTTTAAATTGACTCTAGTCTGTCTCAGTCTGTCTGTGTGTGTTAGGGTATTTAGACTGTAAATTCCAATGGGGCAGGGACTGATGTGAATGAGTTATCTGTACAGCGCTGCGGAATTAGTGGCGCTATATAAATAGATGATGATGATAATTACTCTGATCCTTCCCTTTGAGAATTGCCATGTTAATTACTCAGGAAACAGAATGTACCACACAGGGCTGCTTAGGAAATGTTATGTATATTATCTATTTATTATTGAACTGTGCATTCACACTTCAGTCCCGTTACTGGGCCTCATAGAGTTAACGGTTCCCTTGGGACTTGTAGAGTTTATCTTCAGTTTTAATAGGGTCCTGGATCTTAAAGTGCATCCAGGGTGTTAGTAAGGTGCCAGTGATCTTGTATTATAGGCAGGGCTGGATTTATACAAAAGTGGAAGCTGCTCAAATCAATTTATAGGCCATAACAGGTGCTTGAAAGGGTGGGGTTCTCCTGCAAGGAACATACACACAACATTTTTTCCCCCAGCACACTGCTATAGCCAGCAACAGATCTGCCATTTCTACTGTAGATAAAAATGCAAAAGTCTTTGTTGCACACATTTGCAAATGTATGTTTAAGCCATCTGCCACGCCAAGGCGCTTTTGCTAATAGGATGGTCCTACTCTAAACAATGAGAGTCCCTATATTTGGGCCATACATATGTGTTTTTAAATTGAGAGCTAACTTACCAAAGAGGTACCCCAGAAGCCTCCAAATAGCAATCCAATGTCAGCACTCCCCCTCAGCTACTGACACCAACATGCCTCTCAGACAAATACAAAAGTGGAAGTTGCTCAAATCAATTTATAGGCCATAACAGGTGCTGAAAGGGTGGGGTTATCCTGCAAGGAACATACACACAACATTTTTTCCCCCAGCACACTGCTATAGCCAGCAACAGATCTGCCATTTCTACTGTAGATAAAAATGCAAAAGTCTTTGTTGCACACATTTGCAAATGTATGTTTAAGCCATCCTGGGCTGGATTTATATCACTGAGGACTGTAAGTGCCCAACATTGTTATACACCTCTATTCTGCAGAACATTCCGTAGCTCCGCTGGTTTTGTCACAGAATAGAATATAGTGGAGCTGCGCTGGGCAATTCATTCCACCCTCCACCTTCATATTACTACAAAAGATAATTGGAAAATCTGCTAATGGTGCAGACTACTAGAGGTCAGAAGGAGAAAACAAGACACACATAGGAGATTGAAGAGATACTCTCTGGTACAACAACATAATCAAAGAATAAGTCCACTTTGGTAGACTATTTTTTATTAGTAAAATGTGCAAAATAATCCTAAAGTGTCTGTTTTGCAAATATAACCCCTATCGTATGTATAATGATTTGGGTGTTATAGTGTATCTAACACTTACCTTCAGGGCAGGCGAAAGCAGTGTCGGTGATGAAAGAGTCACTTCGGAGGCGGCTTACTCATTAAGTGTGTTAGGCACCTCCTGGCCATAGCCCCCCTAGGTGAACGCCTAGGTTTGCCTAATGATAGCTCCAAGCCCGCATACCTTCATTGCAGTATCTCCATCCTGGGAAGGACAGGCGTATGATAAAGGTGTATGAAGCAGAGGACACAAATAGTCTAATACGTTTTAATCATGAAAAACAAGTATTTAGACGTATAGGAATTAAAAACACATCTCGCTTATCTGATGGTTTACAGATTCCAATACACAGAATAGACTTTTATCCTTTCAGCAGGAAAAATTACAATTCCAGATGATAATTTAAACAGCCTTGAAATATCAGAGACACCAGAGAAAACATAGAGATGAAACCAAACGCGTTTCGTCCAGCCACTGTGACTTCCTCAGGGGGGTACATTTATAGGCTACTGTGACTTCCTCGGGGGATATATTTATAGGCCACTGTGACTTCCTCAGGGGGGTAAATTTATAGGCTACTGTGACTTCCTCGGGGGATTTATTTATAGGCTACTGTGACTTCCTCAGGGGGGTAAATTTATAGGCTACTGTGACTTCCTCGGGGGATTTATTTATAGGCTACTGTGACTTCCTCAGGGGATATATTTATAGGCTACTGTGACTTCCTCAAGGGGTATGAATCCCCGTGGGGAAGTGACAGTAGCCTATGAGTGGCTGGATGAAACAAGTTGGGTATCATTTCTATGTTTTTGATTCCCAGCAGGGCTCACAGAACTTAGCTGCCACCTTGTTGGTTTATAAGGGTGGGCATTCTTTTGAGAATTTGGGACTAACACCACAGTTTTATTTTATTGTTTACAGCATGTAGTTTTCCACAGTACAGTATACTGCGCTATTGATTTCTAAGCGCTGATGATAGTTAGATGATGCAGCAGGGGTGGCCGGGCACTGACAGAAGCCTGTCCGATGCAGTAAAGGAAAGTGCTAAATGCAGTTGATTATATCTAGTAGACAATTGCAGTCAGGATATAAATTATATTTTCAAAATTGACCCACTGGGAGTCATATAGAGTTTGATGTAATTGACACTTACAATGTAAAGTGTAAATTGCATCCCATACTTTGCCTAGTATCCTGAGATGCAAAGAAATTAAGAAACGCGTGACTTGGAACAGTGCACAATATGTATATCTTCATCATCAGTGGGGATTTTACATCAGAGACAAAGCAGCCGCAACAGATTCGCCTCCTAGAGGATACTTCCCCCTCAGCGTAGTGAGCAAGAACAGTCAACCGGAGCTTACTGCACTATTCCTGCGCTTGTCCGACCACTACTTACCTGTTACACCTCTCTAAGCGTAGGGGGTGCAGAGGGGACATACGTCTCAGTCTGAGAGAAAACTGACACATAGGCTTTTCTACTGCACATGCAAAGTTGTAAAAGGCGACTCTACATGACCCTCTGCAGGTCCATTTTACACATTTCTCCGAAAGACCTTCATAGTGGATGGTTCTTTCAAAGAGAAATGTGTAAAAATCAACATACAATCTTCTAAAAAATAATGAACTGGACTAGATAGAAGCAGCCCATTAATACAAAATTGAGACGTTTCTACTAGAGATGCTCATGCTCGGTTTTCTGAAGATCCAAGTCACTCTCCAGTCTCCAGTTACATTGCTCAGTGACATTGCTCACACAGAAACAGGAGGGGTAGCAGTGTTCTTGTCACTTGACAAAAATTGACTGGAACTGATTGGAAATTAATGTTATTGAGGCTAATAATAATGTAGGATAATAAAAGAGCCAAATAAATGATTTTAGCAACAAAACAAAATAGGTATTTTAGAAAATAATGGGATCCAAAACCAAAACCAAAATACAACGTTAATCCAGATCCAAAACCAAAACCAAATCACAGGGGTCAGTGAACATCTCTAGTTTCTACAGTATTTTAAGTTTTCTGCTGCCCCAGCATCCTCTGCCGGTAGATAGCCAGTGCCTGATCTAACATATAAAATATAGTAGCCGCCGTCGGTTAAAACCTGAAGACTGGTCCGTATAGTAAACTATTGGGTCTGATTTTGAGTTAGGAACAAATCCAGCTGAAGTTTGAAAGTTTGTACTTAGATAGACCATGCTGCGATGCAAAGGGGGGCAAATGCAAATTATTTTTTTGCATGCAGGGAACTTACTGGCTGCTTTTTGTAGCACACAAACACTGGGCAGCTTTATTTTAACACCTTGGTTTAGAGTTGACATAGGATGTGCCCCCCCTACCAACTGTAAATCTGTCTGCATAGTTTACATTCCTCCCCTTGGGGCCAAGGTGCAAAAATAGCAGCATTTTGCTGAATTTTCTCCTAACTCTGAGGCCTATTGTACCATTGTACTATAGGGGGCTCATGTTTAGATGGATGCGAAACATTAGCAGGAAAACGTGCACACTTGAAAAGCGAATTTTACATGCATTAATGTTCAGTCGGAAGCATCGCAGAATGCATCCACCATTGCAACACTAACATATGCACCAGGTGTGCGCCAGGTGTAATAAGTGTGTATACTTATGTCCCATGAGAGCGCAGAGATAGTTTAGGGATTGTGTAGAGAGGCTGCTTGATTGTGTCATATACAAAAGAGAGGACAGTGGCTGGACAACGTTAGTGATAACTGAGAAAATCACATTTGCCATATAAAGTATAACTACATAATATCATCATTACCAGCCCCCCCCCCCCTCCCCCCCCCTGCACCCACAGGTGTATAAGTGTATTGCAGAGAAAGAAAGAAAAGACAGTGTAAATTGAGGCACTCCGTGGATGCTCATTAATATTTAACTTTTATTAGATTGATTAAAATGGACAAGAATTGAGCGAAATAATTAAAAAGGATAGGTAAAAATCGTGAATAGTGATTAAAATGCAAAAAAATTTTTTTTTGCAAAGTCTCACCTTAATCCTCTTACATATATATGAGATAACAGGCTTAAATGGCACTAATTAACAGCTATGTAACACTTAATTTTATAAGCAAAGTGGTGGGATTTAGCTAATTGTATTGTTATCCAGGCATCAATGATAATGATGGTTAGGTAAGATTATTCTAACTTTAATGTCAATCGATCTTTTTAATTTCATGTAAATTGGGATCCCTATCAAAGTTTTATGTATTCACGCGGTCTATCAATACTTATTACAACACAAATTCCATTACACTAAACGCATTTTATTACTAAAAATTCTTATACTCCCTACGGTATGCTCCTTATGGATATATATTGTAGAAGGACACATTAATATATATTTATTGATTCTTTCACTTTATAAAACCTAGAAGGACTAATTATGCTCTTCTACACACATAAATAAATGGTTTCACCCTCCATATTTCACTTAATGAGCATCCACGGAGTGCCTCAATTTACACTGTCTTTTCTTTCTTTCTCTCCAATAAACTAAATATATCAGTGTCTGGGTGCACCCCCCGTTTTGAATTTTTCTTTTCGGGTTAATCAGGATTCATCATACTTTACGCTCGCAATACTTTACCTTGTGCGGTTCTTCCATCCCAGTCCTATACAGGTGTATAAGTGTGCGTCCAGGTCCACCTCTATTATCTGAGCGTACACTTGCACACTGTGCCGCCTCTCTAGCCATAAGGACGCACGCGCACTTCTACCTGCGCAGTACAGAAACGCATATTTTACGCCAAAAAAACAGAAACACAAATTGGTGGGTTTGCAAGTTGGACATTATAGGGGCAAACCTGACAGTCTCCCCTCCATACACAGAGCACAGAGTGCTTTTAGTCCATGCATGCTGGACCCTTTAATCTGTACATGATTGGTGTCAATCTACAATTCCATTTGGAAGTTGGAGATGAGCAAAGGACGAGTTGTGCTTAATGAGATTAATACATTGAAAATGAGAAAACTTTTCTTATTTGCGTTGTATAATGGCGCAGTAGGACCGTTATATATGGAGTTAAATGAAAGTAAGGTGAAAAAAATGATGGGGATTAGGCCTTGGGCAGCCATTGCTCTGAAAGGACCTAAAAAGCGAATGTTACCCACAGTTCTCACGTTAACCTGGCCACTAGAATTGTAGGTGTTCACAGGTATACCTGAAGTACATTAACATATACAGCGATGCCCTGAACGGCTGTAAATTACCACATTGTAGTCTATAAGGGTATGTTGGTTGCTAATCGATGTTATAAAATATATATAGGTTTAATACAGATTACATAGTGTACATCGTGGATCTTAATGTAGTTTATTGTTATAAAGTATGTACTGTATTTAGGTTGGCATTATTAGGAACGGTAAGCTATCTTATCATGGCTACCATGGACACCATCCCTTCTAATAACTGTCTCGTCCATTTCAGCTTTTGATTGTAGAACGTGCTGGACGCCGGACCCTGCACCTCACTGGTCTGGGTGGAATGGCGGTGTTCGCTCTCATAATGACAATTGCTCTTGCACTTAAGGTAAGAACATTCCGCCTGGACTACTGTAAGCTCTGAAGGGGGGAAATATCCAGAGGGGCACAGAGACATCCCACAAGCTGTGCCATTGAAAAACTTATATGCTGCTCTTGTAGGGCTGGAATGTACAAATAATATAGGACAATACACAACATGAGGATATGGGGACTTCTACTAGCTATAGGAACAGGAAAATATAATCTCCAAAGAGAACTACACTTCTCTTGGGGGATTCCATTATAAGAGACATACATCTTGGAAAATCTACTGAAGTACAGAAACAAGTAAGGTGCTTACCTGGAGCCTCAGCTCCAAGGGATAAAGAGCTCATGTTAAAAATTGTGAAAACAGCAAGAACAGATGGGGAGGTGGATGTCATTGTCCACCTAGGGACAAACAGCCTGGCTAATGTTGAAGTCATACTTATACACACAATGTACTGCGCTCAATTGCCAAAAATGCGGATATACACTGATCAAATGTTATTGAGTGATATATGTAGGTGCATATAGCTTGTGCTATTGGTGAATATACATCAGAATATAATGAGATTGAAGTGGTCAAGTGTATGACTCATTTAAGAGAATGGTATAAGGAGGCTATATGAATATGAGACAATACCATTTGAAAATAAAATCAAATAAAAAGTGAAAATGATCAACAGTATGAAGAGTAAAGACCAAGGGTTTAATCAGTGATTGGTCATACACATAGTGAACTCAATAACATAGCTCTGTAACATCATGTGCCAAACAGATTAAAAACAATAAGAAATATGTAAAAAATTATACCAATAAAAAGTCAATCATAAAGTCCAACAGGGTTCCAGCTTGAACCCTTTCACAGGGAATCCCAATGAAATTAAAAATAAACTTCCTATCCAAAACGTCACAATGAGATAAATCCGATAGATGGAAAAAACTTTTGGGGATCAGAGAGCCGGTACTCATACTTCCAGATCACAAAAAATATATGTGGCAGGGTACCCGACCAAAGACATCAGGATCCGGGGACCGCGGTCCAGATGATATCCAAGCGGCAATTGTACCAGTGAAGCTCATGGTTTGTGAGCATTCCATCTTCTTCCCATACAAAACTAACTCCATCATCATCTTATACACAAACTACTTCACCATCTTCCCATAAACAACTCATTCCATCTTTTCCCCATTCATAACTCATTTCATCACATTCATATATACAACACACCCTGTCTCTGACCTATACATGACTTGCTCCATCTCCCACCCATATACTACTCATTCCATCTTCTCCCCATACACAACTATCTCCATCATCCATCTTCCTATACACAAATAACATCATCATCTTCCAATAAACAACTCATTCCATCTTCTCCCCATATACAACGAATTTCATCATCTTCCTATACACCACCCACCCTGTCTCTGACCTTTTCACAGCCCTTCTTATTACCAAATACAACTCCTTTCATCTCCTTCTTATACAGCACCTTTTACTAGCTCCTCATAACTCCCTCTACTTTGATATTAGAGACCACTGTCGTGAATTTCTACTTTCTCTTATTCTGCTCTTTGCCAATGACTATTATTGTATCTGTTTCATTGCTCAGGTATCCTGCTTGTTCCGTTTCCCATCTTTTATCTAGCTAGAGATTTCCTTGAAGCTATTCTCCACTATACTGTATGCACCTTTATTACCACCCTACTTCTTCCCCCGTTGATTGTTAATTTATTTACCCTACAGCTCTATTATTACATTATGTTATTTTTTAGTCCCACACACATCAGTTTTGTTGTGTTTCATTCTTGTCACTTTTTGTTGTGCCGCACAGGATCATGCCATTGGATGGAGCTATGTCAGCATTATCGCAATTTTTGGATTTGTGGCCATGTTTGAGATTGGGCCAGGACCTATTCCATGGTTCATCGTGGCTGAGCTCTTCAGTCAAGGTCCTCGGCCAGCAGCTATGGCTATCTCTGGGTGCTCAAACTGGACGGCAAACTTTCTTGTGGGGATGTTATTTCCCTATGCAGCGGTAAGTGGTAATGATGGTTTGGTGTTGTCAGAGAAGGGGATGTAGAGGATGGAATTAATGAATAAAGAAAACTGTGTAAGAACATTATCATAGAGGTGATATGGTGGGCAACCAAGTTATTCTCTTTGGTCTAGGTTGTCTGTGCTACATGACAATTACATGGTTGTGGGTTGTAATGGATTGTGTGATACAAAATGAACAATTACAAGTTAAGTCAACCTTAATTAAAAATAGTGACATAATTAATAACATATTATGAGTTGTTCCACTGATATCACATTCTCTTTATTTTTTTCTTTGTATTTCCATTTTCCTAATCTTCCTAATTCTTTGTTTCCCTAATAAAGGACGGATGTGGTCCATACGTTTTCCTAATCTTCATGGGCCTGCTGATTGTGTTCTTCATCTACACGTTCTTCAAAGTCCCCGAGACAAAGGGCAGGACATTTGAGGAGATCGCTCAGAATTTCCAGAGAACAAAAGGCATGGAACCTGGTATTAAGAGTAACAACGTGGAATTAACCGGGGTTAAAGTCCCAGAAGGAGAGATGGAATAAGGAGGGTAGGGAGATGGTCAACATCTCTCTTACCTCTACCGAACATTTTAACACATGCCCCATAGATGAACAGAGCCTCACAAAGTTGATGGTGATTTTGAAGCATGCTGGAAAAATATCCAACGGGTTACGGAATTATTTGTGCAGAAGATAAAAAATTGCCCTGTATGGCTTAAATGATGGTATGAGTGTCTGAATAATGGAAGATTACTCTGGAGAGTCTCTTGGTTTATGATGAACTGACTTTGCAGGTATTGGACAGATTCTCTAGAAATGGTCACTAGAATGGTTGGTTCTACTGATATTTGGGAAAACATACAGCAAGTTCCAGAACAATGCACTTTCCTCCAGCAAACCCACCATAGACTCACATAAATCCTGCAAAGAATTTAGTGCTATACTTCAGCACCAACCCTCATCAGGGCATGATTACCATTGTTACCATAGAAACACTGTGCAAAATGTATGAAATTACTGAATAAGGGTGAACGTGCATCAATGAATGAGTGCAGAGAGCATGTGGCATCCCACAGCCAATTGTATTATTAATATATTTATTCTAGGTGTACTGTAAAAATATATTTTTCTACATGTTATTTTCTATTTTGCTCACTTAAAGACGTCCATTTTTACAGAAGTGTTACAATAAGCGGTTAGCTCTCCTTGCGGGAAGCCTGGCGTTATAAGGACATAGGCCATTGCTGTTGGTATTTTACCTAATAAATTGTAACATAATGTTTTGAAACAATCATTGCTGCCCTACTCCAAAACAAGGTCTAAATCCTGCAAGTATGTGTTTGTCACTTCATCACATCGTATCAAGCAAAGTACAATAGCTACAGAATTATGGCTTACAATATCAGTTTCAAAAATAAAAATATCTGTTATGTGTACACAGTACACCATAAAATGAATATGTGAGTAATGACATTTGTTTTATGATTAAAAATCATCTTGCCAGAAAAACATGCTTGTGTCATCCTGCTTGCAGCGACAAAGGTTGTATCTGCAGCTAGCAGAGAAAGTATGATGGTGTAGCATATAGCTCACGATTCTGTCATTGTTCGGGGGATCTTTGCTCCCATTGACAAGTACTTTTACGTGCCAACACACTGGAACTACACCATTCAGTATGTAGATGCAACCAATCAAAATTAAGCGCTCAAACCAAGAAGAATAATAACTCTCAAACAGACCCAAAATATCATTCACTACTATATTTGCCTAAGTGCGATTATTTTATGAGAATGAGTGTAGAGGGTGCTATCTGAATAGGTACCTAACTTCCTATGATGATATGAACAATATTGGTGGATCAGGCACCACAACTTCTAAAAACAATTTGTTAGTTATTCAAAGAGTAATGGAAAAAGGTATAAAAACTTCAAACCATCAGATAGAGTATGGCCATGCTAAAAATAAACATACAAGTATCTAAATAGATATAGCAGTCCCTATATAGAAAAAAATCTTGCTAGCAGCCGAAAAGATAAAAATAGATAAAAAGCCAAAAAAATGAAAAAAAAAAATGTAAAATGCTGTTGTGTGAATAAAGTCCTTCGCTGTCTGAGGGATTGAAGGGCGTCCTCACCTAACCAAATGTCAGCGTCTCTCCAGCGCCTAATGATCTCAGTTATTTGGTCTGATCTGACTTGCAGGCAAACGATGGTTACTGCAAAGCTGGCTACAGGACACTGCCGTGCTGACCCGTGTGAGTTCCACTTCGTTCTTATGGAAAGCACATCCACTGCTGTGTTGCTGTTGTGGGCACAACCTTGCTGCATTCACTGTATGCCACAGTAAGTCCAACGGCCAATCACCGATTCCTGATTTTCTCACATTTTGGGGTTTTTCATCTATTTTTATCTTTTCGGCTGCTAGCATATGGAATTGAAGCAATAATATTTTCTATATAAATGCCGCCACTTCTACTGCTTTCACTGTAAAACTATGAAATTTCATTTATTTACATTTTACATACCGTCACTTCTAAATTTCCACTTCTACCAATGCACATACTGTATTTAAATTATATGGGAACTTATTACACAGATATTTTAGCAATATATTATACTGACTATTCAGAGGTAAGGATTATTATTAAAGTACTTTATAGCACCAGGTGGGGGCAGGGCTTATTATAACACCTTTTTTAACGTTATTAACCCCATCACCGCTCTGTGCTGTATATTACTTTGATTGTAAGTTGTAATATGTATCCACTACCAGGAAGAATATTCTCTTGAAAGATAAGTTCTTGAACCAGTCCACTCACCACTCGTGATTATTCTATGGATATCTGGTTCACAGATGCAGGTTTGCTTGTGTGATGGATTATTTGATGTATACCTCTAATGGAGAAGCAATGTAAAAGAATCACATAGCAGCTTGTTGCATATGTTGCACTCTAAAGTCAGGGGCAAACGCAGGATTTGTAGAGGGGGGTTTCCACACCACGCAGCCAGTGGGCGTGACCAACGTGCATGGGGGTGTGGCTATAATATTAGACAGTGCTTGGCTGCTCTCCAAATCTCTCTAACCCCATAATATACATGGGCAATGCTGCGTGCAGGGCCGCAGAGAGGGGGGGGGGAGTGGGTACATTTTACCCTCTCCGCTAATTTAATTTTTTTTTTTTTTTTTTTTTTCCGTGGGGGGGGGGGGGGGTCTAGGGGGGGTGTGGGGGGTATTCATCGGTGGGGGGAGCTGGAAGAAAAAAAAACCCAAAAAAACAACAATACTCACGTGATCGCGCGGCACCATGTCCCTCCTCTCCTCTTCTCCATTCTCACTGACTGCCGGGCGTGACGTCATCAAGTCACGCCCGTCAGTCAGTGAGGAGCGCCGCAGCCAGGACACAGCATGAAGAAAGAAGACAGAAGAGAAGAAAAGAAAGGAAAGAAGTTGACAAAAGGTAAGTAAAGAAACGGAGAGGCAAGGGGAGGAAAACAGAGAGGGACAGTACTATAAAGAAAGGGGAGAGAGAAACAGAGGAGGAAAAAAAGCAGAGAGCCACAGAGGAATAAAAAAAAAAAGTGGGAAAGAGGAACAGAGAAGAAAAAAAAGGAGAGAGGAATAGAGGAGGAAAAAAGGTGGGAAAGAGGAACAGAGGAGGAAAAAAAAGTGGGAGAGAGGAACAGAGGAGGAAAAAAAGGAGAGAGGCACGGAGGAATAAAAAAAAGTGGGAGAGAGGCACAAAGGGAAAAAGGAGGGAAGGCAGCATGGAGGGCGCAGTGTGAGTATAAGGGGGCACAGTGTAGTTGTGAAGAAGGGGCACAGTATTGTGTGTGTGATGGCACAGGGGGCTTGTTGCAATGTAGTGAGTGTGGGGTAGGTGGTGGCTAATTAATGGGTGCTATTTTGTTTGTAGGGTGATGGTGGGGACTATTAATTTAAGATGGGGTGGTTTGGGGGCTATTGAATGTTGGGGTGAGTTTGGGGAGAATGAGGTCTATTTATTAAATGTGACTATGAATTATTTAATGGCAGTGATGGTTGCGGGAAATAGGTATTGCTGGGGCTGTTTGCAGGAAGGGAAATAGATTTATTTATTAAATGTGAATAGTATTATTTTAATGTTGGGGCTGGAGGAAGGCCTAATTATTAATCGTGAGTGCTATTGATTTAACGCCGGGGCTGGCTGTAATTTTCTAAATGTAGCCATTTTTTTTCAAAATAGATCCTTCAACATTCTTGGATCTGGACAAGCCACAACTAAAGAAACCAGCAGCCACAGGTGGAGAAAGTGAGAAGAACAGGTAGGAGAGAGCAGCACAGTGTGTGAAATGTTGTGATTCTAGTAGGGAAAATACCAATTTTTGGTGAATGTTGTGCCCAATGTAAGGTGCAGGCCAAGACTGAACTCTCTGTGTACACACTGCATTCTTTGTATACTACACTGTGGTGGTAGATGTCCTGAAAGTCAGGAGTGCTTGAACATATGTGACGCTCCGGCGAATTGAGAGCCTAGTGATTTTGATGCTAGCCACGCCCCAATGGCGCATTTGCCACGCCCCCAAATGTATGACCACACCTCGGAAAAATTTTGCTACACACTTAACGGCGGCGGCAAAATTTTTTTGGGGCTTACTCAACTATGAGGGGGGGGGGGGGGGGGGGGCATGAATTTGTTGTACCCGGGCCCTGAATTCCTCTTGGCAGCCCTGGCTGCGTGTACTGCTGTTAGGTGCACACAGCTCTCCCTTTTCAAGCAGAGCCGTGTGAAGCGGAGGCAGGGCCCAGCCACCTCCATTATGCAGTGCTCCAGGCTTGGAGGGGGGTTTCCACGTAGTAGGATCCCCCCCCCCCTCGGTTTGATTATGAAAGTGTCATAAGACGGTATGCTCTAACAAAGGAGATCATAATCATGTTAATATTTATAGGCTAGTGATGCAGGTTTATATTTACGTTCAGTGTAGGACAGGCCAGAAGGGGAAGAGTTGGGCGTCAGTTTGTCAGCTTAAAATTTATTGCAATATGTGGAACTAACATTCCCTGTTTTTAATACAGAGTATAGCTTTATTACAGTGTGAATAATGTTATTAGAGCGTTATCTTTATTGTACTTCCTCTACATTGGATATTTATTGTACTTTGCATTTTCTTGATGCCGTTAATAAACAGTATATTTAAAACAGTCATTAACAAACCAATATAGAATATCTTCCCTCTGATTGGTCAGAGCATGAGAAAGCAGCTCTGATTGGTCAGTAGTCTTTAGACCCACATGGACAATGGACTACATTGATAAACAGGTCAAACACGCACAACATATAAGTGTATCTGTGTCCGCATCCACTTACGACTGTGCCGCAATTATGTGAACGTGCCCTTACTGTACTTGTTCTACACTTGCCCACCCCTTTCCTCTTCTCTTAACGTAAGAAGTATTAAGTGTAAGATGCGGCTGAGTCTGTATAGGGTTGGAAACGTGCGCATTTTTAAGTCTGCGTTGACAGTATGGAAAAATAAAATGTACATTCAAATCTACATGAACTCCACTGTGTGCAAACGTTCCCCACCCCATGCCTTCACCGGAGGTCATTTACAAAGGGAATAACAGCAGCTTCACAATGCAAATACATCTTTATACCTACTGAGTGCCTCTATTGTCCCTCCCTGGAGCACTAAGTCCAAGTGAGACTTCATTTTCCGGCACTAGCTACTTGTCTGGAGATAAAGGGGAGAACGCTGAGTATTCTCTGTAAAACGAATTCTGCACCAACTCGGATATGGCTGAAATCGGGTCTTGTTCTATACTTTTCACAATATAAAACTCTTCCAATACACAGACCACTAAGCAATAAAATAAATATATAACTGGCACGGTACCCCCCAATCTTCAGCCAGCCACTATAACCAGATTTCACATGACAGGGAAGCAGTGTTTTCCCATGGTGGTTAGCACTTCTGCCTCACAGCGCTGGGGTCATGAGTTTGATTCCCGACCATGGCCTTATCTGTGTGGAGTTTGTATGTTCTCCCCATGTTTGCGTGGGTTTCCTCCAGGTGCTCCGGTTTCCTCCCACACTCCAAAAATATACTAGTAGGTTAATTGGCTGCTATTAAATTGACCCTAGTCTGTCTCTCTGTGTGTGTGTGTTAGGAAAATTTAGACTGTAAGCTCCAATGGGGGCAGGGACTGATGTGAGTGAGTTCTCTGTACAGCGCTGCGGAATTGGTGGCGCTATATAAATAGCTGATGAGGATGATGATGTTATGTGGGAAAAATGGAGGATTTTGGCAGCTCCATGATTATTTTTTTTTCGGTAGGCGCTACCTGTCTAATAGCTAATATAGTATTTTCAGGCTTCTAACTCAATATGGCACAATATGTGGCTGGGATCAAATGTATGATAGATACATCCATCCAAGCAAAACCAATTCAAGTACACAGGTAGTAACTTCCAAAATCTAAACTTTGTCATGGTAAGCACTGAAAATGTTGATACTGGTCAAATAGACGTGAATAGTAACTTCAATTTCAAATCATAAGAGAAATGGGCCCATGTGTTGTAGACCTTATAGTATTGGCATCACCGATAAGCAGAATCCATTTATATATTTATCAATATCAACAAAAGAGAATATAAAATTGCAGATCTATGGCAACAGGAAGCTACGTACAGAAATATATAAATAAATGGCAATAATAATATAGCAATTTCAAATAAAGCAGTATAAAAAACATATGTATTAAGTGGAAACACAATTGCAACAAAATGAAAACTGTTATCAAATGAGATGCTACCACTATAGCACTAGATGGCGCTAGTGGACAGACTTAGAGTTTCCCATCTATTTGAATGACTATAAAAATACTAACGACCTTCCCCTTTCATAATCAGACCAATATTTATGTTTCAAACTGCTCCAATTTCGGTGGGAATAACTTACATATTTTTAGTCTATCCAAATAAATTTTATATTTTTGTGGATGATGTGGATTTCAATTTGGTAGCATTTTAGAATAAATGCATTTTATTCTGTGCATTTTATATAGGGAAAATGGCCAACATAAGAGAATAAAATGCACTTTTCCATGATCCTTCCTAAAACCGCACTTAAATAATGAATGCAACCCCTGGAATGTACCTGCAATGAGTATAATTATAAATAATTGTAGAATTCCTACCAGGGATGTTTCAAATGCTCAATTTCAGAATAAAGCAGAACAATTGTCGTAGTAAGACCTGGGATCTGCTGGCGTTGCATTAGTCTTTTTTTAATATTAATAAAAACGTGTATCACTTGTTTAACATACTTACGTTACTAGGGTCTGAAGCTTGCTTGGAGCTCATTGCAGTCTTCCCTAATGTTTATACCCTCAGTAAACATGAATTGTGACAATAGGAACAATGATTTTTACTGTAAGCCATACTTGCCAACTTTGGTTGATCTCCAAGAGGGGACTCCGTCATGGGGCCGTGGCCACACGGATAGCGTTAGACGTTATCAATATCGGCCTATCACAACAGGGGGCGGGGCCAGGATGACATGTTTATCCCCGCCCTCACCCACTTCACCAACAAAGAGGGCACAATGTTGGAGGGTTTCCTTGCTTTCCCGGGAGTCTGAGAGAACTCCCAAAAATTCGGGAGTCTCCCAGACATTCCGGCACAGTAGGCAACTATGGTGTAACCACATTTACATACATTCAACTAGCGCTAATACACTGGTGAAACATATGTAGTTACTGCCAGTGTGTAACAGACACTATTTTTTCTAGTCAAATTGTTTCATTCTTAATAAATTACCTTCTACAGACACACGGACGGACACGTAGCTGGGTCACACCGATACATCCACTGTTCAGAGATACTGAATAAGCTTTCTTAAAACAGGAATTCACGCGCATACGTCTGTCTACGGCAGTGTGGTAGAAGGTGTGGCCACACTGTGATGAGGGTGTGGCCATGTCACAACAGGGGTGTGGTCACACCCCACAGAGGGCTGCCTAGCAGTGTAAATTAGGAGGCTGCACATTAGATGCCTTCCTTCCCCCAAAACTCCCACCCACAAATGTTCCCGGGTGGGAGTTTTTAAAATTGGGACTAAAAAGGGATCTTCTGTGTTAAAAGAAAAAAAAGATAATGGATGGATATACATGAAAATACTACAAGGTCAAAGTCTGAAAGTAAATGTTCAAAAAAGACTCCCATAAATCTCTGGTATATAGATGCCAAGATATGTGCATGCACAAAAAATAAAATAATTGTAAAAATCAGAAATAAATGAAGACTTACAAAATAAAAAGTTCAAAAGATCTCTCATGAAAATATCGATAATCTGGAATCTTTGCAAACATGCAGGGGCTCCAAATGGTGAGCTCTCCCCTCAGAGGACGCGGTGCACCTCCACCTCCGGCTCGTTCCATAGTTCCCCTGGATTATCAATATTTTCATGAGAGATCTTTTGATACAGAAGATCCCTTTTTAGATCACATCATACATTATTGTTTATATATTCATTGTTTTATTTATATTATCTATGCCAATTGGGCAAACCAATAATAATTCATTTGTTAGAAATATTTGATATTTCAGACCTTTACTAGAGTTCTCTTTTTGCATCTTTTTTCTTCTTACTCTTTAGTTTGTTTGTTTTGCCATTAGTTCTATTAATCAATAAATCTGTGAATCAGGAGATGTGACAGTAAATCCGTGGATAGAGCGAGAGGAGGTATGTAAAAATGGATAGAAGGATATAGAGTAGTGTACAAGAAAAGTGAGTGTCCGAAAATTAAATATACAGAAAAATTTAAAAGGGAAAAGTGGTTATACAAAAACTATTAATAAATCAATAGACAGCTAAATCAGTAGGTTCCAAATGCGTTTCACCCACAACAGAACCCACTGAGCCACATACCATGGTGAAACGCGTTCGGTACTTATCTACACTCCAAAAACAGTTTGCTACCTACTGACTTTACTGTCTATTGATTTGTTAATATTGATTGTATAACCACTTTTTCTGTGGAAGATTTCTGTATGCAAATAGCCAATCAGAGTGGTTTCAGAATGAACCAGCTCTGCATTGGTTATCTGTGGACAGGATCCTCAAGGAGCAAGTTCTCAACGGGTTTTATTTTTACATTTTTCTTAACCTTTATATTTTCACAGAAGAATGCTAAAGGGGACAAATGCTGGTACAGAGTGTTAAAGGGGGGCACAGGCTGGTACAGAGTGCTGAAGGGGTCCACAGGGTGGTACATAGAGCTAAAGGGGACCACAGGCTGGTACAGAGTGCTAAAGGGGTCTACAGGCTGGTACTGAGTGCTAAAGGGGACACAGGCTGGTAGAGTGCTAAAGGGGGCCACAGGCTGGTACAGAGTGCTAAAGGGGACCACAGGCTGGTACAGAGTGCTAAAGGGGTCCACAGGCTGGTACAGAGTGCTAAAGGGGACCACAGGCTGGTACATAGAGCTAAAGGGGTCCACAGACTGGTACAGAGAGCTAAAGGGGGCACAGGCTGGTACAGAGAGCTAAAGGGGACCACAGGCTGGTACAGAGTGCTACTAATGGGGAGCACAGGCTGGTACATAGAACTGTGCCGCCTGCTTGACTAGAAGCCCAAATTTCCTCCCTCAAATAAATATAAGGATTATGTATTTGCTTTGTGTCTGTGCTGCAGCTGGAGCACAACATTTGACCAACTAGTTCCGCTTATGATCTGTCCGTTATCCGATCATTTTATAGGTGTACCAGCGAAGATGTCATTTTTGTTTGTATATATGCAAACGATGGCAATATATACATGCAGAGACGGGCACAATAACATCACAGGCTCATCGTCTCAGCATCTGAGCTCTGTGCAGCCGCAGAATCAGTACATTGTCTTTAATGCAGGATAACTTCTGGGAAATCCAGCAGTAGAACATGTGTCCTCCTCTCTCCAGCTGTCTCTATGTATTGTTCTTTCTTCTTCCTACACAGAAACATTTGCTGTTCATTCTGGCAAGACTGGAATTACACAAATCAGATCCAGATTGCTGATAGAGAAGACGCAGGAGAATATGGATTCTACAGTGTTAACGCTTGGTTGACTAGTATTTCATCATCAATTAGGACACAGCCATTTCCTCAGAACATGTGATATATATATATGTGTTGCTTGTATGTTATACAAGCTATATATATATAGCCAGCGTTAGAATGAATGCAAAACGTGCTCTGACTCCAGTCAAACACATCTAATAACTGTCCAATTGTATTACCCAACACAACACCGTACTATAACTTTTATTGCTAGTGCTGCCTTATTCATTCTCGGGTCCAGGGCTGGGACATGCAGCATGTCTGGTGCCCCCTGCAAAAAATACATTTGCACCCTATTCTCTTTTATAAATTATTTGTTCATTCAATAATGCTTTTCTTCTTTTAATATAAATCATATAATAAACTTTCATAAAGAGAGTAATGCAAATAAGTACATTAAACAGTTATTGGTATATGAATAATATAAATGAAGAACATGTATTCTGTGTAATAAAATGTTACGTTTTTGGCAAATTAATTTGACGAGAAGTATAGAAGATAAAAAAAATTCCCCCTTCTTCACACTGTGACCCCTCTAGCATCACACTGTGCCCTCCTTCATTATCACACTGTCCCCCCCTTTATCATCACATTGTTTCCCCACTCCCTTCATTATCACACTGTCCCCCCTCTGCATTATCACACTGTTCCCCCCGCATTATCACACTGTCTCCCCCTAATTATCACACTGTCCCCCCTTGCATTATCACACTGTCCCCCCCGCATTATCACACTGTCCCCCCCACATTATCACACTGTCCCCCCTGTATTATCACACTGTCCCCCCCCACATTATCACACTGTCCCCCCTGTATTATCACACTGTCCCCCCAACATGATCCCACTGTCCCCCCTGTATTATCACACTGTCCCCCTGCATTATCACACTGTCCCCCCCTGCATTATCACATTATCTCCCACCCTGCATTATCACACTGCCCCCCCTGCATTATCACACTACCCCCCCCCCTGCATTATCACACTGCCCCCCCTGCATTATCACACTACCCCCCCCCCCCTGCATTATCACACTACCCCCCCTGCATTATCACAATGCCCCCCCCCCCACATTATCACACTGTTCCCCCCGCATTTCACACTGTTTCCCCCCTGCATTATCACACTGCCCTCCCTACAATATCACACTGCCTCCCCCCTACATTATCACAATCTCCCCCCCCCCCTGCATTATCACACTGTCCCCTCCATTTTTACTTACCTTTCTATGATCTTCCCCTCTTCTTTTTCTCTCTTCTTACCTTCGGTGCTGCTCCCTGTGTGGCTCCTCACTGACAGTGTCGGGCGCCATGACGTCACGCCCGACATTGACACCGTTTTCTTTAAACTGGGCCGGTGGACAGCAGGGGAGGCAGGCGGGGGAAGAGCCTCTCTGGCATTGCTTACCCCGCTTACCGCGTTCTGCCAGCTCTGCTCGGATTATACGTCTTATCATGTACTGCCCCATACAGAGTCTACCTGTAACTGCTTCTTTCTGTATTATGTAACCTGACTCTCTGGCGATAAGAATGAGCAGCCTATTTGACAAGGATTGCGGAATGCTTTATTATTTGAATAAATCATGTTTTAATTAGATACTAGTTATTTTTAAAAAAAACGTTTTCAATATTTTTAACTATTTTTTACTGTTTTTTTCATTAATGGAACTGAGATCCCAAATCTGTGCTTTCCACCACCATCAATAATCAAATAGAAGTCAACGGTACTGTGTCTCTGAATACACCAGTCAATAAAGTGATTTATGAAAGTTTCCAAGAAAGTACTTCCTTCCCAAACAACAAGACGGAAGCCAAGCTCCATAGTCCCTACTCTGAATCAGGAAAAAGACTAATAAAAGACAAAAGACAGTGCAGTAAATTGTGATGAAGTGATAAGTGCTAATAGGAACCGAGGTGAAACGCGTTGGTGACTTTTTTTTTTTGTTTCCATCAGATATAGGACTTGGAAAGGGCGGAAACTTTGCTCTCAGGAAATTACTATTACACCCCAGGTTGTGGAGTGGATGCAACAAATTGCTATAAGATAAGCTGTTTTTAGATATTTTTATGGAATGTGCATTAATTATTTTAACCTAATTGAGATTCATTCAGAACATACTACTTTATATTGGTTTTATTCTCTCTGTGCCGTAGGTGTACTAAAGTGCTCATTATCTAGTAAACAGGAGTTGTGGAAGATCCCCCAATTGCCAATCAGGTAAGCCCAAAATCATTGACTGCAATGTGTTTTGAGTATCACTTAATTGTAACACAATTTGCTGCCCTAGAAGTTGCCCTTTGTCTTTTATTATTAACCTCCACCAACATATTAATATAATTCCATGGACGCTTTTATGGGCCTGTGCATCTAAGCACCTGTTGGTATTTCTTTTAGTACTGTACTTATAATTATTTATTATTACGTTTCTTAGCTTTTTACACTTACAGTTAGGTTATCTGTGATATCAATTTCACGCTTGATGCAGCATTTACTTTGACTTTAACAGCAATGTGCTTTGACTTTACATCTGGGCTGACGCTGACTGGTTTCTATAGAAGTGACAGTTAAATTTTGTAAGCCACCAATAAGAACCACATACACACCATAAAATAGTGCATGAGGATAAGGCCTATAGATACAAACAAGGGTTTGTATTCATCTATGTGTCCATTTGTTGGGTTTGCAATAACTTTGAGATGAAAAACCAGGACAATGAAGTCTACTGAAGGCATGAAATCCACCCTACACAGATTCCTTTCAATGCCCCATAAGATAAAACAATACAAGAACATGTTCCCACTAATCCTGCTCAATTATGTGCATCAGAAGTCTAGATTATGGGTAAATAAGCAATTTCAGATTTTCCTTTGGGAAGTGGGTCAATTCTGAGAAAACCTGGACACTTTGAAACCTACCATGTGTGAAATTCCCTGTCTTTTTATGAGTCTATGAGAGTGTATATTTATGTTTCCGTTATTGACCTGCCCTACACAAGGGTCCCGTCTCACCCTAGTGTCTCTCCTGGTTCGGTTTTCGGCCACATACACACTGGGTAAGACTGTAGCGTTTAACAAGGCGGGATGGAGGCACCAGATGGAAGCAGGGAAACATAGAAATAAGATAACAAGGAATTACCATATTATACTGTAGGTTATTATAAGAAGAGAGTCGGGTAAGGGAATCTTCTTGAGGTATATTGAACCCCAGTATTTGAACTTACCAGGGAATTTACATTTTTATAATATTAAGAGATAAATAAACATATACCTAGGATATATTTATTTAAATTTCCATTTCTAAAGCTTCCATTCCCCCCTGGCAGAAGATCCGAAGAGGGGCGGACAATGAAGACCGCGTGAGCAAAGGATGGGAGATGTTGTTAATAGAGAATATCTGATTCTCCAGCAGGGCTTCCCCTGCACAGCTAAGTGAATAGGTTGGGAAGACATTGTCAGGATTTAAATGATAAAATAAATATATTAGATTTATGTTTACTGGTCATATAGCGAAGATGTGTAAGCTATCACCTGTCCCTTTTGTTTCTTTGGTGGATGTAATACAGAAAATAATGTTTGAAAAGCCAGAACTAGAGGACAATAACAGACACGCACTTCAGCACTGAATCTTGGCTCACAGGGCTGTTGTTTATTAATACTTGGGGGCTGTACAATAAATGATTCTCTAGGAAAAAACTAAAGAGTGTGAAAGAAGCAGAGAATATGTTTGCAGAAGAGAGAGAGAGAGAGAGAGAGATAAAAGTTGGAATTTCTGCCAAAAGCAAACTCTACACAAAGAAACATGGACCAACATAACTTATTATTTTGAAAAATAGTTATAAATAGCTATGTACATGTGTCTCTGCTATATTACTTTCTATGCAATTTGAGGCCAGAGTTTGGGCTCAGTTTTTACTTCTGTAAATGGTCTATGCCTACGTGTATATGGAATCTTAAGTCACTTCTGTGTTCGTTCTTGGTCTGGATGGAAGTTCACGTGCAGAACTGGTGAATTCTGCATCTGGATTCAATCTGCATACATTTTTTGTGTTGATTTTGAATGTAAGTTGCATCATCTACTCCTCTGATTCCTGATTGGATCCAGTTCCATTGATATTTTTTAACTACTTCTCAATTCAATGCTGTTTGTGATTCTTGTCTGGTACAGCGTTGGCTTGGCGGTTTGGTGTCTTCGCTCTGGGCTTAGGTTTGCTCTCAGCTCTGATTGTTGATCCTGGTTTAGTTTTACTAAAAATTCCAAAGTTTGTGTTCCGTTTGGTTATCCCTTCAAAGACTTATTTGAATATTTAATGCTGCGTCTTCAGAGTCCCAAAAGGTCAAATGCTTCATGCAAATCCTCCATGTCATAAGGAGGCTGTAATTAAAGGAGAAAGGAAAGAACGCTGATTGATAACATGAGCCAGATGTGGGGAAAACTTGACTGATGGAAAAAAGAGAATTAAGTAGCAGGAAGTGATAGCAACACAGGAACACAGGGGCAAACACAGGATCTGTAGAGGGGGGTTTCCACACCACGCCACCAGTGGGCGTGCCATCATGCATGGGGGCGTGGCTATAATTTTAGACAGTGCTTGGCTGCTCTCCAACTTTTCCTATCCCCATAATATACATGGGCAATGCTGTGTGCACTACTGTTAGGTACATGCAGCTCTCCCTTTTCAAGCAGAGCTGTGTGAAGTGGGAGCAGGGTCCAGCCATCTCAATTTTACAGTGCCCCAGGTTTGGGGGGGTTTCCAGGCACTAGGAACACCCCCCCCCCCCTCGGTTTGCCTATGCAACAATGACGTCACCAATTTAAGATCTAGAGATGAACCGTTAATTATTTTCCTGCTAATTAACGTTTAAAAGGTGGTAGGTTGCTCGTTGCGTTTATATGACAATTTTAAGTCAACATCAATGGCATGCTTAAAGCAAAATACTGAACATGAGAGCTACTATTACAATCAGATTTGATGAATACAATTGGCTTTCACAATTTTGGTCTTGGTTTTTTTCTGTGGATCTCCAATCTGCCCCCCACCTTCCTCCCTTCCCTGCATTAATTCTTCATTGCTACCCACTGCATGTGTGGCCCTGGTGTAGAGGCTGCATGGGAGTCTGTCTCCCACATTCTTAAAAAAAAATCAGTGAATGTTGATGGGGTTTAATATATTACTATAATGTGGGGTCTGGTGGAGGATTTTAATTTTATGTGGGGGTATTAATGTTATGTGGGGACTGGTGGGTGATTTTAATGTTATATGGAGGCTCTTTAATAAATGTAGGGTTATTAATGTAATGTGGGGTTGGTGCTGGCTATTAATATGTTGTAAGAGCTATTAATGCAATGTGGTATCTCTGTATTAAATGTAGAGGATAATAATTTTGTGTTTTAAGCTCATTGGGTAAAATAAACCTATTTATTAATTTTTGTATACTATTAATTTGATATCGGGTCTGGTTGGGTGAAAGAAGCCCTACTGATGAAAGAGGGGTGCTATTGATTTAATGAAAGAGTTGGTTGGGGAGAAATAGGTCTATTTATTAAAGGTGAATGCTATTAATGTAATGTCAGGGCTTGCTGATGAAAAGGAGGCCTAATTATTAAATATGGTTGCTATTGATTTATTGTCGGCTGGTTGGAAGAAAGGAGGCCTAGATTGTTCACTCCTTGCTCGGCATTCCAGTGAGAAATTGTACCTATCTTTTCCGGGGTCATTTTAAATTATTATTATTATTATTATAAATTTTTTATTTATAGGGCGCCATAAAGTATCTGTAGCGCTGTACAAGGATAAACAATGGCACAGTACAAGGTGAAACAGCACAGTAGAAGTAACAGTAAGCACTATAACTCTGGGAGCTCAATGCACAGCTAGAAAGAGAGGGTGGGGAATAGTCAATACAGGCTGGTAACTTGAGTCCAAGATGGTGGGCGCGGATGACAGGTTAAGAGCCACTGAGAGGAGCGGAGAGAAACGAGAGGAGTCGGAGGGCAGTAGGTCCGAGAGGAGGTGGGCTGAGTAGCTGGAGAGCGCAGTTAAAAGTGATGGAAACAGGAGGTAGGAGAGCCCTGCTCAAAGGAGCGTACAATCTAAAGAGAGGGGAAGACAGACAGACACAAGGATGAGACGGGGAGAAGGGTGAAACGGAGACGGAGTCGAGGAGGGGGGGAGAAGGGAAGAAGGGATGAGAGGGAGAGGTAGCCGAAAGGTGGGATGTTAGGCATGGGACTGGAAGGCTTGTAAGAAAAGGTGGGTTTTTAATGTTCGTTTGAAAGAGGGCAGATTAGGGGAATTTCTGATGGAGCGGGGGAGCTTGTTTCAATGGAGGGGAGCATCGCGGGAGAAGTCTTGGATACGTGAGTGAGAAGAGGTAATCAGAGGGGAAGAGAGGCGACGATCGTTGGACGATCGCAGTGGGCGGGATGGAGTGTGAATAGAGATAAGGTTGGAGATGTAGGGAGCAGTGGAGTTGGCGAGGGCCTTGTAAGTCAGAGTGAGGAGCTTGAAAAGGATTCTGTAGGAGAAGGGGAGCCAGTGAAGGGCTTGGTAGAGTGGGGAGACAGAAGTGGAACGGCGAGAGAGGAAGATGAGACTAGCAGCGGCGTTAAGTACAGATCTAAGAGGAGCGAGATGAGAAAGGGGGAGGCCGATAAGGAGAAGGTTGCAGTAGTCCAAGCGGGAGATAATCAGAGAGTGGAAGAGAGATTTGGTGGCATCCTGGGAGAGGAAGGGTCGAATGCTGGCAATGTTGCGTAGCTGGAAGCGGCAGGATTTGGCAAGAGAGTGAATGTGAGGGGCAAAGAAGTGAGAGGAGTCGAGGATGACACCCAGGCAGCGAAGTTGGGGAACAGGAGAGATAGAGTGATAGAGAGGTGATAGAGAGGTCAGAGGGGAAGGAGGTACGAGAGGGAGGAAAGACAATGAGTTAAGTTTTGGCAAGATTGAGTTTAAGAAATCTCGAGGACATCCAGGAGGAGATAGCAGAGAAGCATGCGGACAACCTGGAGAGAAGGGAGGGAGAGAGATCAGAAGAAGAAAGGTAGAGTTGAGTGTCATCGGCATAAAGGTGGTACTTGAGGCCAAAGGAGCTGATGAGTTCACCCAGTGAAGAGGTGTATAGTGAAAAGAGTAGGGGTCCAAGGACAGATCCCTGTGGGACCCCAACTGGAAGGGAGGAAGAGGGGGAGAGAGACCCAGAGGTGGAAACAGAAAAGGAACGGTCGGCAAGGTAAGAGGTGAACCAGGAGAGGACGGTACCGGAGAGGCCAATGGACTGGAGGGTGTGAAGCAGGAGGGGATGGTCAACGGTGTCAAAGGCCACTGAGAGGTCAAGGAGAATCAGGAGGGAGTAGTGGTCCCTGGCTTTAGCTGAAAGGAGATTGTTCATAACTTGAGCCAGGGCAGTTTCAGTGGAATGGAGGGGGCGGAAGCCTGATTGGAGAGGGTCAAGGAGGGAGTGTTCAGAGAGGTAGGTGGTGAGATGGTTGCAGACGAGTCTCTCGAGTATTTTGGAGGCAAAGGGGAGAATGGAAATGGGATGGTAATTAGAGAGTGAGGTGGGGTCAAGGTTGGGTTTCTTGAGAATGGGTGAGACAAGAGCATGTTTAAAAGAGGAGGGGAAGATGCCGGTGGAGAGGGACAGGTTAAAGAGGTGAGCGAGGTGGGAGCAGGTGGAGGGGGAAAGGGAGCGAAGAAGGTGAAAAGGGATAGGATCCTGGGGACAGGTAGAAGGGGGGGAGGATGAAATGAGAGAGTGGAATTCCTCGCCCGAGGTAGGGCGGAAGGAGTAAAGGAGTTGGTGGCTGGGGGGAGAGGGGGAAGGAGGAGATTTCAAGTCTGATGGCCTCGAATTTAGAGGAGAAAAGGGAGGCAAAGTCAGTGGCAGAGAGGGAGGATGGGAGGGGGGGAGGTGGGGGACACAGGAGAGTGTTGAAGGTGGCAAAGAGGCGGCGGGGGTTAGAGGACTGGGAGGAGATGAGGGATTTAAAGAAGGATTGTTTAGCGAGCAAGAGGGCAGAACTGTGGGAGGAGAGGATAAACTTGAAGTGGAGGAAATCAGCCAGGGAGCGAGATTTTCTCTAGTGGCGTTCAGCGGTACGGGAGCATTTTTGGAGGAAGCGGGTAAATTTGGAGTGCCAGGGTTGGGAATTGGAGCAGCAAAGGTGGATGGGCTGGGCAGGGCGACCGCATCAAGGGCGGAGGAGAGGGTTTGGTTATAGAGGGAGGCCGCCTGATTGGGGCAGGTCAGGGTGGAAAGGGGAGAGAGGAGAGTTTTGAAAGAAGAGGACACCCCTGATTAGAGGATTATAAGCAAGGTACTCTGATAGTGATGCATAATAACTATGTTGTCAAGGCTATTTATACATTTATATATCTCTGTCATAGGTTTACCTCTAATATACGTCTGAGTTTTCTAGACAATCTCACGGAGTTCTCATGCAATCCATCCCAAGCCTCAAATCTTTTCTCGTGGGTCTCCACAAAAGTGTTCCAACAATAAAAATAGTCTGAAAGAGTCAGTAAGAAGATGTTAAAGAGAAAAAAGTGTGTCCAAGTTCTCAACCACTGAAGATTCGGATTCTATTACCAATACCTTACCTTTATAACTCATGACCCCCAACCGCACGCCTGCTTTCTGCAGCCTCCGTAGACCTTCTGGCTCCGCGTTGCGGTCCTCACAGAAGTACAGTCGGGCTGTGAAGATGCGGAGGCTGAGGTTAGGGTGGTTGCGCAGAAAGTCAGCCGTGCGCTTGGAGCAGTCCCAGCACGGGCTCCAGGAACTGAACCAGGTGACTCGGAGCGCCTTGTATGGATCATGCCCCAGCCAGATAGCCAGGTACCGCAGGAATAGCATCTCAGCGTGGCAGCCGCTTTGATTGCGCAGGTAACCAAAGTCCATAGCGCAGGAAACAGAGCTGTACCGCCGCTTGACAATGTAACACAGGTAAGTCTCATGTCGACCTCTTGCCCAACGTAGGTTCTTATAGTGGTACAGGAACTTATTACGCTTCAGTAGGATGCTAGAGGGAAAGATATGTGTATCAGCAAGTTATATTTATCTGTATATATATATATATATATATATATATATATATATATATTTTATATATATATATATATTTGTATATACCAGTGGTTTCCACCCAATGTGTTGGCACAACTTTACATGTCACATAACAGCGTTTAGTTGTTATAGGAGAAATGTCCTATCAGATGTTGACAATATACAAAAGGGATAATATGGGAAGTGAAGAGCTTCTTCAGACATAATAGGCCTGATTCATCTTCAGAGATAACCTGTTTGCAGCTTGCGTTTAAACATAACGCACGTAGCTCGTACGCACATACGCCCAAATTCAAATCTAAGTGGATCTCAATATACATTAGCATTTGAATCTGGGTATAAGTCCGCTGTGGCTATACGTTACTTAGACAGAGAGAACAGAATGCAGGATACGCACATGCCTATGTGCAATATAAAGTAATATCAGAATGAATGCAAAAAAAAATTCTATAAAATAAATTAACAACACTTAATACTATAATCATATATAAAAATATGTGTTTTAAAAAAATGTTTTTTTTTGTAATTTTCTTTTACATTAAATATATAAATCAGGATGTTCTTAATGCGTACTGTACATAAAATGCATTTTAATAGCTTCTCTTAATTGCACACGTGTTCTGGCACACATACGTGTAGTCATCACTAACAGTTGGCACTTACACCTGCCCTGTAGCTGGTGCAAATGATACGGCTAGAAAATAACTACTTAAGAAGAAACCCTGAACTTGAATCGGCAGCATCTGCATTAGCTCGCCCTCGGCATGCCCTTACTATACATTACCTATGTCCGCCCTCCACCTTCCCGTCCGTGTTCTTCCCTTCAAGTCGTAGGCTGGTCTAAGTGCCATTTGCATTTAGACATGAATTGAATGCAATTGCGCTCACTGGCGGAAGTCCCGTTCTGGCGCATGCGCAGAGCTATTTCGCGCAAGATACGCCACACAAATGGACTTACGTTTGAAGATGAATCAGGCCCACTATAAGCCTGAAATCTCTCAAGTTGGAAAATACTCGAAAGCTGCACGTTTCAATTGGAAAATACTGCAGGAATAGGGATCAATGTTTGCTGCGCACTTTCTGACCAGCAGTTTACAACACTGTGTGGACAGCACGAGTGTGCAGACTCCAGCATCACTGATGCAGTCATTTCTGATTTTCTTGTGGCTAGTTTCATCCATCCATTAGATAGTGCTATGAAGGCACTTGTGGAACAATCCCAAAAAGTTAACAGATTCTACCAAGACATGCTTGTTTTTATTATTATAAATGTGCTCTTATGTCTAAGTGTGTTTCAATATCATTTTGCATCAGCAACAGATGTGTTGCAACATCAAAAGAGTTAGGAACCACTTGTATTTGCTGTGTAATACCACAAGTGACTTACTGCAGAACACACTTACACATACGTCCCACATAATTTCATATGCAACATCTTATCAGCTATGAACAATATATGCATTGGTGTTTCACTTCTCCAACAGGCATCCTGGGACACGCTAATGCACAGATTCACTGGTTTATCAGGAATACAAGAGAATAATTGCTATAAAATAGAACTCCTGTGTCGCTTTGCGAGTGTGCAGACAGAAACATCCATGTACACATAACAACATTTACAACAGACTTCAAAACGATGACTTTCACCGGCCGCTCTGCCGGTTGGAGAGAATTCCTCACAGCCCGGTCCCCTCATTGGTGGTGGAGAGAATAAATCTTTAATATTTCATTTGTATAACAACACTAGAGTACACAGCGGCTTACAACATTATAAGGAAATTTGTTTGACAATATCAGTAATAAATTTGTAAGATGTTGCTACTGCTACTGATACTAGTATTGTAAGAATAATAGACGTAATGTGCGAAAATATTCCAATTTCACTTTTCATTTGTATAATACAATATTCAATTTTGTGATTGTTTATTTGTAGATTGCCCTGATGTACTTGTAGCTCTATATCAATATACAGTATAGAACATGCACATAGCACACAAAAGACTTTAATTCATGCACTAATAATCTCTTGCAGTTCCCTTCTTACTGGTCTACCCCTAATCAGACATACGTCCCTGACAGTATATTTGAAACCAGCAACTAACCTAATTTTCCTTGATAATCGTTCTTCAGCTCATCTTGTTCTGTCACAGGGGCGGATCTAGAATATTATTTTATGGGGGGCTTTTTAGTCCCCGTCCCATTTTTTGCCAGCTAAGTGCAGCTCCGTTCGGCAGAGACAGGCAGGGAGTGTGCTGCCTGGCCACTTTGATTGTGTTTAAAACACAATCAGAGCAGCCAGGCAGGACTCTCTGTCTGCCTGTCCCTGCCAAACGGACCTGCACATATTGTGCAGCCACCGGTAGCAAGCCCCTGCTAGGGGGGAGTCGACTGCTCCGATCGACCCCCTCTGGATCCGCCAGTGCTCTGGCAGTCCTTACATTCGTAGTTTGTCCTTTACAGAATCTAAAAAAGACTTCTGTTAACAAACTAAGCCATTAGTCATAGAACTGCACCAACATACATCCCTTCCATCTTTAAATATCACTCAAGTTGACCTCTCTATCCTGCCCAATATCTGGTCCTCTCATCATCACCACTCATTACCTGCCCCCATTCCTGGTTACAGGACTTTTTGGGGGGCTTATACCAACCCTGTGAAATTTACTCCCTTGCACAAGAAGACTTTCAGCTTGTCTCCAAACATACAAGTGTTCCCTGGTAGCTTACCAAATTCCTGAACCATCCTCTTAACCTCCAGAGGCCATTCTACCAGATTAAAAGTTCAATGGGTGGAAGACCAGAGCCAAATGACCAGAGTGTCCAATATTCTAATTAATTACCACCATGTTATTCTAAAGTGGATAAACTAAATATGGTAAGTGGCTGTATCAGATCATTCCTGTCCTCCATGGTCATAATATCTGATTTTACAATGATAACTGCCATAACCTAGAACTCACAGTATAAAAATAATCATTTCAAGTAAATGAATCAGATTCATTGTTCTGCTACCAGATTCCGCAACTTAGACTTCGGTGTGAATGAAACATCAATGCGTTACCATGTTTGTAGAACGCTGCGGTATGCAAATGATTTGGTAAGGCTATTTTGGTTCTGTTTATGAATGTCTTGGTTTCTCTGCGTTGGGTTGAAAAACATGCAGACATAGGGACAGATACGTTAACAGTATAGATATAAGCTTAGTATAACTAGTACTAAGAAATGCAATACAAACCCTACCAAAAAATGTACAATGAAAACACACACCTATGACTATAAATATATATATATGCAAAGGACATCTCATATAAAACACCTGCAAATGAAAAAAGTGCATTATACGGAATATTACATCAGCAATTATCAGAAACTATCTAACCTGCAGAGATTACATTCTGACTATATAAATGATAACCTATAATTTGCTGCAGATTGTTTGCTAAATTCATATTGCAGTTTCCCCACTGATAATATCCCTGTCTGACAATTTCACACTGTTGTGTGACATAGAACACCAAGCACACATAGCACTAATATTTCATATTCCTTATATGAATAATAAACACATACTATATATTGATTAGAAGAATATATATAACAAATACAAGGTTACAAACATTCGCTCCCTGTGCAAGTTAGCAAAATCCAGCACTTAAACTGTGGCTGAAGTGTCAGTTGATCTAAGGTATATACTATAATATAATATATAATATAATACATACACATAATACATATATAAATATTAATAACCTTGTCGCTTCTTGCGATCGCTGAAGCATAAAGATTTATAAAGCTTCGTTATGAGTCAGTAACAAGATGACTGAGAAAAGTTCATCACAAAATGAGTTTGATTATGAAGCAGCGAGTGTCAGAAGACAATCAGCTGGAAATTTCTGCATATTGGTAAATTACATTAATGCTCCAATTTTGTGACGTGTTAATATATCGCAGAACAATGAGTAAGAACAAGAGACAAGGACACTCAGAGCGATACCAGGAGGGAGGTCCTTACCTGTCCATTTCTGGAGCTTCTCGTTGTGTTTCTGAGTCACTTTGGTACTTGCAGAATCATTAAAATACCCCCTCGTACGTCACCTCCCCCCCCCCTCGTGTCATAGTCAACGGTCAACAAAATTCAAATCTGTACTCAGCATCCAAGAAACTATTTACAATACACTTAGTTCCTCCTCTCAAAGAGCATCTTCGTAAACAGAAATTATATTGTTCTCAGTGTATAAAGTGAAATTACACACACTTAGGGGACGATTAGTTTCAGCTGGAGGTGCCGTAGAACATCACCTCAATGTTTGGATGCGCATATTGGCGATTATTACGGTACAGAATCTTCGCTGATTTTTCTGCACACCTCTATGGGACCCGAGAATAAATGAGCGGAGAATTCAGCCTGAACATCAAGGCGATGTGTCTCCATCGTCTCTTCTGGAGACGCATCGCGTTGAATTGAATCTCCCCCATAATTTATGAGGTACACTCAACGCGCAGTGCAAACCACCTTTGTTTTGCAATGATGCACTTAGATGGTCCACTCAGTGCACCTTCTCTGCGTTTTTGGGAGATGCCTAAACAAACTAGAGGAGCGCACAGGTGTGCGGAGATGTGCAAAACATCAATTTGTTGGTTTTGTGCACAGTAAGATATCCACAGACCTAAACGTGTTATATTTAAAGACACCACTGATGTCAAGCAAACCTGTAACTCATCATCATTGCTCCCATATCTTCTGAAGATATTCAGCACTGGGCTTAAAAAGTACTCTGCCTCCTTTAGACACTAAAAGTATTGGGAGTACAACTATCATTTGCTGCCCTCCAACCTTCAAGGGGCCGCACAGAGGAAGTAGGGAGAGCATCTCTTTTGTTATAAACCATGGTCTCCCCGTGTTGTGCAGAGCAGGTCACGTGATGCAGAATTCAGCTGCCCCCAATCTTAAGATTGGGAACAGCCGGCTGGAGGGTGCAAGTGAAGGCTCTGTGGGCCGCCTGTTGTCCACCACTGTCTGGATATAGTGGAATCATATTGCCTTGCTCTTCCTGCCCATTCATCATCAGTTATTTATATAGTGCCACTAATTCCGCAGCGCTGTACAGAGAACTCATTCACATCAGTCCCTGCCCCAATGGAGCTTACAGTCTAAATTCCCTAACATACACACACACACACAGAGAAAGACTAAGGTCAATTTTTGATAGCAGCCATTTAAACTAGTAGTATGTTTTTTTGGAGTGTGGGAGGAAGCCGGCGCACCCGGAGGAAACTCACGCAAACACAGGGAGAACATACACACCCCTCACAGATAAGGCCATGGTCGGGAATTGAACTACAGTTCAAAGCAGTTCACATTATAGTCAGTTTAACTCACTACACCTCCCAGATGCCTCCTTCGCTCGACTGCCACCCTCTCTCCATTCCCCACTCCCCTGCTTCCCTTTGCAATTAGATGATCCAACCCCCCCAGACATTAAGTAGCAGATCCCCATGCCTCTCTAACAGCTCCTCACTGCAGGCGGACTCTCCCCCATCATCATAATATAGCTTTGCCTATCTGCTAGCCAGACATGGACACGATAGCCTAACGCCAGAGGGGGCATTATACATTAATGCCGACCCTTACTATTGCAGTCAAAAAGAATTATTTCCGTGATGGTGGGATATTACTTAGGCCCCATAGCCTCTAGTAGTTATAACAGGGGATTTTAATTTAATGGAGAGCGTTTTCAAATGTTAGCTGAGTTTAGGATTCGCCAGAGTCTAACATTTTCCTGGCTGGCTGGAACTACGGGATCGGTCAGATAAGAAGAAGGTAGTTACTTTTAAGGGAGCAAATTGCTTCTGCTTGTAATTAATTTCCTCCTGTTTCCCTGATCTTATATGTAATAGTTGCACAAGCATTGCCCAGTGCGTTAAATAGTTACTATTAGCATCACCTTTTGCCTTAACCAGTGACCTCAGCTCATGAACAAGTACGTGTTATGGCTTCCTGGAACTGTCATAAGCCTTCCTAATAGGCAGAAGAGGTCTTCATCTATAGCAGTCGAAGGTATATGGATGACACCAGGACTTAAACTCCTGTAAAAGCTTATGATCAGAACTGGTAGCATAGTGATAGGAGGCAAAGAGAGACAGTCCAAATAACCAAGGCCAGGCCAGGGGTCAAAGGTCAGAGGCAAACAAGGAGAGGAGTAGAATAGACCAAAATGTCAGGACTCTCAGCAGGCAGGGATAGTGCAGGAAACAAGGCAGAGGTCAGGGCAATCAGCAAACAACCGAAGTCCAAGAAACAGGCCAAGGGTCACACCAGGTGTAGTACACAGCACAAGCAGCAGGTTCAGCAATGCAGAGCAGAGACGTTAGAACTGGCAGGGAAGCTGACACAAGAAAACCAATCAGAGGTGATGCCAGAATGAACACCCCTAAGCAAGTTTAGGTGGATGTGATCAGTAATATACTCGTGTTGGCAACATATACTGTCTGGGCAACAGCAGAGACTGCAAGGTACTTGACCTGTTACGGTTAGCGCGGCGGCTCGTAACAGTACTTTTGTCTGTTTTTACCCTTTGGAGAATTTGAGTGTGAGCGCTGTAATGTAGTCAGACACGTCTTAATACTTCCACTTTGAGTTTTTATCTTTGTGCATTATTGCTGATTGACAGAAAAGGCTAAAACACCTTATAGAGCAGTAGAAGGCATTTCAATTTCTCCCCATGTGATGGTATGGAAATTAAACTAGAGTATAGCAGTATACTGCGCTAAGTCCCTGAATGACTTATCAGAAAGCCGCAGTTTCACAGAGATGACTTTCAATCTAAAACACTAGCACTGATTAACCCGTAAGGCCAGGAGAACACAGCTATTAGCTGTCCATTAAGATTTTATCCATTCTTCCTGGTGCCTGATGCCTCTAAGGGCTCAAGATTCTCTCCAGTTACTTAATCTTTTGATCATGTCATCTACTTAGATGTCTTTGTTCTGTTTTAGAAAAACATTAGCAGAGCCTAACGAATGTAATCAAAGAAGAAGGATTGCAAGCAAGAGTTACTTCCGTTGATACTCAGTAAATTATGTAGGGCACTGTATCTATGCTACCTGACCAAAAGTATGTAGATACCCGAACTTCACGTCCATATGTGCTTGTTGAATATCTCATTACAAAACCATGGGTAATAATATGAAGTTGGTCTACCCTTTGCTGCTATTACAGTCTGCAGTCTTCTGAGAGGCTTTCCACTAGATTTTGGAGCATGACTACTGGGGTTTGCATGTACTCAGCTGCAATAGTATTGTTGAGGTTGGGCACTGATGTTGGGGTGACAACGACTGACTTGCAGTTGGCGTTCCAATTTATCTCAAATGTGTTTGATGGGGTTGATGTGCAGGGCAATCAAGGTGTTCCACACCAAGCAGGTGACTGGTTTTGGAAAGAATGATATGTATATATGACTATACATTTAGGGAAATGTGATTTTACGAATACAGCATGGAATGGCGATGTAAAATCAGAACTTGAAGACTGTATCGACAGAAATTTGTATCTCTGCAAAATGTCCTGTCCCACTACAAAATGCAATCTCTAATAACCACCTAACTTGATTACTGATAACCCTCTGACCTATTTCCTGACTACTGCAAAGCTAGATCTCATAAGACACCACGTGTTAGCTGATAACTAAAGGTCAAGGTTAAGCTCAAGGTCAAATAAACGCAAACTAAGACTTTATGAGTCAGTGCCTTGTCAGGACAATCTAATAAGCAGCCAGTAAATGGAGACACCAAGTATGGTGTATGAATGACAATAGCAGTTTGAATATAGGCCTCACCTGGAATTTTCACAGCGACTCTATGAAGTGAGCACTGATCTTTCCTTCCAATACCTTCCCTCCACTTAGGCAACCTCTCTCCCCAGCATTGCACCCTTTCCCCCAGGTGTGCAGTGTAAGGGGCCAACAGTAAGGGGCTTAAGCTCTCTGATGAGTGACCACAGAGACTTCATGGAACCTGCTCAGAGGGAAATGGAATTGTGATGCTCTCTGAGCAGGAAGACCAGAGTGATGCACAGCTGAGCGTCAGACAGAGCAGGAGTCAGCCCAGTGATGAGATAAATGTGCGCGTATGAGTGTGTGGGCGGTTATTGCTGTAATGTGTGTGGGGTATTTATTGGTTTAATGTGTGTGTGGGGCCTATTTGTTAAATGTGGCTGCTATTGATGTAATGTTGGAGCTGGGGGGATTGAGGCTTTCCTAGAGAGGCTTATTCCCTTTTCCAAAGAGAGCCCCAACATTCCAGGATCCGACCAAGCAACCAAAGAGCTCAAATCAGCAGCAACAGGTGGTGAAAGCTAAAAGAAAAGGTAGGAGAGAATTATCTGCTAATTGTCCTGATTGTGATGAGACTGTCTCAGGCAAGGTTGGTGGATGGCCAACACTTGTGTGCTGGTTACTCCCATTCCGGATACATGGCAGAAAACACTGGTGGCGGACCGGCGCATTTCACTGCTTCCTGTTGATTTGAATCTGCCTGCTGGTAATTTGGCCTCACCTACAACACCAGGCAATTTTCAGAATATTTTCCAGGGCCAGTTTAAAGCCCCACTCCATTCTGAATGTTCCTGTGGAACAGAAACAAACTGACTTATGTATTATATGGCACAGTATTAATATTACAATGGGTCAGTTAAGCACTGAAGAATAAAACAATTTTTCTAAGACATTTGCATGATCAAAACAGACCCTTTGGGTGGAGAAGTTCTATGATCTCATTCAGGAATGATTTTGTCTCATCACAAATTAAAGAAAATGTCAATGATCACTATGCTTAATAAGCTAAAGCCTTCTCCTCCGCAGATTAAACATGATCTACAGTGCTAAATGTTATAAATAGTCATCTTTATCCATTGTGGGCTGTTCCACTGATTATTTGCTGAATAAATAAAAAACATGAAAAACTTGCTCAACAAAGAACCCGAGGGAGATTAACTAAACTCTCTAAAAAGGAAAAGTGGAGGTGTTGCCTGTGGCAACCAATCAGATTCTCGCTGTCCTTTTTATAATGTAGTAGAGCAATGATAGCTAGAATCTGATTGGTTGCTATAGGCAACACCTCCACTGTTCCTTTTAAAATGATTTAGTAAGTCTACCCCCTGATGTTTAGTATATGTGTGCACCTGGAAGGCATCCCAGTGAAAGTACAGGGGCTATTAAAAATATTTGCCCCCTTTGGCATTTTTCACATTTTATTTTATTACATTGTTAAATCAATATGAATTTATGTAGGAATTCCTATCACTGACTAATCCAAAATAGTTTGTAATGTCAAATAAAAAAAAAATAATGTTACAGTTTTTACTTTATTAATTACAAATGACAATTAGACAATAATTGAGTATAAAGTAATCATTTGGTACAAGCACCTTTAGCTGCAGTTTTCTACCACTCCGCTTTGCTATATTTCTTGAGTTCCGCCAGATTGGATCACAACAATAAAAAATCAGTTATCACCCCAATTTAACAAAAAATATATCACCAGCTGCCCAGGTGATTCTAGCCCAGAGCTGTGCATGGGACAGTTTTAGATAAATAAAATACATTTTTAATAAATGTAAAAATAGATACAAATTAATAAAAACATTTAGGGCCTTTTTCATCTTCGGGCGTACGTCCAATAACGTGCCTTATCTTGCGTTAAATCGCTCTGCGCACGCCCAGAAATGAACCTTACGCCAGTGACCGCAATTGGATACAATCCAACTCCAAAGGCAAATTAAACTTTCGACTACCTACGGCTTAAAAGTAGAGATGCTCAGGCTCGGTTCCTCGAGAACCGAACACACCCGAACTTAGGGGATCCGAGTACTGAGTCGAGCCGGCTCGGTACTGTCATGCGCCTTTAGAATTTAAAACGAGGTAAAACGTCATTGTTACGTCGTCGGATCTCGGATCTCTCGAGTTTTGGATTCCTTTTTAAATTCCAACATCACGGAGGGAGGGCGGACCCCCATTTTTCTTTTCTGCCACTGCTGTGTGCCAAAGTTTTCTAGATGTGCTAGGAACTGCCGTGTGTTTGTGTCATTGCTCTGTCGCTTACCATCCAGCCAGGTCGCTGCAGTATTTGTCCAAAAGTGAATGAAATAATATTGTGACCTGTGAGGTGGCCAAAATTGACTGCAAATGACTTGAAATTAGTGTTATTGAGGTTAATAATAATGTAGGAACAAAAAAGGAGAGAAATTAGTATATTTTAGGATTTTTTATAAAAAATACAAAACCAAAACACACGAGGGTGGTTTTGACAAAACCAAAACACGAAGCTAATCCAGATCCAAAACCAAAACCAAAACCAGTTCATTACTTATCCCCCTACTGAAATGCAAACATTTCTTGAGATCCGTACTTGATTGCACTTGAACAAGAGTGTACGTGTCTGCAATTTATGTCTGATTTAAAACATGTTGGCAAATGTTACCGCCAACAGAGATCCCCGGCAGTATCGTTTTCATATAATGGGCGGTAACGAGCCCCAACACTGGAGAAAACACTTCGCCCGTTGATAAATATGACCCCCAATCACTATACATAGAACATAATGGTCAGTCTGATGGGCTATCTGGTTATCGGCATGAAAAGAATTACTAATCAATCTTGTCAGCTAGACCCAGTGCTTGGTGCACTTATGGTAATATCAGGGTGAGATGCGGTACCGGGATAGGACGTCCTATTAAAAAATGAAACAAATTAAGAATATATTGCAACTAAAAAATGCTTTGCACAAAATATTACAGAGAAACTTCGTTTCTTCCCCCTTTGAAGACTGCTTTGCAGATAAATATGTATTTCTGAGCAGTTTAATAGGTTTTCTGCAATATTTAAATGCCGCTAACAGCTGGTTAGAAAACAAGAGTCTGTTTTCGCCGGTGAGGTTGCAGCTTTTAATCTGCGAGTCTGTTTTCCCATCACAGAAAGCTTGTTTCTCGTGCCGGGTGCTGTCATAGGCGAAACACAAACCTCTGTCACCACCTTTTCTACCCAGAACTACAGTCACTTTCTCTGTGTACTAATAATAGAAAGCCACAAACAACAGACAGGCGTTTGCTGTGCCGGCTGCAGAGACAGGGGGGAGAGCAGGGGATAGAGAGCTTTGTCTGTCTTGGTGAAAGATGAGAGTGCTCTTGTAGTGGTAAATACAGGGGGGGGGGGGCGGAATAGTGGTCTGTGCTGGACCACTGTAGGTTATGGGCTCATGCTGACGCAAGTGTTGTGTCAGGGGGCTCTGCAAAAAGAAAGATGATAAATAAATAGTAAATAAATAATAAATAAAAAATAATGTGTGATCAGGAACAGTTGTGGGTAAGCAACAGATGAAAAGTTATTCGCCTAGGGCACCAGGGTTTAGGGGGCTCCTAAAATACTGAACGAGTGACATAATTTCACCAGGGCATCCATCACTATGTACTGGCCGCTGACAAGTAGGAGGAACAGCCAGCAATTTCTTACCTGTGAAGCTACTGGCTGCTAGTCCTGCATGCTGGTATTGCATGGGGAGTATAGGGCTGGGCAATCATCATCACCATTTATTTATATAGCACCACTGATTCCGTAGCGTTGTACAGAGAACTCACTCACATCAGTCCCTGCCCCATTGGAGCTTACAGTCTAAATTCCCTAACACACACACACACACAAACAGAGAGGGAGAGACTATGGTCAATTTTGATAGCAGCCAATTAACCTACCAGTATGTTTTTGGAGTGTGGGAGGAAACCGGAGCACCCGGAGGAAACCCATGCAAACACGGGGAGAACATACAAACTCCTCACAGATAAGGTAATGGTCGGGAATTGAACTCATGACCCCAGCGCTGTGAGGCAGAAGTGCTAACCACTGAGCCACCGTGCTGTCACAGCCCAGCTTCACACTCCCAAGCGGAGAACATCCTGCTCCATCCCTGCCCCCCACAAGAGGGGGTGTTGCGGTGCTTATGGGGGGAAGCGCTGTCCCTGAACGTAAGATATTTTGGGTTCTTGTGGTTTTAGAATACTCCTCCGCATGTTAGAGGCGTTGAACAGGAACATTATTGCGCTTATTAAACTGGACATGAAAAATTTAAATGCTAACTGTACATTAAAAAGAGATATATATTATAAATTAAGAATAATTGGGGGCTACATACTGGGGGTCACATATGAGTCATCAGCACAGGGCAAGGAGTCCGCAATTGGTATCACACGTATCTTCTGACATTGGGAAGAATTTCTCACCTTTGCGGCACAGACCATGTGACAGGCTGTGCGCGTGGTCCACAAAAGTCAGATTTCATTGTTTGGGATGAGACTTATCTTCATATCATGCGCTGTTTGCTGTCACTATACATTGTCTACAACACCAGCTTTGTGAACATTTTTTAATAACAGCAAAATCTGGATTGTTTTCAGTGTTTAGAATAATTTTTGTGCTGTTTACGGCACAGCAACCAATTGCCATATGGCTCCCCATACAGAAAGGGCTGGAGACTCACTAGATGCCCAAAATTCACTTGGCCGCAGTATATACTTGTCCACTGATTCTCAAGTACTTTCCCCATCCAAGAGCGACAAATAGGTCATAATTCCCATAGATATGAGCGCTAAAAACAATATTTTTAACCCCTTTGTCGGTGAGGCGATTTTCTTGTAAAGGATAAGTCCCACTGGTCCTTAGCACTTCAGGGGTTAAATTTCCGTCACCTTAAATAACGGCAGCTGCTTTTGGAAGCTATTTGAAATATAAATTAAGATCAGAGAGGTGAATAAATGAAACCATAAATATTTAAATGAATGAGGGTATATTACTTGCTTGATGGTGACGTTCGTTTCTGCAAGACGTACTGTGAAGTCCCACCTATAACTACTGCACACGCTGAGACTGATTGAGAGTGAGACATATGTACATTTCTGTCCCGAGCATGTGTAGCAATATGCCTCTGTGACTAGGTTTGTGCGTATCTTAGACACGTTCCCTTATGTCTTCCATTAAGGATGTGGTCAAGTAAAGTACGTCCCCTGGAAATGTGATTTAATGGAACTTGGCACAAATCCCCAGATACACGTCTGGCCATTTTGTGTGTTTGAAACTTTCTATTACATGTCTTGGAATGGCCCTAGCAACGCGTTTCTCCACCAAGGTGCAACTAAAAGATACAATTTGGGTCGCATTAAAAAACAACTTTACTTTTCCAGCTGTGGCATTACTCCGTCCTACTTTGCAAAGTTCTGCTGCTACTAACCCAGACGACATGTATGGAAATCTAGGCAGGACCAAAGCTGATTTCTCACCGTGCAGCGGATATTATGTGTTTCATGAATAACATCCAATATAAGAGTCCTTCTATTGATGGGATGGATAATATTGGGAATTGGTTGTGATGGTGAAAGATCAGGTTTGGGGAATGGATTATCAGGTGATTACAGATTACTGATCACTGATACAGGGGGGGGGGGTGTTACACTGAGAGTTGTGAGCAGCAGCTGTGTGGAGGTGGACTGCAGCGTTCTGCACATACAAACATGTAGCAGGTGTGCGGATGTGTGCATTGTGTTGACAGTTTGTTGTGTGCAAGGACTGAGTCTGGGGGATGTGAAAGTAAGCCGGGGTGTGTTGTTTTAAGCTTTCATCAGACCCACAGACAGACATAAAGAAAATACAGAGTCATTGTCAGAGACCATTCATCGAGTGGGTGTAAATTAAGTGATTATAGAATATTGAAAATCCTGATAATTAGGGAATTATTGGACTTAGGCACAAACTGACATACATACATACATGTTCTATTGCATACATGAGCGGATATGGAAAGACTGGTATAGCTGAGTGCACAAACAGATATCTTCTATATCATGTGGTCATGGCTCACTTGTAAGAGGAAGATATTTAAATAATTTAAATATAAATGTATTTGGTGCATTGCCCAGAAATGTCCCTATTACTAGCAGAAGTTCTATCTTTCAAGTGCAAAAGGGAAATCCTGGTTTGCGGGGTCACGTGATGACTTTATGACACGGGCAGAGCTTCCAGTCCAAGATGACCACATCTGCGGGAGGTGGTGGTGGGGGTCTTATATTATCTGATGGGAGGAATTGGGAAGATTGTGAATGAGTACAGATTACATGATTTTTGCACCCTTATGCAATAGCAAGACTTGTGCTTATGTAAATCAGGTTAAGGCAAAACGGGAGCTGACAGTGTCCTAGGCTACTGTACGAGACGGGGATATGGGGAACACGTCGCTCATGTGGGGTATTTGACTGTGTGCTAGGGACAAGATTCAGAAGGATTTATAAGTGGATATGTTCAAGATTCACTTACTATCTGATATTTGACAGTGATTTTCATTGCCTATATCTGTAATTTTGATTTTGTCCAGAGGATGTTTATTCCTGCTTCATTGTAAATCACCTAAAGACATTATTGCATTTTCTACCAGCCACGGACTTTGACCAATCACATGATGGATGAGCTCTAACCCAATCTCTACAAATAGGCGGAGACTTATGACCATAAAAAACATTAATATATGTATGTTAAAGCCACCCACCACTCCACGGTGCTTTTGCTAATAGGGTGGTCCTAACTCTAAACCATGAGAGTCCCATATATTTGGGTCATACATATGTGTTTTTTAAATTGAGAGCTAACTTACCAAAGAGGTACCCTAGAAGTCTCCAGATAGCAATCCAATGTCAGCAGTCCCCCTCAGCTACTGACACCAACATGCCTCTCAGACAAATAAATAAATGGAAGTTGCTCAAATCAATTTAAAGGCTATAGCAGGTGCATGAAAGGGTGGGGTTATCCTAAAAGGAACAAACATAGACAGATCCCCCAGCACACTGCTATAGCCAGCAACCTATTGCTATTTGGAGGCTTCTGGGGTACCTCTTTGGTAAGTTAGCTCTCAATTTAAAAAACACATATGTATGACCCAAATATATGGGACTCTCATGGTTTAGAGTTAGGACCACCCTATTAGCAAAATCACCGTGGAGTGGTGGATGGCTTTAACATATATTTGCAAATGTGTGCAACTAAGACTTTTGCATTTTTATCTACAGTAAGTATGGCAGATAGGTTGCTGGCTATAGCAGTGGGCTGGGGGATCTCTCTGTGTTTGTTCCTTTTAGGATAACCCGACCCTTTCATGCACCTGCTATGGCCTATAAATTGATTTGAGCAACTTCCATTTCTTTATAAGTATGAATTATATACAGACATACTGACCGGCTTTTTGTTCATGTTGAAATTTAGAGTTGAGTTAGAATTTACACCCCCCCCCCCCCAAAAAAAAAATCTATATCTGTCCATACAATTTAAATTTGCTACCCACATGCAAAATTGCACATTCTAGCTGGATTTTCTGTAAATAAGGCCCATTCTGTATCTAGAGAGAAAAGAGCGAGCAGTAAACATCTGAATTAATGTCATGATCATCCAGAAGAGACTTGTCGTAGTGCATTGAGCCCTCACACATGGACAGGAATGTATTATCATTGTCAATAGTCCATTACACAGATGAAAGAATTGATTTTACCTAGCAAGGTTACAGTGACATTGTCAAATGTGTTCAAAAGATTCCTGATGCACATTGTCAGATCATAGAATCATATCGTAAAATGTATTAGATTATGATACTGCGTTAAGAATCACATCATTAAAGCATCCACTAGTATCAGCCTCTAATGTGCTCCATCACACTGTATCAGCCTTTAATGTGCTTCATCAAACTGTATCAGCCATTAATCTGCTAAATCACACTGTATCAGCCTTTAATCTGCTCCATCAAACTGTATCAGCCTCTAATGTGATCCATCACACTGTATCAGCCTTTAATCTACTCCATCACACTGTATCAGCCTCTAATGTGCTTCATCATACTGTATCAGCCTCTAATCTGCTCCATCACACTGTATCAGCCTTAAATGTGCTCCATCACACTGTATCAGCCTCTAATGTGCACCATTACACTGTATCAGCCTTTAATGTGCTCCATCACACTGTATCAGTCTTTAATCTGCTCCATCACACTGTATCAGCCTCTAATGTGCTCCATCACATTGTATCAGCCTTTAATCTACTCCATCACACTGTATCAGCCTTTAATATGCTCCATCACACTGTATCAGCCTCTAATCTGCTCCATCACACTGTATCAGCCTTTAATGTGCTCCATCACACTGTATCAGCCTCTAATCTGCTCCATCCCACTGTATCAGCCTTTAATGTGCTCCATCACACTGTATCAGTCTTTAATGTGCTCCATTACACTGTATCAGCCTCTAATCTGATCCATCACACTGTATCAGCTTTTAATGTGCTCCATCACACTGTATCAGCCTCTAATTTGTTTCATCACACTGTGTCAGCCTTTAATCTGCTCCATCACATTGTATCAGCCTTTAGTCGGCTCCATCACACTGTATCAGCCTTTATTCGGCTCCATCACACTGTATCAGCCTTTAATATTCTCCATCACACTGTATCAGCCTTTAATCTGCTCCATCACACTGTATCAGCCTTTAATCTGCTCCATCACACTGTATCAGCCTTTAATCTGCTCCATCACACTGTATCAGCCTCTAATGTGCTCCATCACACTGTATCAGCCTCTAATGTGCTCCATCACACTGTATCAGCCTTTAATCTGCTCCATCACACTGTATCAGCTTTAAATGTGCTCCATCACACTGTATTAGCCTCTAATTTGTTTCATCACACTGTATCAGCCTTTAATCTGCTCCATCACACTGTATCAGCCTTTAGTCGGCTCCATCACACTGTATCAGCCTTTAATCAGCTCAATCACACTATATCAGCCTTTAATGTGCTCCATCACACTGTATCAGCCTCTAATCTGCTCCATTACACTGTATCAGCCTCTAATGTGCTCCATCATACTGTATCAGCCTCTAATGTGCTCCATCACACTGTATCAGCCTTTAATCTGCTCCATCACACTGTATCAGCTTTTAATGTGCTCCATCACACTGTATCAGCCTCTAATTTGTTTCATCACACTGTATCAGCCTTTAATCTGCTCCATCACACTGTATCAGCCTTTAGTCGACTCCATCACACTGTATCAGCCTTTAATCGGCTCCATCACACTGTATCAGCCTCTAATGTGCTCCATCACACTGTATCATCCTTTAATGTGCTACATCACACTGTATCAGCCTCTAATCTGCTCCATCACACTGTATCAGCCTTTAATGTGCTCCATCACACTGTATCAGTCTCTATTGTGCTCCATCACACTGTATCAGCCTCTAATGTGCTCCATCACAATGTATCAGCCTTTAATCTGCTACATCACAATGTTTCAGCCTCTAATCTGCTCCATCACACTGTATCAGCCTTTAATGCGCTCCATCACACTGTATCAGCCTCTAATCTGCTCCATCACACTCTATCAGTCTTTAATGTGCTTCATTACACTGTATCAGCCTCTAATCTGCTCCATCACACTCTATCAGATTTTAATGTGCTCCATTACACTGTATCAGCCTCTAATTTGTTTCATCACACTGTGTCAGCCTTTAATCTGCTCCATCACATTGTATCAGCCTTTAGTCGGCTCCATCACACTGTATCAGCCTTTAATCGGCTCCATCACACTGTATCAGCCTTTAATATTCTCCATCACACTGTATCAGCCTTTAATCTGCTCCATCACACTGTATCAGCCTTTAATCTGCTCCATCACACTGTATCAGCCTTTAATCTGCTCCATCACACTGTATCAGCCTCTAATGTGCTCCATCACACTGTATCAGCCTCTAATTTGCTTCATCACACTGTATCAGCCTTTAATCTGCTCCATCACACTGTATCAGCTTTAAATGTGCTCCATCACACTGTATTAGCCTCTAATTTGTTTCATCACACTGTATCAGCCTTTAATCTGCTCCATCACACTGTATCAGCCTTTAGTCGGCTCCATCACACTGTATCAGCCTCTAATCTGCTCCATTACACTGTATCAGCCTCTAATGTGCTCCATCACATTGTATCAGCCTCTAATGTGCTCCATCACTCTGTATCAGCCTCTAATTTGTTTCATCACACTGTATCAGCCTTTAATCTGCTCCATCACACTGTATCAGCCTTTAGTCGACTCCATCACACTGTATCAGCCTTTAATCGGCTCCATCACACTGTATCAGCCTCAAATGTGCTCCATCACACTGTATCATTCTTTAATGTGCTCCATCACACTGTATCAGCCTCTAATCTGCTCCATCACACTGTATCAGCCTTTAATGTGCTCCATCACACTGTATCAGTCTCTATTGTGCTCCATCACACTGTATCAGCCTCTAATGTGCTCCATCACAATGTATCAGCCTTTAATCTGCTCCATCACTCTGTATCAGCTTTTAATGTGCTCCATCACACTGTATCAGCCTCTAATTTGTTTCATCACACTGTATCAGCCTCTAATGTGCTCCATCACACTTTATCAGCTTTTAATCTGCTCCATCACACTGTATCAGCCTTTAATGTGCTCCATCACACTGTATCAGTCTCTATTGTGCTCCATCACACTGTATCAGCTTTTAATCTGCTCCATCACACTGTATCAGCCTTTAATCGGCTCCATCACACTGTATCAGTCTTTAATCGGCTCCATCACACTGTATCAGCCTTTAATCGGCTCCATCACACTGTATCAGCCTTTAATGTGATCCATCACACTGTATCAGCCTTTAATCTGCTCCATCACACTGTATCAGCCTCTAATGTGCTCCATCACACTGTATCAGCTTCTAATGTGCTCCATGACACTGTATCAGCCTTTAATGTGCTCCATCACACTGTATCAGCCTTTAATCTGTCCCATCACACTGTATCAGCCTTTAAAGTTTTTTTTCCAGTTTTCCCAATCATAGTACAACATGGTTCCTATCATTGTGCACCTGATTTTTTTTTTTTATGCTGGCGGAATTGTTTCATGCAATCAAGATTTTCATTGTTTAAAATATGATGTTCATTACATTTGTTTTCATGATTTGGCCTTAACTTGATCTAATGTTGGTGTCCATATTTTGCAATTCTCTATATAAACAAGTGCACTGAGCAGGGTGTAAAGTACTTTTGGAAGGTTTTGTCAATATATGCTCCCATATATCTGATCAGCGCCGGGAGGCTTATTTATTTTCTGTTGTCTCATGGATATGTCATTTTGTAGTGTTATGAGCCACCATAGGGCTCTAAGTAAATTAGTGGCTTGTGTACCCTAATCTCCTCTCCCCACGCCCCTCCGTTTGTTAAAACACCCGCATAAAAACAGATTAGGCCCCTTACTATAAAAAAAAATTCGTAAACATAAAAACGGGTTAGATTAATCCAGGTCCCTCAGTGCTCACTGGGCCCTAATCAGGGTCCTAGGCCACCTAGTAGATGATCCGGCTCTGGTGGCCAGTAACACATTTAAGCAACAATCTAGCTTTCAAGCAATCATCTTAGTTACCTAAGCATTATCTCCTTTTCAAAAGCTCTCTGGTTGTCAAACAAAAATGTCTGCCAGAAGCAAACAGAAACAGGCCCAATGCTCTCAGTATGTCATGTCAGAGAGGGGAGAGGGCGGATGTCACAGAGCAGATAGAGCACAGAGGGGAGTCCCAAAGCCTCTCTGCTCACTGCGCCATGGTAGTCCAGAATCATTAATAGCAGATTGAAGATAAAAAAACAAAGAAAACGTGTGTGTGTGTGTGTGTGTGTGTGTATATGTTTATATGTATGTATGTATGTATGTATGTATGTATGTTTATATATATATATATATATATATATATATTTGGTTTTGGATCCCGATTTCTTTTCTAAAATCACTATTTTTTTTTTCTAAAATCACATAAATGTGGCTCTTTTTTCCCCCCTACATTATTATTAACATGAATAACATTAGTTTCCAATTATTTCCAGTCAATTTTTGTCAAGTGACAAGAACACTGCTACCCCTCCTGTTTTTGTATAAGCAATGGCACTGAGCAATGTCACTGGAGACTGGAGAGTGACAAGAACACTGCTACCCCTGTTTCTGTGTGACCAATGACGCTGGTTCTCCTGAGGAGGGAGGTACTTATGGAATCCAAAACCCACGAGATCTGACAACACAACAATGATGTTTTGCCTCGATTCAGATCCGAAGACACGCAAAATTAAGGAGCCGGCTCGCGAGCCTACTCGGATCCCCTAAGTTCGGGTGGGCTCGGTTTTCAGAAAGCATATCTAATATATATATATATATATGCCAATGAACGATATGTGGGACCCTTAAAAAAAAATACTACAAGGCGAATACATGTATTGTTACTTCATCACACCGTATCAGCCTTTAATGTGCTCCATCACACTGTATCAGCCTTTAATGTGCTCCGTCACACTGTATCAGCCTCTAATCTGCTCCATGTATTGTTACACCCCAGTTTAAAGTTATTCCTAATAAGAAAACTCCATCCTTTTTTATTCCTATTTCTTGCTTTTTGTGGAGTCAAATCGTTGTCCTTAATTTTGATGCATTATGTGTGAAATTCTGTACTTTTGGGTTCTGTTTAAACATATTTACCTAGGCAGTAGAATTCAAGCCTACAATTATCAAATGAACTTGCAGAGCAGTAACAGCTCTCCACTGACTCCTTTATTACAGCAGACACAGCTAGTTCTCACTCAGCCCAACTAATTTACAGGGTGGAGTACAGGTAACTCTGATGCATAAAGCATGGGTTTTTAAAAAAAAAAAAAAATAGCTTGCATAAGTCCTACATCTCATCAAAAGGCTGCAGAAAAATGCATTCAAATTTGTGTTACATCAGGAGATGCCGTTGTTCATTACTTGATCTTGTGCAGATAAGTTCGTGAATGTGGGAAGTGGAATACGGTTAGCAGGATGTCAGGAATGCAAAGAGACGATGTATCATAATTGACACTACACAGTATATCTTACAGCGTATATAGTGATTTCTCTGAGATGTTTAATTATTGGAGGCTACAATTAGGTTCTTTAAATGTCTTTATATTGCAATTGTTACATCATTACATATGTTGGGATACAGAGGCACAGATATAGTGAAAGGAAAATGTCTTGTTCTACATAGTGCGACTGAGCTCTCCTTATAAAAATGCCCTAATTCACACTATGTAGCTCCTCCCCCTGGCATCGATCCGCAGCTCAATATGCAGCAAAGCACTCTCATTATATCTCAGGCTCCTTTCAATTCCGTATAACTATATATGCCAGGAGTGTTCCTCGGTTGCAGTTACACCACTTTCTACTCTCCCTGCACACAATGCATGCTATATTGTTGTCTTATGCCGAGACCTGTTATCCAATAAAAGGGTTCTATGTGTGAGACGGACTTGCTAATGGGAATAAGGGAGTGTAAGAAAGATATGGATTACTATTATTATCATAGAATTATAGGACACCGCACAGTGGGGTAAACAGGGACATACAGAAAACAAGGACATACAAGGGATGTGACAGTATTAGTCTAAATTCAGTGTTCTGAAGACCGGGACACACTATTGGAGTGTATAATATTGGGGGTGGGGGGGAGGGGGATTATAATTGAAGTGCTCCTTAATTAAGTTTCAGTTTGCTTCATTCTCTGCAGGAATATCTTGAGGCTCAGGAGGGGGGCGGGGTGGGAGTCCGGCTAGCATGCGACACTTCTCGTCTGCGCAGATTATCGGAGGACCATGGAAAGAGAAAAGAGATCACAGTGAAATGATGGAGCTAAGCAGGAAGGCTTCCTACAATGTTCCCCTCTTAGTTTATATCCAGCAATAGTCACCTTGAATGATCTCGTCTTCTTTGCACATAATCCGTGTGCAGATCTCCTTGTTCACCATGTATACACGCCGCACGCTGCGGATAGAGCAGAAAGAAGTGGAGGCAGAGAGATCAGGGTGGGAAGGAATGGAGTTGTACACTGAAGCAGCATTAAACACCACCTTCTAGCTGTGAGCAACGCCCCCTAGTGGTGGTAAAACATTCAGACCATATGTCTAGATTCCACAATAAATTAAGATAAAGAACCAAGTTTGGCAACTATGTCCAGGGGAATGGACAGTCCCTTAAAATAAAAAAACAAATATCAAAAAGATAAACGCTCAAACTGGAGAGTTCTATATGTTATCATCTATTAAATATAAATGTATACACAGGGTGTTGATTGGAAATACAGACCAAATGGGAAATTACCTAGATATGTTTAATAACACAAAGATGCAATCTTAATATAAACTTTTAAAATAGCACGTAATTATTGATGTCATATTCTAGAAATCGATACTTTCACGAGTTAAACACAAAGTATAAAATCATATCATAAGACTGATCGTAATAAAACAACTGAATAATACAGCATTAATAAACTCTGCGGGTAATTGTTACACAGTAACATTATAGCTACGATTAATCACTCATTGGACTTTTTACATGTTAAGTCTCAGAGAACAGAACTGTTCCAACAGAGTATAATAGATGCAATGGAATATATAGAACCTTCTAGTTTGAGCCTTTATCCTTTTGTTATTTATTTTTGCTAAACCCTGTGAGCAGCATTTAAAGAAATTGTTCTGATGTCTTTTTTTGATTGGTTTGCACATGCTCTCCTGCATTTCTTGGTAATCGCATTTTTTTTCTGGCTTCCTTCTGTGCTTTTCAGCCATGTCATTATGTCAGCAGTTGTTTATGTCTGTTGCCCGGGATACAGCACCTTCCTGCTCTCTGCTTTGGCTACAATTATATCCAGAGAGCCCTTTTGTGTCATATCCTCGGGCAACAAAAATACACAGTCTTATTTCCCATTTAAAAACATGGCTGAAAAGTTCAGAGAAATGCAATAAAGAAAAAAATCAATATACTAAAAAAAAAAATCACATCTGTGTAATGATTTTTGTCTAAATATGTATATTAACCCATCCCAATAGGTGGCATAAAGCCCTCTCTTGAGAACAACTCAGCGATCTCCCGAAGTGCCAGAACCCTGGTATGGTTCCTCAAGATCGTTCCGGCCATGTTTTTACAACAGGTGATAATTATGTTTTCGTCCATCTACTACCCTGAAGCACTAGGGGGTCTATTTACCAAGCATTTTTCCTGTGGTAAACCCCCGAAAACAACAGTTTTCGGGTGTTTACCGTGAAATCACTATGTACTATTGAAGCATCGCAGCAGATATCTCAGATATCTGCTGCTTTGCATTTCCTATCGTTTTTCTGAGCACTCCCCATAACAGTGTAAGGGAAGTGCTCAGAACCGCTATGTATTAAAGGCTAACTAGAGAAAATTTTCTCTTTTTTTTACATGTTAATGTACTCCATCTGAAGCTGGAGCCATCTGAAGCTGGCGTACATTAACATATCTGAAAACTTTCGCGCTGTCCAGCTCTGTTCTGAAGAGCAGAGCTGGACAGCGCATGTGTGGAGGGATCATGTGATCCCTTCCTGTCAATCATCCTGCAGTTTGCCGGCAAGGATGTTACTGCGCATGCACCAACTATTCAGTCGGTACATGTGCACTGACAAAAAAAGAAAAAGAAAAAAAAAAGAGAAGATCATCGCAGCCTTGAAAAATGAGAAAAGACTGCGATGATCAGATGAGTCACTTCTCAGGGACAGCAGGTTATCGGCACTGCTGTCCCTGAAAAGTTTTTTAATACATAGCCGTTACTTTTCAATCCTTATCAAGGAGATAAGGATTGAAAAGTATCAAGTCAAAAAAACGAAGGGTCATAAATAGACCCCTAGGAGAGCTCGTGATACTGTTCTGAATGTCAAACTCCATCTGTCAGAACACGAAATACCCAAGGAGCATTAACCCTTTCATGACCCACTTGCCAGCCTCCCCCTTATATCAGTTTACAAAAGTCTTCATCAACATTTCTACAGATGGATTTGACTTCATAGTCATTGTGTGAGTGCAGTTTGTTTAGAATTGTGTAAGTCTGTTTAGTGCATACTTGCCAACTCTACCGGAATGTCCGGGAGACTCCCGAAATTCGTGTAGGTCTCCCGGACTCCAGGGAGAGCAGGCAAGTATCCTGCATACTGGAACTTACTCCACATAATAATGCGATTCGTGATGAATCGCGTCATTTTGGTCCTGCCCCCCGCGACAAAAACGCCACTTTGTCATGGGGGCGGGGCCAAAATTACGCAATTCGCCGCGCCCCGCTCCCTCCCACCCTCCAACAGCGCCCATTGCCTTGGATCTCCAGGAATTCAGTTTTTAAAGCTTGGCAAGTATGGTTTAGTGCTATGTTATATATAGGGGGACTCAGGAGAGGGCTGGCAAATTTTAGCCCGGGGGGCAAGACTTGACTCAGCAGCCGACTTTAAAGGGAAAAACGCAGGTGGTCCAGTGACCCAGCCCAAGTTAACACACTATGGACCAGCCCCGGGGGGGGGGGGGGGGGATGCCCCCCTCCCCCCCCCAGCCCAGCCTGCCGCTGGGGGGACTCATGCGATGGTTAAGTTAACGGTACCTGGTGACACACAAGTAGCTGATACACTGCTTGACTGGCTTCTGTACAGAATACATTCTGGTGCAGGGATACTGGACCTCCTTGCAGTCTGAAAGGAAGAGAGGGAATTAGAGGCACAGATTGGGAGACCAGTAGATAAAGAACTGAGATCACAGCAGGTAAAAGGAATATTGAGCATGATACAAGGTTACTACGTCCTTTGTTCTGATTTTCATCATCTCATTTAGTACACAGAGACTAGTACATATATATTATATATACAAATTTATCAAGCTTAGCTCTTTGAAACTTGACTACGATGACTAATGCTGTCTGGAGATGGCGTTAGCGACTCAATCATATGGGGTGAACCCTGCAGGAGAGGGAACTATGGATCCCTCAACGGCAGCCTTCCTGCTCTCCGCTCCGTTAATTAAAGTAAATGACCTCTGCGCATGCAGTAAATTTGTCCTTAGAAAGAAGTAATCGTCAGGACAGCACAAGTATTCCAACATAGTAAATTGCCCCATTAATTCAGCTGTCATCGCTGTGATGACAGATGATAATTAACAGGGCAAAAGTGCAATTAATAGTAAATAGGTCCCTTAGCTTCTTCAGAAGTTATCTACAATTTATACAAAGATTTTTCCCATTATAATTTTGGCCACTGGGGCGGTGCTGTTACACTGGATTGTATGGCTGATATTTTATCTTACTTGAGTGCAGTCGGACTGCTCCAGAAATTTAATGAAGGTCATTAACAAAGCACACCATACAGATGGGCCTCAATGGTCCATCCGGCGCACATAAAGATCATATTTTCTTCCTCAATATTTTATCTGTGCTCTCCACCTTTTTACCTCACAATGAGGCATATCGATGCGCTTACTGTGTGCCTGGCTAAGAACCTCTCCACTCTGCCCGTGCAAACTGTTGCTACTCTGCAGTCATCTTGCAAATCTACGCTCCACGGCAGACACTAGGCGCCCTTATGCGAATAGATGAGCACTACAGATGCAATGCTGTATTTGTAGCTCTCTTCCGTTCAGGAAATGACCATCAATAGGTAATAAACGATTTCTGCCTATTTTCAGCAAAATACGTAAAATATAACCCGAGTTGTAGATTGGTTGTATTTTCAGTTTGATTGATAAACGTTTGTTGAAGATTTAATTGGCTGCACTATCACTCCATCCCCTGCATGTTCGGCAGTCTTCCCCCTGATGGCTTCATTCAAATGGTTCATTGTACCTGAAGCTGCCCAGTTTCATGTTGGTTCCTTTGGTTGACACCACCGGTGACTTCATTGGATGGAAGTGCCACAGTTTTATCTCTGCACTTCTTCCCCGTAGGCTTTCTATGAAAGGGACCATCTCACCCCCAACGCCCATCATAGTTTATCCCCATCTTTGATGAGATTGGGCACCACAGTCTGGATATCGGACTAACCCGGTCTGTCAGTCAGTGGGCCAATTGGGCTATATCAGCCCACCCAGTTATTAAATGTCGACCGGTGGCCGAATCCCTAGGAGGGATGTGACCGCAACTAGAAGGTGCAATATGCATCCGATGAGCACTATAGGAACAGGAGTCAATCTGGTGTCAGGAAAGTCGATCCTTTTGCCAGGAGAAAAACCTGCACTCCCACAAAACAGAGGAGACAACTATAATTGCCCATGCTCTATCATTAATTTTAAGCGAATCATGTCATCAAACAAAAACTGAATTTTGCTTTTGCATTTTAATGCAAAATAGATGCATTTGTGAACCTGAACCGTACTTTGTAAGTAGCGCCCCCTGACCCACCCAGCTCCTCCCATTGGACGGTGCAAACGTTTGTAACCCCTGCAGACTCCACCCTCAACAAACCCCTGCTTCTTCTGCAAAACCAGGGACAGTTACACAGAAGTGGGATTTGTATCTTCAGTTTTGTTATTGATACTACATTTCAAGTAGGTGACTCTAACATAATACTAAAATCTACAGCAAATGAGTGTAGTCAGATACTAGTCTACCCTTACAGTCAGGTAACTTACAGGTGTCCAAACAAAAACAGTGTAACGTCAAGGTATGAAAAAGTAATGTAAACTAAGTCAATAGTGTAGATTTATCCTAAGAAGGAAAAGCGGAAGAGTTGCCCATAGCAACCAATCAGATTCTAGCTGTCATTTATTTAGTACATTCTAGAATATGATAACTAGAATCTTTTTAGTTGCTACACCTCATTTTTTCAGGTTTTTAAAGGTTTGATGGATCTCCCCCAATGTGTCCTTTATGGTCTTGTATTTTAGAATTAAGCAGGTTTGCTGTAAATTATGTCATAAATGTGCAATATAGTGGGAGTGGGCTGTAGTGATTATTCTACATTAACTACTATAGGAATTGTCCAATTTTGGATCAGTAGCTACAAGCAGCATTCATGTACATGCTCACTCACCTGGCTCTGGAGACGGAACAACTGCAACACCATCAGTGTCATCTGGAACACAAAATATAAGTTTTATTAGGAATACCGGTATGTTGTTAGTGGGTAATATAACAATATATGGTCATATGACAGACACTGCTGCAACAAAGAAGCAGATAATAATATTTTATCATTTATAAGAAAACCACATTTTGTATTCTGTCCAGAATAAAACTGCAGCTCCACCTAAAGTAGTTCTCTATAAATTAACAGGTCAAAGAACCGTCTTCACCTGAAAGACTTCACCACTAGCAATAAGACAGAGTTCATTACTATTCCAATCAGGTATATATTGCATTGCCTAAGCAGTAATATTTGGAGCTATGCATTTCATCTTCCGGATCCCTGAGTGCTGCCTATTAGCTTACAGTAGTTATTTATAGAAATGCATTGGAGCTGCCAACTCACAAAATATTGTAACCCACTTCCAAAGCTGGCTGCCTAGTGCCATCTTGTGGACACTTTTAATAATGCAATCTTTATGTGTGGGATTCCGTCTGTATTCCTTTATCCCCATTATTATTATTTTTATATATAGTTTATTATGGCCGTTATTTAGAAAAGTATAAAAACCCCTTTGTAGTATTTGACAATGATATACAACAAGTGGCACATTTACATACTTGAAGCGCTTTCCCAGTGCTGGCTGAGAATCAACACATGTTGGAGCGCGCAGAGACGGTGCAACTCAGATACCAAGAATCAAGCAGGAAACAGTTCTCTCTGGATCGTAGAGCTGATACTATTTGTGAAGGGAGATAAACCCCATCTCCCTAACCAGGGGCAAACGCAGGATTTGTAGAGGGGGGTTTCTACACCACACCGCCAGTGGGCGTGACAAGCATGCATGGGGGCGTGGCTATAATATTAGACAGTGCTTGACTGCTCTCCAACTTTTCCTATCCCCATAATATACATGGGCAATGCTGCATTCACTACTGTTAGGTGCACACAGTTCTCCCTTTTCAAGCAGAGCCGTGTGAAGCGAGGGCAGGGTACAGCCGCCTCAATTATACAGTGCCACAGGCTTGGAGGGGGTTTCCATGCACTAGGAGACTCCCCTCAGTTTGCCTATGCTAACTATCAAAGGTTACCGGCAAGAAGCTTTGCCATCCTGCTATTTAACAAGGATTGCGCTGTACTTATAGATGCAGAAGCGCCAAGTTTGCCCTGGTGAGGAAGTAAGACTGAGTATCACCCAGCAGCTCCACCGATATTTTGATAATAATGCGATAGCTGATTTTCTATCCCTGTGATAAGTGGCAATAGAGAATCTGTGTTATCCATGGACATTCATAAATAGGATCCTGTAGTTACTGTTTTGAAATCCTCAAAGTGAAACTTAAAGAAAAACTCATTGGGTGGACTTTAACTTGCTAACGTTATGTACATGGGGCGCAGAAGTCCATCCAGCGGCTCTTTGACACCTCTAACAGTGCTCTCTCTGACACCTCTATCAGTGCTCTCCTCTATACGTGTTGTCGGTGCCCCTCCCCTCTGCGCTTGTCAATCATGTGAATAAGAAATTCACAGAGGAAGGGAGACAACAGCTCTGCTACATGCTTGACACAAGAAAGCCCCTAGCAGCTGCGTGGAAAGCATTGCTAAACCGTTAGAGGCATAAGGACAGAGCTGCTGCTTCCCAAATCGCAGCTTAATTTATACATTATGGTAAATGTATTTTATATTAACACATTTGGAGATCCAAATAAGATAGTAATGTGCTGTATTTGCGGGTGTTAATAAAAGAAGTAACATTTACAGAGGTAAAGAATACTGAAGTAATTGCTGTAGCATATATTGCAGGATCAATGCAATTTATTTAATAATTTAATCAGTAACTTGGAATGCAGGAAGGACTTTAACAGGAATATGGCAGTGGTCCGTAAACAACCTTGAATTGATGTTCTGATTTTCAAGCACAAGTAAGATAGTATGGTGACTCTTCTCTACAACATAGCGAAATGCGTAGTACTCCAAGCTGAGGGGCTGGAAGTGATAAGAAAGTGGCCTCGTGTGTTTCCACAAGCTGCTTGCAGGGGGTGCCCCTGATATTTAGGTGTTTTTTCCCTCACTGAAGCCCATCGTTGATCACTTTTTAAAATAAAATGCTGCATTAGGTAGTTCACTGTAAGAAAATGTCCATAAGATATCAGGCAACTCTGAATGTTGCTCTTGTTGCTGAGTTAAGGATAACGTTAACTTAAGGTTTACATAATCATGACACAATGCTAAGGTTTTACAATAGTGATGTAAGAAAGAATAGGAGCAGGTCTACCATACAAATTTATTTACATTATAGGACACTAACCAACATCTCTCCGACTCATCACATTTCCCAGGGCTGGCAGCACTGCAGAACACAGAGAAATAGGATGTTAATGTATCTCATACTGCAATCCAATAAATTTTACTACAAAATATTACAAAGACCAGACATCTACTAATTAACAAATTACACACAGATAACTTGGAAGTGCAGATTAAGTTATTTACAAGACAGTAAGTGAAAGTGATCATCATCATCGTCACCATTTATTTATATAGCGCCACTAATTCCGCAGCGCTGTACAGAGAACTCACTCACATCAGTCCCTGCCCCATTGGGGCTTAGAGTCTAAATTCCCTAATACACACAGACAGAGACACACAGACAGACAGACTAGGGTCAATTTGTTAACAGCCAATTAACCTACTAGTATGTTTTTGGAGTGTGGGAGGAAACCGGAGCACCCGGAGGAAACCCATGCAAACATGGGGAGAACATACAAACTCCACACAGATAAGGCCATGGTCGGGAATTGAACTCATGACCCCAGTGCTATGAGGCAGAAGTACTAACCACTGAGCCACCGTGCTGCCCACAAATGATGGTAATATCCAACATTAAGTAGGCCTGAGGTCAAGAAAACAGGGCTAGGGATGCACAGAGGTACAGAGATTAATGCAATAGAACAAGGAGAACACAAGAAAAGATGGAACCAACTCATCAGAGCTTGCAATCTAAACGGAAGGGCAAGACATAAATAGGGTGACACCGAGTGAGGGGGCAGAGGTGATAACCGAGGCAATGGAGTTAAGAGGAGGGCTGATAGCCTTGAATAAAGAAATTACTTTTAAGGGCATCCTTGAGATCATTCCACAGGTGAGGAGCAGCTGAGTGAAGTTCTGGAGGTGGGAGTAGGAAGAGGTAATCGGTGTGGTAGTGAGGCGGTGGTCATTGGCAAAGCAGAGGGGGGGGGGGGTGGGAAGGAGTTTGGGTTGAGCTGAGGTTTGATATGTAGGGAGGATGGATTGGTTGAGAGCTTTTTAGGTGAAGGTGACAAATTTAGACCTGGTGAGCATCCCAGAGAGCACAGTATAGAGGAAGAGAGGTTAGAGGAGAGATGTTGATGAGCTTGTTGGGTTTGCTGGATGGTAAGGGTGAGTGGGGATTTGAATTAGGGGGATGATCAGGGGAATGGGACGAGAAACAGAGTGTGTGTATGTTAGGGAATTTAGACTGTAAGCTCCAATGGGGCATGTGAGTGAGATCTCTGTACAGCGCTGTGGAATCAGTAGCGCTATATAAATAAATGGTGATGATGATGATGATGATAGGAGGGGCTCAGGACCATTCTGTGGAAAAGCGGGAGGGGAACTGCAAGTCCTCTATGCACAGCTGGCTCCCACCGCCACGCCATTTGGCCATTGTCAACAGGTTGAACTGAGTATTGCTAAAGGCTATTAGTGCTACTCAGTTCAAACCAGATGGCATCAGGTGTGTGATGTGCCACTGGGGGGCACAGACGAAGTATTGCATATGACTGGACCACCAATGATGAAGAATCTGCAAGATAGGTAGGTGCTACATACACTTTGCTAGAGAGAGTATCTAACAAATTATTCGACATTTGACCCCTCATATAGTCCACAAAGGTGCCGTGACACAAAGGTAGACCTCTTATTTAAATACTCACCGATCGCCAATACAGTGAGAAGCAACAAACAAAGATAACTGCTGTTCGGTCCTGACATCTCTGTAGAATAGGAAAAAATATATATTTATATACAATGTCAAAGAGGTTGTCTGAAATCAAATATGACGTACTGTGTAATATCATTACCGTTATTTTATTAGTGTTTATTTGTTTATTATATGTGCAGTTTGCTGTGTTTGAAATTGTTTATTACATTTCTAAAAAACAACCAACATATGAGATTTCCTGCAAAATCATAGCTCCCAACAATCCCGACTTAGACGGGACAGTCCTGATTTGAGGGTTCCGTCCCAACCACCGGCAACTTTTTCCGACAGTCTGAACATTGGGAGGGGGCCGCTTTGAGAGGAGGGAGGTAAGGGCTGGCCAAGCACCTCGGAAGACCCAGGTACAACCCATTGGGATGTGGCCACTCCCTATTGTGATGTGACCACACCCTTGCTTGTTTTTGCCATGCCCCCTTTTTGCGCAATACGTTCCTCCATTTTCTTTCCAAAAGTTGGGAGTGACGCAAAAGTGCAGCTGAAAGGAACAAAATGAGTCCTATTAATATAATAGGGATGAGGAGGTGCCTACCGGTAAAGGGAGAATTACCTTCCTAAATGTGTCTCCTCCCCCCTAATTTAAATAATTATTTTCCTCAAAATTAATCTTATTATTCCACTTAAGCGTAAAAGGAGACGCACGGCATCTATCCTAGGACCACCCTGACTTCTCCCAACACCTCCCAATATTCCTGATGCCAACCATCAGGCACTGCCATCTTGCCCAAAAAATCTAAGCATTCCCCTGTAAAATTGGATAAAGAGCTTTTGCGCTGGGCGTTTACACTTTCATAAATGACCCTTACTCTTCTAGAAACATTGTCTCTCCACTGTCTCTTATGCAGACACAGATAGACTGATTCAATAACATGGTGTAATGTGTACAAATGTCCTGTAAACCAAGAACAACCAAGTAGACACATGTGCTTCTTAAGGTGCTCTATAAGGATGACAGAATCTGACATTAGACCATGCATACTAGACAACTCTGTGGGCCTGATTCCTCAAGGAACGTAAAAGGCGATTTTGTGCGTATAATCCCCAAATTTGATCTGCGCTTGCCCAGAACCGGAAGATATTCAGCTAAATACAGCAACGTTAAATTTCTGGGAAGTAACGGGGTGGGGGAGGTGCGTTTGGCCATAGTCAATGTAAATCACAGTAAGGGCGCGCCAAACTGGAGGGAACGTAAGCCACGCCCGATTCAAGCTTTGCTCCAGCGCTACTCAAAGTCCCGAGTACTAGTATGCATGCTATAATATGTGCTTGCAATCAGTAGCAACTGTAAAAATATATTTTATGGTCAGTAGACATTAAAAACATTGCAACAAATTTATTTCATGAAGAGGAAAAATATTTTTTTAAAAAAGCACTTTTTTTTTTATCATTATTGCCTATATTATTAACCTGACATTAATTGAATATTTATTATTTCTGTGCGTTCTTTTGCGAATTTATATTCCAAATAAGTATTGGACGTACCCGGCAGTGTCTGGTGTTTGCAATTAGGAGCAACTGTAAAAATGCATTTTATGGTCAGTAGACATTAAGTACATCTTAATAAATATATTTCATCCCCAAAAAATATATATATATATATAAATATATATATATATATATATATATATATATATATATATATATATATATATATATTAAAAAAACACTTTTTTAAACTGATTTATCATTATTGCCTATATTATTAACAGGTGACATTAATTGAATATTTTTTTTCTGTTCGTTCTTTTGCAAATTTATGTTCCACATATGTTATGGACATATCCTGCAGTGTCTTGTGTAGTAGAGGAGAGCAGACCTACACCCAAATTCATCGGTGCACGTATCTGCAGATCAGCTCCCTGTTAAATTCCAAATTCCTTGCGTTTTAAAACAAACGCACGTTGCGCTCGGAATGCGTGATTTGATGAATCAGGCGCTGTGTGTATAGGAGACAGACGGAGGCAGAGACATGTCCTATCCTGTCACCACTTTCAAATGTTCCCCCTCAGTGTCTAATTCCTCTCTCTCTATCCTGCACATTGTGTTTCTGTCAGACGAGCTGCAGCCGAGATTACTGCAGTTTCCCCCAGGTACCAGCTCAGACATTTCCATCATACAGAAGAGGATTGTTAATAAAAGTATAATGTGGCTGTCCTCTCTCTCTCTCTCTCTGTTTCTATGCCTCTCTCTCTTGTTTCTGTCTCTCTCCGTTAACTCTCTCTTCCCCCCTCTCACAATCACATTTATCTCCTCAGTTGCTCTCCTGCTCCATGTTTAGCTCAGTCAGGTAAAGTCACAACTTACTGGTTTCTTGTCTGGGTCTCTGGGCCGTCTTCTCTCTGCCTGTCCCACTCTCGCTCTTTCTTCAGTCCCCTTCTCTACTCCCCTTCTATTCCCCTCGTTTTTGTCCTATATCCAGTATTTCGGAATTAAAAGCCGCACCCAGAGACACAAAATATTTGAGCAGTTGGGCAGCTGCTTGTCCTTTACGCAGTGTCTGCAGAGACTCACTATACTGTGTCAGTATAGATATATGTCTCCATGTACAATTAACTGCAACACCTGCAGTAAGAAGTGAACATACATGTGTGTTCACACTTGCGTGTCTTTCTACGGTACCGGGCTCAGTCATTGATATCCTATGTATGCAGTGTCAAAGAGAAAAAGTTGTGTGATGTTTCAGAAACCAAAATAATTGAAGGGTTTCTCCTTCCGAGTGCAAATGTCCTTTGTCCACAAAGTATCTTGTTTCCAGACTGTATATCTACCTGTATCTACCTGTTCCAGGCGTCCTGATCTGACTGCAGCATCCGCTTCCGACTCAGGTCTGCTCAGCAGCCATTAAATTGGTTTCGGTCTCCAGCAAGCGGCTCAGGCATCACCTCCACAATTGGGTGCTTTGGTTTCCTCCTATACTCCAAAAACATACTGGTAGGTATGTTAGTATCTTAGTCTCTCTCGGTCTGGTTGTCTGTGTGTGTGTTGGGGAATTTCGACTGTAATCTCCAATGGGGTCGGGATTGATGTGAGTGAGTTCTCTGTACAGCGCTGCGGAATTAGTGGCGCTGTATAAATAGCTTCTGCTGCTGCTGCTAATTCTGTGTGCATGAGACAGCAAAACCTTTATGAGCATTTTTGATCAATGGATGTAAGCCAGAAACCAAGCAGTCCCCATGTCACAGTCAGCCATGGGTGGCTGGGTGGCCGGATTAGGTAAGTATAGGTACACATGAAAGGATGAATGCATGGCTGGATTAGGTATAAGTATAATTACACATAACAGGATGTTGGCGGGCAGGGGCAGGCTGAACTAGGGGGCATCTGCCAGTCCCATAGTGGACTACCTTGGGCTGGGTCACTAGGCCACCTGCATTTTTTTTCCTTTAAAGTAGACTGCTGAGTCGAGTCTTGCCCCCAGGGCTAAAGTTTGCCAGCCCTCCCCTGTTGGCGGGATTAGTATAGTGTGACAAAGAGGCTTATTTGCCACAGCTCTCCTACTGAGGGATAGGTAAAACCCCAAGGAGTCTGCAGGACCAGTCTGGAGACAGGGATAAATTCCCTCTGGGTTCCTCTAGCAGCACACAAACACACAAGTGCACCACATGGGTGTTGCTGATTTGTTGTGTTCTGTGATTGGTTTGTAGTGCTTGGAAGGGAGATAAAACACTGTTTGTTCTTGTGAGCATGGTGACCGTCTCCAGCTACTAGCCGGTGACCAGGCAGGGGAACTGTGTCAAGCTACAGCAACGGTCGCCTGGTGTCATCCTGACGGAAGTTTGCTATATTTTTGTGACGTGAACAATAAAAGCACTGTTTATTCACCAAAGAAGTTGTTGGTGTCTATCATCTGCCAGGTGTCAGTACCGCAATAGGTACACATAAAAGGATGGCTGAATGAGGTTAAGTATACATACGAGGATGTTGGCTGGATTAGGTAAATATACTTCATGCACCCAACCTTCTTCTAATGTTCAGTCTTATTACTGTATTCGTATTATAAATGAACACACAGACACCAGATTAAATTCGGCAAAAAGGTCACAGTTTTATTTAGAAATAAATTTGAACATGTGAAAAATGTGGCGTCGAGAGCAGGGCAGTCAGCAGATCTTTTTGCAAAGCCAAACAGTGGAAGGTCTGACCATTACCCACACAAAACAGGTCAAGGGGTCCACACAAAAGGACCAAGAGTCAGGTTGCTTTGAAGGGGGCAGTGACCCCTGGCCAATCATCTGTGACAAAATATGCTTACTAGTCGCTGACTGCAATGCTGTGCTGCCCACTGTGCCTCCTCTGTAATAGGGAAGATAAGGTTAGTGCAAACAAGGAAAATACAGTCATGCCAATAGCCAGGTGGGAGGCAGGTATACGGCGCAAGAACAAGAGATCCAGCATCCACTGGGCAGAGAATATATGGGGAAGCTTGAGAACCTCCCTGTGGATATTATTGGCTGGGCATGACAGACACACACAGATGATTTTAAATGTGTTTGGTTTATGGCCTCTTTTGTCAAAGTATAGGTACAAATATAAGGATGGCTGGTTGGATTAGGTAAATACAGGCAAACATAAAAGGATTAATGGTTGGATTAGATAAGTATAGGTATACATAACAGGATGGATGGCTGGATTAGGTAAGTATAGGTGTACATAATAAAATGATTGGTTGGATTTGGTAACTATAGATATACATAAGAGATTGTTGGCTGGATTAGGTAAGTATAGGTATACATAAATGGATGGATGGCTGGATTAGGTAAGTAGAGGTATACATAATAGGATGGATGGCTGGATTAGGTAAGGATAGGCATAGATAAGAGGATGTTGGCTGGATTAGGTAAGTATAGGTACATGGATGGCTGGGTTAGGTAAAGATAGGTATACACAAGAGGTTGTTGGCTCGATTAGGTAAGTGTGAAGATACGTGGTTCCCAAATCACTCAGACACAGTATTAGAGAAAATTGGAGGATGATTTATTCTTCAGAACAGGATTAAATAAAGCACGGCCCCCTTAACGAAAACAGGTCCAACAAGTGAGGAAATCAGTTTAAATAAATCCAGTTAGATAGGTTCTACAGCACATTTGTCTGGTTTGATGGTCAACCCTGCTAATACTTAGGCCACATGTTGCAGGTGGTCCTCCCAGGTCTCACTAAAAATAGCTATATCGTCCAGGTATACCTAGGCAAACTCCTCACACCCTGTCAGCAAACGGTCTACAGTACGCTGAAAGGTGGCCGGGGCATTCTTCATTCCGAAGGGCATGGCAGTAAACTCAAATAGTCCAAATGGGGTGGTGAATGCGGACCGCTCCTGTGCCTCCCTGGTAAAGGGTATCTGCCAGTACCCCTTACTAAGGTCCAGCGTGGACACATAGTGAGCCACCCCCAGCCTGTCTAACAGCTCATCTACCCGGGGCATGGGATACGCATCTCTCACCATCACTTCGTTCAGTTTCCTATAATCCACGCAGAACCGTGTACTCCAGTCTTACTTGGGCACTAACACCACACTGGCCACCCAGGGACTATTGGATGGTATAATGACTCCCAGTGCCAGCATTACATCAACCTCTTTTTTGATCATGTCAAGCACCTCGGGACTCACTCGATACGCGGGTTGCCGAATAGGCCAAGCCTCCCTGGTGTCCACATGATGGACCACTATATGAGTGCACCCAGACCTGCTGGTGAACTGAGGCTCTACCTCCAATAATCTCTTCATCTGTTGAGTCTGGGCTCCTGTTAACTGCTGGTCTATGGGCACTGCCTCCACCCCTTGGTCCTTTTTGGTTGGTGCGAGCAGGTCAGGTATGGGGTCAGTCTCTGGGTTGTCCATAGGTGGGCAGCATATTGCCACAACCCCTATTTCCCTGTTGACATACTCCTTTAATCTATTAATGTGATACCCACCCGCTTCCCGGTTCGATCTAGTGCAATAATGTAATCAACCTGGTCCTGTCTGTCTACAATATAGGGCCCTACCAAGGTCGCCTGTAACTTGTGATTTCTGTCAGGTACTAGCACCATCACTTTCTGTCCAACTTCTAACTCCCATACTCGAGTCCCCTGGTTGTAATAATGGCGCCCCCAAAGTATGGTCATGAGCGAGCTGCATCAACCTCTGCTGTCTATCCCTCATTTGTACCACGCATTCCAAGACTGGAATCTCAGGTTCCTGGAATGACCCTTCCCAGCTTTCCCAGACTAGGTCGAGAGGTCCCCGTACCCTTCGAGCATATAATAACTCAAAAGGAGAGAACCCGGTAGAATCCTGCGGCACTTCGTGGAACGAGAACAATAGCTGCTGCAATGACTTCTCCCTGTCTCCCACCTCCGACTCAGCATATGCCCGCAGCATATGCTTAAGGGTCCCATTAAATCTCTTGCAAAGACCGTTAGTCTGGTGATGGTAGGGGTTTGTGTGGACTCAATCTTCGCTGCTCTCTGTCCCTCACATATTGGCCAGCACAAGGGAGTGAAAGGTTTAGTTAGAAAGCACAGGCAGAGATGTAATTGTCTCCAAGTCTACATGTGCAGAAATGAGGCAGCCACCAGGCTAAACTGTGATCTTGACATCAGATGGCTGCCATACTTGAGTGGTGTGGTGTCACGAGAGGAGCCTGAGACCACAATGACAGACTTCACTTGTGAGCAAACTGGGACTTGTGGTCCCACAAGAAGCTCAGATCTACCCTAATTATAACTTGTTGAGTAGCAATGTTCTAGAGTATTCATGAATAGTACTAAGAAGCATGCCAAGTAGCAAAGCAAAGTAAAAATATGTAATGTAAAAATAATGTGTCTCCACTGCCTCTAGCAGTCCTTATTCTTGTGGTTTAAGAATGCTGCTGGAGCCTGTTTGTGGTTTCACCCAGCGCGTTCCTTTACGTGGATACAGTGGACCAGCTTATCAAGTATCTCCACATTCATTTGAGCCTTAACATAATAGCATAGAATTTGCCTGCAGATAGAACCACTTGGTCCATCTAGTCTTCCCACTGTTTAACCTATAGTAACCTTAAACCCGATTTGATCTTTCAATCTTTGCAAGGATATCCATATGTCTATCCCAAGCATGTTTAAATTGTTCTACTGTATTACTCTTACCCACTACCTTTTCTGTGAAGTAGTTTTTCCTTACATTTCCTCTGAACCTCAGTACATGTCCTCGTGTTCTAATACTTCTCTTCCCTCCAGTGTCAGTACATGTCCTCGTGTTCTAATACTTCTCTTCCCCCCAGTGTCAGTACATGTCCTCGTGTTCTAATACTTCTCTTCCTTTGTAGAATGTTTCCCTCCTGCACCTTGTTATAACCCTTGATATATTGGAAAGTTTCTATCATGTTCCCCCTTTCCCTTCTCTGCTCCAAACTATACATATTAAGATCTTTTAGTCTTTCCGGGTAAGTTTTGTGCTGTAGGCCATGCACCATTTTAGTTGCCCTTCTTTGTACAGTCTCTAATGTATTTATATCCTTCTGGAGATATGGCCTCCAGAACTGAACACAGTATTCTAGATGAGGCCGTACCAGTGACCTATACAGTGGTATTATTACTTATTTCTTTCTGCTACTGATTCCTCTCCCTATACAACCAAACATCTGACTTACCTTCCTCATTGCTCTGTTACATTACTTACCTGCCTTTAAGTCACATGAAATAGTGACTCCTAGATCCCTTTCCTCCTCAGTAGTTTCCATTATAGTGTCATTAATACTGTATTTAGCCTTTGGATTTTTGAGACCTAAGTGCATGATTTTGCATTTTTTGGCATTAAACTGTAGTTGCCACTCTTTTGACAATTTCTCAAGTCTACCTAGATCATCAATCATTTGTTTTACCCCTCCTGGTGTTTCTACCCTGTTGCATATCTTTGTGTCAATAATGATATTAAAAAACACTGGTCCAAGTGCTTATCCTTGGGGTACTCCACTGGTAACCTTTTAATCCTGAGAATGCACTCCATTTACTATAATTCTCTGTTTTCTATCCTAAAACCAAGATCTTATCCAATCAACCATCTTAGAATCCATCAATTTCCCTACTACTGATGTAAGGCTCACTGGTCGGTAGTTGCTTGCCTCTTACTTGCTTCCACTTTTGTGCAGTGGGACTACATTCGCCCTTTTCCAGTCCTCTGGAATTACTCCTGTAGCTAGTTCTGTTAATGGTTTTACCAGCACCCCTTTAAGCTCTTTTAGTATTCTTGGATGTATCCCATCTGGCCCCATTGATTTATCCACTTTCACCTTTGAGAGCTCTGTTAGGACCTTCTCCTCTGTAAATGTACTTGTATCTACCTCATATTTATGAATATACTTGCAACTCAACTGTGGCCCCTTCCCTTCTCTTTCTGTAGTGAACACTGAGCAATCATAATTATTAAGATGATCCACTATTACGTTGTCTCCCTCAACAGAACTCTCACTCTCTGTCTTTAGTAAGTCTTGATACTAGTCTTGTTTCAATATGATACTAGGCATGATACCTTTCCTATAACCTGAACCTTGAATATCACTGAAGTGTAAATATATATATATATATATATATATATATATATATATAGACTAATAATAAACCAAATACTATCTGCTCATAAATTACAGTGTAACGGAACCAATATGAATTATATAAATGACTAAATGTTGTAATGCGAGTGTGTGTGTGCATATTTTACCGTGCGATCGCACCATGCCACGTGTTACGTGGCGTACGGATCTGTGTTACGTGGCGTACGGATCGCAATATTGATATTAACCAATATACTTTCGTTCATCCAATTATACGACTTCGACAGTCTTGCATACAACTAGCCTTGCATTTTGGTATAATTTCCTTAGGGCACTTAGTAAATAAGGAAGGGTATTGTACTACAATAATGCTTTGGGTCTGCTGAACCTTAACAGGAGACACACTGCATTGCCAAGTCATCGGTACAGTCCACTTGACTGACTTTGCCCACAGGCTGGCAATATGCAAGCCTGGGGGGTACACTGCCCTGGCCCAAAGTGCATGAGCAACGGCCCATCTCTTATGGTGGTTTTTAGGTACCATGAGTATTTTGACAATTCTACTTTAAGCGTCTTATGTAACATACAGCTATTTTGAAATATGAGTTAAAGTGTGCCCTCTGGTAGGACGTGCTCTGCTTTGTAGGTCTACTACACTGAATAGTCATAGGCACGGATAAGAGTAAAGTGCCATTGATTGTAGGCATAAATCCCTTGTAGCTTGTATGCTGCCCTGTCTGCTTCTCCTCTGTAGCTTCTCTGGAGCAGTGTAGAGGAGCAAAGCCCATCCTTGTGGGAAGCTTGAATTGCTATACAAAGTAAATATACCATGTCTCAGCAAGTCCGATATTTTAAGATTTTATATCTGTTGAAAGCAATTGAGATCCAGTTCATAGATATAGGGGTCTATTCATCATGCCCCTTTGTGGCAATATTTGAGATTTTTTTTATTGCTTATCGACACAATTTGTCAAAAAAATATCGTCGGGCAGCTCAGCCATACTCGGCACCTGGATCGGTAAAGGTTAACTTACCGCTTCTCCAAACAAGCCTTTGAAGATGTGTACATGAATGAGCGGGCTTGCCAGATTTCGCAGGCGCTTGTGCTTCTGCTCGTCTATGTCGCTTCTCATCGGCAGCCAACAGGACTCCATCAACTTCAACAGAAGAGGTGGAGGAAAGTAAGTGGTCAAGAGCGGTGGAAGAAAATGGGGGAGGTGGGAGAAGGGTAAGAGGAAAAGTGGATTGTGAATGGAGCAGGGGAAAAGTGGATGGTGGCAGCAAGTGATAGAAGAAGGGGATAAACAGGATAAGAGAGGTAAAAGGAGACAGACTGACATACAAAGGGAGGGAAAGAAAGGCCAGACACCCACAATGCAGAGACAGAGACACATAAGAGAGAGAAAGATGGGCAGACAGAGTGCAATAAGAGGCAGAAAGAAAGGGACAGAAGGTGATTACCCATCATTCTACACTTGTGCACTGGTAGATCATGTTCTATTATCCCACCACAGCCCAGCGAGTCCAGCTTAATGGTAATTTAAGGACAAGTGTGGCAAGGCATAGGGAGTTTGCCGGGATTTCATTAGCAGAAAGTTCAAGTAGATCCATCATTGAGGTTCTTGTGTTTCCTAGCTGCACATATATTATTATCAGGGATTATAAGGTGCCACAGTTTTCTGCAGCAGGGACAGTGGATAAAAACAGATTATATAAAAAGGGGCATACAGATAGACAAAGGGTAGACATGAAAACAAAGTTTATGGAGGCCTCAGCTCAGAAGAACTTACAATCAAGTGGGAAAAGACCAGAGATGAGACGAGATGATCAAATCTGACCAATAATGGAGAGGGTGTACTAGTGTGAGTAGTAAAGGTACGAGTAGGGTAGGCTCTAATAAAGAGATGGGCTTCCAGAAAGGTATATACTATTTGAACAGTAAAGGATAGTCTGATCAGGTATGGTAGGGAATTCCATAGATGGGTGGCAAAATAGTTTTGTAGGCAAGAGTGAGAGGTGGTTATGAGAGAGGAGGTGCAGGACAGAGGCCGATCTAAGAAGGTGTGAGAAGTATTTAAAGATGAGGTTTGAGACATTTGAAGGGATGGTGTAGGTGAATATGATTTTGGAGGATATGGGAGCCAGCGAAGGTATTTGCAGTTGTGTGTGGAGGATGTGGAGTGATGATGAGGAAGATCATTCTTGCCCCAGCAACTAGGATGGATTGAAGCAGGACAAAGGGTGAGGGCAATGTCACATAGGTTTAGGTTGACAAGAGAATGGACAAGTTTTGGCTGCATGTTGGGTGAGAATATGGCGTTTTCTAGCAATATTTTGATGGTGGATACCACAGACTGCTAGAAAAACTGAACGTGAGAAGCAAAAGGCAGGATCACTGCTGTCACCAAGGCAAAGGAATTTGTGGTGGTGTTGATGGTGAGGTAAAAGTAAAGGTTAGGAAATATGACAAGCTGTTTTGCACACGTTGAGCTTTAGGTAGTGTCGGGACATCCATGTGGAGATCTCAGAGAGTCAGTTGGACACAAGAGGTAGAAAGGGAAGAGTGGTAGATTTGGATGTCATCAGTAAAGATGAAAGAATGGAAGCAGAATGAGAAGACTGAGGGCTTAGAACTGAGCCTTGTGGGACACCAACAGTTAATGTGGAGGAGAGGATGCACCAGAGGTAGAGATACTGAAGGAGAGGTTGGATAGGTATAAAGTAAACCAGGAGCGAACTGTGTCATGAAGGACACTGCCGTAAAGGGTGTGCAGGAGATGAGGGTGGTCGAAAGTGTCTAAGAGGTTCAGGAAACATAGTATGGAAAAATGACCATTAGACTTTGCTGTAACTAGATTGCTGAAGCCAGATTGCAGACAGTTAAGAAAGGATTGAGAGGAGCGTAAAGTGAGATGCTGCTCAAGCCGTTTAGAAGAAAGAAATAGGTGGAAATCGGATAGAGAGGCTGCACCAAGAGATGATTTCTTTATGATTGGTTAGATGAGCGCATGTTTAAAGGAAGTTGGGAATGTGCCAGTGGAGAGAGAAGAGGTGCAATACAGGTAATAGTGTTAAGGGAGCATGTTGCTGAGTGAGACAGTGAGATAAGTTCAGAAAGTTTGTCCTCGGATACAGGGTAGAATAAGTTGGTGGTGGACTGGGGAGGGCAGGAGAGGTGGGCGGAATCTGACATGATGACATTTTGTTAAATGGTGCTTCTATTGTTTTTGAAGTAGGTATTAAAGTGATAGGCTGGGCAAGAGGCAGAGGTGGTGAAGGTGGGTAGAGAATTGAGATGAATCCAACAAAGTGACATTGGGCTTTGATGACTGGGTGGATATTAGAGAGGTAAAGTAGGTTTCTTGGAACATGAATGGGCAGTGTTGTAATACAAAATAATGCAGTTAGAATTCATTTAGAGCCAAAAAGGAAGATAAGTGATATATGATTGGGCTTTTTTCATTGTTTTATATTTTTTATTTTCTACTTTCACTTGAAAACCTGGCCATAGCCTGTTATAATGTACAATTAAAACAATAAAATGTTGGAAAGCAGGTAAGTTATAATGAATGTTTCAGTAATTGGCGAGTGGGTGGATGCGAGTGTAAATGTCATTACTGATATGTCATATGGGTAAATTTGGAGGGGAAATGAAAGTCCAATTAGTCATTTACAGTGGAAATTGTTTTGTGACATGAAAACGTTTGACCTGATTTGAAGTAACAGTATTTGAGCACAGCCTGGGACAGGTAATTCATTCTTGTGAGTGATTTATGAGGATGAAGTGGATGTAATCAGTATTATTCATGATTGATAGTGGGAGACTGCAGAGCAGTCGAGGTCGTCTGTGGCTCTGCAGCTGCTGGGGGACTAATGATCCCAGCAGTTCCAGAACAGCTGGAAAACATCAGGTCGCCTATGTCGGTGAGTGTGGGCGCCTGGTAAAAATGTTACTCATATCTCGCCCTTTGTAAACGTCAGACACAATACATGTGATATCTCTCTCCTTTGCTGGTATCATGCTGTGCGGAATCTCTATACGTCCCTCTCTTTTTCTCTCACCACATCCCACTCCCTTCTCTTTCTTTCCCTCTCTCCTCGCCTGTGTCTCTGGCTGTTTTCCCAACTCACTTCTCACTGCTTCGGAATTTATGGAAAATGACCTGCTACATTGTGGCAGCTGCATCCCTCCCTCCCTCTCACGCTGCAGCCCATCCCTCATCAATTAAATTAACGATGAAGCTCTGTAGGATGCGGAGGGCAGCCACTTGGTCGAGCCTTCATTTGTGCTATACAGACAGATGCAGGCCTCATGCGCACGGGTGTTAGTTTACGTGCGGGATCTCAAAGACCATACAATACATTTTGATACAGATGTCCCCAAAAAATAATGGAAGCAGATGGACGTGTGCAGACATTTCCCGATGATGGTTCATGGATTTGTGTCAATATTGACCTTGTCTTCAGCATTCAGGAGCGATGACGCTTAGTAAAATACAATGGGGGCACTTATTTAAGTACATAGTACACTGTGCTGCAGGGAAGGTTTGAGGCGTATTAATGAACGTGCTTCTGTCCAAGAGAGCATGCTGGGAGTTGTAGTTACAAAACTGCTGGAGAGCAACAGGCTGCCTAAGCCTGATACAGACAATACAACATGATTATATCAAATGTATACAGCATTATAACCAACTCAGCCTGTAATATACATCTACATATATATCTATTATTATTTTTTTCCTTTAAAACGTTCCTAATAGGTTGCTGAGTTGAGTCTTACCCCCGGGCTTAAATTTGCCAGCCCTCCCTTGGTGCTGCCGGTGTTACCTAAATCCATACAGGTGTCTGTACAATGCAGGAGGTATCAGAGACATCCCCTGCATTAGGCCCCATAATCCTCAATGGCGTCTGAGGTCTGGGCCAATATATCAAGATCTGAAGAGCCTAGCTTTTCGGAGCTAACGCCATCTGAAGGTTGGTGTCAGCCGCTCTGTCCTATGGGGAGATTAACACAGGACAGGGATCTTCGGATCCCTCTCCAGGAGGATTCCTGCTCTCCGGTCCATTAATAACGAGACTGACTCTGCGCATGTCTGACCCGGAGTCGTTGGCAGAGTCATGGCCGGGACAGTCTCTTATCGGAGGCGCTGTCCGATGTGGCTCCGGTATATCACGCTTTATCATTGCGAAAAGTGATGATAATTAACAGGGGGAATTGTGGATAATAAAGAGTAGGCCCATAGGCATCTTACAGGATATGGGGGTGTATTTATCAGAGGGCTAAATACAGGTGAGGGCTGGCAAATTTTAGCCAAGGGGGCAGCCTATTTTAAACGAAAAAATGCAGGTGGCCCAGTGAACCAGCCCAAGGTAGCCCACTATGAGGCCGGCCCTGGGAACAGATGCTCCCCTGCCCCCAGCCCAGCGTGGTCCTGGCTAAATACCTATTAAACAAGCTTCTCAGCGGACTATGTACCACCGTAATACTCGCTACTGTTACCAGGATGGCGATAACAGAAAGAAAAAAAATAATGAAAAAATGCTGCATTATCTAAATGAAACATTTTTTTCAATGGTGAATAGTTTTTACATATTTGGGTTTTTTTTTAAAGAAAAAAAAAATATTTTAGCTCTATTTATTTTTTTTCCTGCCAAGTGGAATTGAAAGCCCTGGCTTGGACGGCTCGCGCATATCGCCAGAGTCTGACCTGGCAAAGCGGTAGGTTAACCCTTATCGTTCCTGGCCCGCAGCGAGACTCTGCTGCCGCGGCAACATTTTATTACACGATTTTGGCGATCAAAAAATAAATCACAGTTATCTCAGCTTGATCATAGGCTCTATAGCTATTAACCAATACTTCACCCTTATTGTTCTTCTTATGCAGGATTTGGTATTTATCTGTACTAGTGCTGGTTCACTGACGCTCTGTGCAGAGCTGCAGATGATTGCCCCCTACAGGTAACCACTGACAAATGCATATTGATGTGTTTGGTGCAGAATCCGCTAGAATACAACAACAAGATGAGGTTTGCAGTGAAATCTCCAGTCTCTTCTATCTGTTCTACTCTCTACAGTGATAACTGACCCATCAGTACATCCGTATCGATTGCTCTATGAGATAATGACTTTCCAATTATGGGCAGCTGCAGTCGGATTATTTCTATTGCAAAGACCTCTTCTTTAACGTTTGCAATGTTCAATGGAACTGCTTAGTTGTAGATCAATAATTTATTACCTGAAACTGAATTTCCCGTTTACTTGCAGCGCTGTCAATAGGAACAATAATAGAACTGGGGTAATTAATGATTTAATTCCCTGTTTGTATGTAAAACATCCCCACAGACTAGAAACAACTATTGTGCACATCTGTTCCACATATCTTTCAGTCTGTACTGAAGAAACAGGCCCCGCCCACTTACAGAATTGTATTGTAGAGGAATGTAGCTCTGTTACACTGATCAGCTTCCGCCATGTAATGGATAATCTCAGCATTACTTATATAATCTTAGACTGGCTAGGCATATAATAGATTATAAGGGTATTTTCAGTTTAACTCCTTCCCACTGCTCCCTAACTTCCAACTTAGTTTTCTGCTCCAGAGACCTGGGCTGAAATAATTAATTGATGTTCAAAAACAGTCTTCTCATCAATTTATTTATTTAGCACAAGCAACTGCAACTAAATTAGTAGCTGAGTGGGATGTTCTGGATTTGAGAATATTGGATCATTAAAAGGGGTCGCGTTGGAGCGTCTGACTTGTTTTTACAGCAAATGATGGGGCATCATGGTGGCTAAGTGGTTAGCACTTCTGCCTCACAGCACTGGGGTCTTGAGTTCAATTCCCGACCATGGCCTTATCTGTGTGGAGTTTGTATGTTCTCCCCGTGTTTGCGTGCGTTTCCTCCGGGTGCTCCAGTTTCTTCCCACACTCCAAAAACATACTGGTAGGTTAATTGGCTGCTATCAAAATTGACCCTAGTCTGTCTGTCTGTCTGTGTGTTAGAGAATTTAGACTGTAAGCTCCAATGGGGCAGAGACTGATGTGAGTGAGTTCTCTGTACAGCCCTGCGGAATTAGTAGCACTATATAAATAAATGATGATGATGATGATGATAATGATGATGAAAGAGTAGCAGCAGAATAAAATGTTAGGATTGGATTGTGATGGAGACAGTATGGGGTATACAATCACATATTAAGGTGCATAAGTAGCAATCTCTGTTTAAAAAAAGATTTGAATTAAAATGTAATTGACCAAATTGCATTAAGTACCCAGGAACATATGCTCTGCATCTGAATTTCTATGAGCCAGGGAGTAAGTGCATTTTACTTTCATTGTCATACATGTGTTAGTTGATTGCACTTCAAAGGAAAACTTCTGACTAGTGCATTGTCGCTATGTGGCCACTAGGTGGCACAATTCAGTAATATATTTTGTCTCATGACAAGGTTTTCCAGCATGGAAAGGGTGGCTTTTCTTGCTATACTTTGGGGGCAGATTCAATTCAGTGCGATGTGTCTCCAGAACAGTCCATGGAGAAACATTGCCTCAATGTCCTGAATTAAATCCCATTTTCCCTCGCGTCCCGTAGAGGTGCGCACAAAAATGAGTGGAGATTTCTTGCCATAAATGGCGGAAAATGAACATTGTGGCGATGTTCAGCGGCACCTCGCGCTGAATTCAATCTCCCTCAATGTGTCAAAAGCCTCCAAAATTAATCCATGTGTGTCTCAGGGGCGCACGCAGGGGGAGTTTCTGGGTCTCCAGAAACCCCTCCCCTCCCCTAAAGAAGTGCCCCTACATAGCGGCACTGTACTATATAGCAGCCACGGCGCTGTCAAAGAAGCGTCCGCGGCGGTGCTGTATTGTATACAGCACCACTGCGGACGCTTCTTTGACAGCGCCGAGGCTGCTGTATAGTACAGTGCTGCCTAAAATGGAGGTTCTGCACTCTCGGGTTTTTTTGTTTTGGGGTGGGGGGAGGGGGAAACCCCCACTTAAAAATCCTGTGTGCGCCCCTGTGTCTGTGTGGTAGGCAATATAGATTGTAAGCTCCACTGGGGCAGGGATTGATGCAAATGATTAAACAGTCGCTTTGTAATATGTAGGCGTTATATAAATCACAGTCAATAGATAAATTATAATCATTGTTCTAAATGGGAAGGAACATATTTGCGTCCTGGATGTTAGGAACCCCTCCAGCCGGCACAACACAACCCGGAGTCTACTCTGCCAGTCAGGTGTTCACTGGAGCCCCTGATGGTGGGGACAGACTGGGCTGCAGACTGACAGAGGGTCGTGAAGTGTGTACCGGCTGGGGAGAACCCAGGCAAGAAGAGTCAGGTCCACGCAGAGGTCAAAGGCCGGCAGCAGGTAACAGTAAGGATGAACAAGCTGAGGTCAGAGGTCACAGGCAAAGTAGCAGAACGGGTAAACAAGCCAAGGATCAGGGTCACAGGAAACACAAGCGAAGTCCAATACGAAGCCAAGGGTCATACACGGGAAGTCAAACGTAGATACAGGATACAGGAACTGGAACAAGCAGGTCAGCAGACTGGAGCACAGAAGCTATAACCGGCAATGAGGCAGCAGACCTCATTGCCTTAAGTACAGACACAGACCAATCAGCAGTTGAACACACTCCTGCAGGCTAATTTACTAGTATCCAGCAGGGCCAATCAGGGCTTGCCCCTGACCTACACAGTTGCAGGCTAATGCCTGTTAATAAGCCTAATCAGCCCACAGGCTGCCTGCTATGCGCATGCGCCCAGCTACCAGCACCGCCGGGACGCAGTGCTAGTGTACTAGCGTCTGGCCGTTGCCCTGGTAACGGCCGGACAGGAAGAGGAAATGACGTCCCGGTCGTCAAGGTGACGGCCGGGACGCTGGGGCGCATGAGAAGCGAGCCGCGGCGGCTGTGAGTACTGCCGCGGCTCGTGACAGTACCCCCCCCTTGAGGAGGGGTCGAGGGACCCCGACACCCAGGTTTTCTTGGAAATTTCCTAAAGAATTCCTTCAATTGTTTGGGAGCATGGAGTTGTCTCCGCGGAACCCAAGAGCGTTCTTCTAACCCGCGGTTCCTCCACTGTACCAAAAAGTGCACCTGTCCTTGCACTTTTTTGGAATTCAAGATTTTCTGAACACTGTACCTCTGTGGCTTGCCTGAAGACTGGGCTTGAGCTGGATAAAGAACTGGTTTTAACAGAGAACAATGAAATGTGTTTGGAATTCTTAACAAGCCCGGAATTTTTAACCTAAATGCAACAGAGTTCACCTGCTTGATGATGGGAAACGGCCCGATGAATTTAGGGCCCAACTTCTTGCAAGGTTGCTTCAGCCTGATATTTTTTGTAGACAGCCAGACTTTCTGGCCAACCTTAAGAGAGCAGATGGTACGGTGTCGGTCCGAATTTTTTTTTGCAACAAGTGCGGCTTGTCTTAGAGATGAGTGCACTTTCTTCCAGATAACTCTGAGATCCCTGGCAGTGGAACGGATCTCCTGGATACCAACAGATTGGAGAGAATACAAAGAGTTCGATCTGGGATGAAAACCATAATTGCAAAAAAACGGAGAGGTTTTGGTGGAGGAGTGACAGGAGTTGTTACAGGCAAATTCCGCCCAGGGCAACAAGGAGGACCAGTTGTCATGGAACTCCGACGTGTAGCATCGCAAGAACTTCTCCAAAGACTGGTTAACCCTCTCCGTCTGCCCATTTGATTGAGGGTGGTACGCTGACGACAAACTAATCTTGATTCCCAGGAGGGTACAGAATGATCTCCAGAACTGCGCAATGAACTGAGAACCCCGATCGGAGACGATGTCTGTAGGGAGTCCATGGAGGCGAAAAATGTGTTGAATGAACAGGACGGCCAAATCTCGAGCAGAAGGAAGCCTGGCTAGTGGAATGAAATGCGCCATCTTGCTAAACCGGTCTACCACAACCCAAATGGTATTGTGTCCTGCAGAGGGTGGTAGATCAACTATAAAGTCCATGGATAGATGTGTCCAAGGTTTAGCAGGAGCGGCTAACGGAACTAACTGCCCTACCGGGCGAGTCCTGGGAACCTTGTTCCTGGCACAAACTTCACAGGACAGGACGTGACTTTTGACGTCGGCAGACAGAGACGGCCACCATACGGTACGGGAAAGTATCTCTAGTGTTTTGTAGATGCCAGGATGTCCAGCAGTCCGACTGTTGTGTGCTTCAGCAAGAACTGTCTTCCTTAAATGAACTGGGACAAACAACCATCCTACCGGAGTGTTGTCAGGAGCCAACTTCTGAAACCTTTGTAAGGTACAGCTCAGATCTTGAGTTAATCCGGCATGGACCATGGATACAGGAACAATAGGCTCTGGGTTAGTGACTGGGGCATGATGTGCCAGCAAACTTCTAGACAGAGCATCTGCTTGAATATTTTTAGAACCAGGACGATAAGTGATAATAAAGTTAAATCGGGTGAAGAACAGTGACCACCGAGCCTGACGGGGGTTTAGGCGTTTAGCTGACTGAATATACTGCAGATTCTTATGATCCGTTATAACGGAGATCTGGTGTGCAGCGCCTTCCAACCAGTGTCGCCATTCCTCAAAGGCCCATTTAATTGCTAGTAATTCTCGATTTCCCACGTCATAATTGGTCTCTGCTGAGGAGAATTGGCGGGAAAAAAAGGCACATGGATGCAAGCGGTGGGTCTGAGGATCCTTTTGTGACAAGATAGCTCCAGCACCGACGTCAGAAGCATCTACCTCGAGAATAAATGGTACCTTTGGGTCCGGGTGTCTAAGGACCTGAGCGGACACAAAAGCTTCCTTTAAGGTTTTAAATGCATTTATTGCTTGCCGTGACCAAACAGCCGGATCACCCCCTTTGCGAGTCAAGGAAACGATAGGAGCCACAATGTCAGCAAAACCGCCAATAAATCTCCTGTAATAATTGGCGAATCCTAGGAATCTCTGGACCGCCTTGAGGTTATTGGGTTGTACCCAATCCAGGATTGCCTGGACCTTGGTGGGGTCCATGGAGAAACCCTCTGAAGAGATTATATAGCCAAGAAAGGATACCTTCTTAACCTCAAACTCACATTTTTCGAGTTTCGCGTAAAGATGTTGTTCCCGTAGTTTCTGTAGGACTTGTCTGACATGACTCCGATGTGCCGGCAATGAATTGGAATATATGAGAATGTCATCTAAGTAGACAACAACAAAGTGTCCCAGGAACTCACGTAACACCTCATTAATCAAATCCTGGAACACAGCAGGAGCGTTACTAAGGCCAAACGGCATGACCAAGTATTCGTAGTGGCCCGATAGCGTGTTGAACGCCGTCTTCCACTCATCACCTGCTCTAATGCGTATGAGGTTATAAGCACCACGAAGGTCGATTTTAGTGAAGACCGTTGCTCCTCTTAATTGATCAAAGAGTACAGAGATGAGAGGAAGCGGATAGGTGTTTTTAACCGTAATCATATTCAGTCCCCGATAATCGATACATGGTCTGAGTCCACCGTCCTTCTTGGACACAAAGAAGCACTCGGCCCCTACTGGAGACTTAGATGGCCTGATGAAGCCTTTCTCCAGATTTTCATCAATGTACTCCTGCATGGATTTGGTCTCTGGACCGGAGAGAGAATACAAACGTCCCTTGGGTAGTTTAGTACCTGGAATTAACTCGATGGCACAGTCGAACTCCCGGTGCGGTGGTAGAATATCAGCAGCCTTTTTAGAGAAGACATCCCAGAAGTCATGATACTGAGAGGGAAGCTGCTCCGGAATGGACCGAACCACACAAAGAGGTACTGTCATACAGGACTGTGAACAATGAGAGCTCCACTGGACAATCTCTCCTTTTGCCCAATCTATGACAGGGTTATGACAGGATAGCCAAGGATGACCTAGAATCAAAGGCACTGACGGGCATTCAATGAGACGAAAGACTATAGATTCGGAGTGGAGAGCCCCAATCCTCAATTGTAGTAGCGGGGTCTCCCAGGTAACCTTACCGCCTGGCAATGGAGCATCATCTAAGCCACATACCGTGATGGCGGATTTGAGTTTAACCCGCGGAATTCCAGCAGAGCGGGCAAACTCGAAGTCCAGGAAGTTACCTGCAGCTCCACTATCAATGAAGGCCGCCAGACCCACAGAACAAGCACTGAACGTGAGCTGTGCAGGAACCAATACCACATTTTTTTGGGAGACAATTTGTAGACCTAAGTGAACTCTCCCCTCGTTCCCTAAGCATGCTCGTTTCCCGACTTGTTTGGGCAAGAACGGGAGAAGTGGCCTCTTGCGCCACAATATAAACATAAGCCTTGTGACCGTCTCCTGTCTCTTTCCTCAGAGGAAAGACGGTATGCTCCCAATTGCATTGGTTCCTCACCATCCTGGGAGATAGGAACGAAGGCGGATGGAGGTGATGACGTTTCCTTTTCAGTTTTCCGCTCTGTATATCTTCTGTCAATTTTAATGGAGAGGTGCATCAGATCCTCCAGAGAGCTAGGAGACGGGTATTGCACCAGCGAATCTTTAATCTGTTCAGATAGGCCGACACGGAACTGACTACGTAAGGCAGGGTCGTTCCATCCACTGTCAGGTGACCATCTACGGAATTCCGCGCAGTATTCTTCTGCTGACCGTCGGCCTTGTTTCAAGGACCATAGATGAGCTTCTGCGGAGGCCACTCGATCCGGGTCATCATACAGTAAACCCAATGCCTCAAAGAAGGAGTCTACGGACTGCATGGCCGGACTGGTCTGTGGCAAAGAAAACGCCCAGGACTGGGGGTCACCCTGTAGAAGGGAAATAATAATCCCAACTCGTTGCTGCTCTGAACCGGAGGAGCGGGGTCTCATCCGAAAATAGAGCTTGCAGCTCTCCCTGAAGTTCCGAAACAAGGTTCTATCTCCGGAGAACCGATCCGGTAAATTCATTTTGGGCTCACAGATGGGACCTGGAGGAGGTTGTGAAGCTTTTGTGGCTTCTTCTTGAACAGACATACGCTCAGCCAATCCCTGCATCATCTGATACAAAGACTCAACATGGCCTGCTATGGTTTGTGCCGGAGACGGTGCGGATCCACTTGCATCCATCCTAATCTTGTCTCCGTGAGTGGGCCGGTTATAATGTTAGGAACCCCTCCAGCCGGCACAACACAACCCGGAGTCTACTCTGCCAGTCAGGTGTTCACTGGAGCCCCTGATGGTGGGGACAGACTGGGCTGCAGACTGACAGAGGGTCATGAAGTGTGTACCGGCTGGGGAGAACCCAGGCAAGAAGAGTCAGGTCCACGCAGAGGTCAAAGGCCGGCAGCAGGTAACAGTAATGATGAACAAGCTGAGGTCAGAGGTCACAGGCAAAGTAGCAGAACGGGTAAACAAGCCAAGGATCAGGGTCACAGGAAACACAAGCGAAGTCCAATACGAAGCCAAGGGTCATACACGGGAAGTCAAACGTAGATACAGGATACAGGAACTGGAACAAGCAGGTCAGCAGACTGGAGCACAGAAGCTATAACCGGCAATGAGGCAGCAGACCTCATTGCCTTAAGTACAGACACAGACCAATCAGCAGTTGAACACACTCCTGCAGGCTAATTTACTAGTATCCAGCAGGGCCAATCAGGGCTTGCCCCTGACCTACACAGTTGCAGGCTAATGCCTGTTAATAAGCCTAATCAGCCCACAGGCTGCCTGCTATGCGCATGCGCCCGGCTACCAGCACCGCCGGGACGCAGCGCTAGTGTACTAGCGTCTGGCCGTTGCCCTGGTAACGGCCGGACAGGAAGAGGAAATGACGTCCCGGTCGTCAAGGTGACGGCCGGGACGCTGGGGCGCATGAGAAGCGAGCCGCGGCGGCTGTGAGTACCGCCGCGGCTCGTGACACTGGAGTGCAATTTTTTTTAACACTTATTGTTCCATTCCAGTGCGCAAATGCCATTGAAAATGTAAATTCATCTCAACGGTAGATCATTCTAAGCATAAACTTAGGAACAGATTTATGCTTTAAAAAAACGCTGACTGAACACATTTGTGCACACATATAAATGCATATAAAACACACGTTAAATGCATACAGAGATGCATTTTGTTTTACACGTGTTCCGAAGATGAGATAAAAAAAACAATAACAAATTACAAACGCTAATGTGTACACACTCTACAGCCTCTGTTGACTAAACCAGGTGCGAGTATGAGGAACATAACACTAAATATCAACGTAATACTCGTTGTTTGTTTATTTGTTTTCTCGTTATTGTAGAAGGTTTTGTTGCTGTAGAAGGGCGGTATTGGCTACATTGTACAGAATGCGGCCACAAGAATCTAAGTATCAGTTTATTTACAGTTTGTATAGCAACTGGTATTCATTGTTGCACTAATAACACCAGAAAGGGAAAGTTAGTCCTCCTTCGTCACAGTTCCTGGAGGTAAATATTATGAGTGTGTTTGATTTTAGTGCGTAGTACTTGTCAAACCTGTCCGCACGCACCCACCACCAATACAATAACCTACCCTACCTGCAGCGCAGGTGAGTCAGTTCATATATGATTCATATGCTATTCATGTCACCTGTGATTGCATGAACTGTACACAATATAGACATTAGTAACAGCCCAGCCACATTGTCCTGTAACTATGTTGAATTTCACATAGAACAGTTACAATTTAACATGTATATAGTACAATGATCGGCATAATGCAGAAGGGAGACCTCTTGATAAAGGGATTGTTCTGGGAATGATGAGGACAGGTCTTCTCCCTTCATACAATATTATATCCTACCTGTTCACCGTCCAGTATTGCTCTATTGCGGTATTTTAGTGTGAATGTTTGTGTGTGTACACCTAGCCTGCACTAAGGCATATAGACTGTGTCCAATCATTGGATTATATGTTGTGTGCATTTCATTTTGCACTTATTTTATGTGAAATTCATTAAAATAAAAATAACAATAAGAAAATCACAAAGTGGGACATCCTACACCATGATCACTACTCCACAGCTCTACGTAAAACAGCAATCCCACTTAGAAGTACCTTTTAAGCAACCCTCTTGCATGTCATGTGATGGCAGAGGGGAGAGAAGGAGGATGTCACAGTGCAGAGAGGGCTCAGAGGGGCGTTCCAAAGCCTCTCTGCTCAGTACATCATGAGCCATGTGACTGTGGTTGTCGCGGTAGTCCAAAATCATAAATCATTAATAGCAAGCTGGAAAAATAAGGGGAAATGGTAAATACCAACATGTTTCTTTTAGCCTGCCACAGTGTTTTATGTTAAAAGAAAACACACCAGTTTTTTTCAGGGGACTGCTACTTGAAATAATTAGTTCTTTGCATGTGTAGAGATTAAATCGTGTCAGTGTCTTACCTAACACTAAAAAGCAACGGTTAAACATTACTTAAGGTTTAAGCAAGATATATTGCTTAGAAAGCTTATCTGCCCTCAGCATAGCTGCTTACCTAAGTTTTTTTCTCCTACTTTGTTAAGTAAGAAGTCGATAATGACCCTTACTTAACAAAGTTTAGGGATTCATTATTATAGACACAAGTGGGCACTCCTTAATAACTTTGTGAGATGTAACTTTGTGAGATGTAATTGTCTAAGGGATCATTGATCCCTATGACAAACAGTCTTGTTCTTGTACATGTTAGTGAGTATTTAACCCCCAAAGTGCTGGAAATGCTCAGTAAAATGTTTTAATTGCATTATATAGCATAGTGGTTAGCACTTCTGCCTCACAGCACTTGGGTCATGAGTTCGATTCCCGACCATGGCCTTATCTGTGTGAAGTTTGTATGTTCTCCCCGTGTAGGGGAGAACATACAAACGCCACACAGATAAGGGTGCTTCGGTTTCCTCCCACAATCCAAAAACATACTAGTAGGTTAATTGGCTTGTATCAAAGTTACCCTAGTCTGTCTGTCTGTGTGTATGTATGTTAGGGAATTTAGACTGTAATGGGGCAGGGACTGATGTGAGTCCGTTCTCTGTACAGCGCTGCCGAATTAGTGACGCTATAAAAATAAATGATGATGATGATGATTAAACAAGCTAGTAGGCTCACTTCCATGATTCCTCATTTATAAGCATTTATATATCATTTAGACCGCCTGCCTGCCCCTTGTAATCATATGGATGAAGACTTGGGAATCATTGGTCCATAGGCCGGTGCACCTAACCTGCTCACACTGCGCACTAACGGCCACAGAAACGTTGCCGACATTGTGATCTTCATAATGTGCTATGGGATCAATAATCCCTAGGTCACTGTGCTCTTCACAAGCAGCCGTCCAGCAGTCAGTGCATGCTGACCACACCGCTTGGAAGGAGAGAAGGAACAAGCAGGTTTTCTCAGCTGTTTTCTGTTGGGCTGTTAGAGGCACAAACCTGCAGCTCTGTGTTGAGGCTCCACAAAAGCAAAGCAGCTGTAAGAATCATCCCTCATCTGGGAATCATCCACATTCCACTCAGCAGAGGTCAGCCCTGTTCTGCGGCTTAGGGGGTATGAGTTAAATTAAATCATATATTCACTGACATCACCGGTCAGTCAGCTGTAGCCAACCCAGGCTCACCAATGTATGTATGAAGCCGCAGCTCTGGGGATAACTTATGAAGTAAACTTGATGCACAGTGCAAAACGCCTGGGGCTTTAACAGTGTGCCTAGATGGTCTGCCCAGTGCTCCTCAAGATCCATGGTACCCTCCGCTCCTGAGACAACGCCGCCACGCAGAAGTCCGCCGAAGTGTTCAGAGGGGAAACAAAATCTGAAGAGGTTCGCTGTAATAGAGTAAACCTTCATGATATGGATATGAGCAAGATCGAGAGCGTGATTTAGTGCAGAACGTAAAAATGCGCCTTTAACGTATCAGCATAAATGTGCCTGCAGGCCGGCGTTTTAACTTAACGTGCAATCTTAAAAAGAGCATTTAGATACTTCCAGAGGAAAGATGCTCAAGTTATTATCAACATCAATGCTTAAACATGCACCAGAGCTGGAATAAGGGGCCCTGGACCCTCCTCTCACATGTGGCTAGTGGTGGACCATGCGGCAGTGCCTGTCTGGGAACAGGTGCTGCAATGGCTGATAAGACAGCAGCTATTGCTGTTTTAACAGTCCTGGCTGCACCTGCTTCCGGGCGCGAATGTATACAGAGACTCCTGGCTCCCTTAGCGTTGCAGCGTTATAACATCATGTCCACAATGATTAAGGGAGCCGGGAGCCTCTGCATAGATCGTCTGGACAGAAAAGAAAGGAAAGAAGTATATAATCAAGGGGGCACGATTAAGGTAAGTATATAATCAAGGGGGCACTATTGTTAATTACAGTCATCAAGTGGGCACTATTATTAATTACAAGCATCAATGGGGCACTATTATTAATTACAATCAAGGGGGCACTATTATTAATTACAATAATCAAGGGGGCACTATTATTACAGTTAAGGGTGCACTATTATTTAAAATCATCAAGGGAGGCACTATTATTAATTACAATAATCAAGGGGGCACTATTATTACAGTCAAGGGGGCACTATTATTATTTAAAATCATCAAGGGAGGCACTATTGTTAATTACAATCATCAAGAGGGAACTATTATTAATTACAATAATAAAGGGGGCACTATTATTAATTACAGTCATCAAGGGAGGTACTATTATTAATTATGCTCATTATGGGACCACTATTATTAATTATGAACATCAAGGGGGCACTCTTATTATTTATGATCATCAAGGGGGCACTTTTATTATTATTTTACAATCATGTTTGTGGTGATTTCCTCCGAGTGCTCCAGTTTCCTCCCACAATCCCAAATACATACTAGTAGGTTATTTGGCTGCTGATAAAATTAACCCTTGTCTGTGTGTTAGGGAATTTAGACTGTACTCTTCAAAGGGGCAGGAACTGAGCTGTCAAACAGGCTCCCGCTGGCCCAGGTGTCTGAGAGACATGGGAAAAGTGACTCCCATTAACTGGACTAAAGGAACTGTGCATGAATGTGTAATAAGTGTGTCCTACATAATCATTTCTACCTCTATGTTGGGTTCTTATAACTTACTGCTGCATCCTACATGTCTCAGTCTAACACAGAAGTCGATATGCATTTATTGAAGATCCTGTCTACCTACATATTCTGGGACAAACCCATAGCAATAGCATTAAAAAAAAAGGCCTTACACGTTTTTTTTCCATGCATCTCGTTTAGATTGGAAGCTCTTGTGACAAGGTCCCTCTCACCGTCTGTTCCATTGCTTGCTCCCATCTTATCATCATACGTTAAAATTGATCTCACTGTAGAGAGCTGTGGAATATATTATAAATAGAGGGGAAATCTAAATAACAATAAATCAAAATACGTCTTACAAAGCAGCAATAAAACACTACAAAAGAGCTATCGCTAGAGCCATTAGCGCAATCAGGAAACCACCCACAGGATCTTAAACTCCTGCTGCTTAAATTATTCTCATGTCATTCAACCAGTCCTGTTCTATGTCACCCAGGGGTGGAGAGCGACAAGAACTCAGAAGTACAAAGGCTGGGATTATGGGTGCGACTAGCTGTACTGCTGCCTGGGGCTGCAGCTGAAACGACACCCCTGTAAATCAGAGTAAACTTAAACATCAAACACCATAAACATTTGGATTGTTGTAATGTCGACTGTAAAACTTTAACTATAATTAGATCGATGAACAAGGTAGAAATTACTTAGACTTGCAGGCAGGAAATTGGCTTTTTAATGTTAATTTAGCACATACTTGCCAACTCTCCCTGAATGTCAGGGAGACTCCCTGAACTAGGGGTGATCTCCCTCAGTCCCTGAAGAGTCTGGCATTCTCCCTGATGCTGAGCCAGTACAAGACATTGTTGGCTTCGCCATCTGTGTCATGATGACACAGTTCAGAATTTGTGTCCTATGTCCATGTATTGATGCCTACGGAGGTGGCCATTTTCATGGAGACCAAAATTTAATCAAAGACTGACAGGTAAGACAACATGACTTCAGTAATGGGGACAGAAACGCATAGTTGCCTACTCTCCCGGAATATCCGTGAGACTCCCGCATTTCTGGGAGACCTCCCGGGCTCCTGGGAGAGCAGGGCAACCTCCCGGTTCTTGCCCCCGGAATAGATAAGTGGCGGGGAGCTGAGCTTAATGATTCAAATATTGCGTCATCTTAGCCCCGCCTCCTGCTGTAATTGGCCAAGATTGTGACAATCGTTTAGGGGGTGGGGCCAAAATTATGCGATTCGTCAAGCCCCGTCCCCGCACGCCCTCCTCCCCCGGGATCTCCCTGAAGCCAAGGAGGAAAAGTTGGCAAGTATGATTTAGCACCTATGCTGCCCTCAAGACCGACTGCTACAATATGATTGGTGTCCCTCTCATCTGCTTCTGTCGTATCACAATGTCTCTTTATTGTGAGGACGTTTCCCAAAATTCCACTGCAGAAACCTTTTGTGTGTTTTTTTCAACTAAGAGCAGCTGTTTTATTATTACAGACCAAGAGGAATAGCCAGCTCAGTTCTGTACAAGAATCAAGCGGTGGTAGTCAGCATATCGATGCTGACTACCTCGACAAGACTTACCCCGACGTCTTCACACCAAAGGGCTCCTTCCCGACGAGGCTGCAGGACGACTGATGTGCCCACCGACTGCCAGCAATCGCGATGATTCGGTGTGAAGACGCCGGGGTAAGTCTTGTCGGAATAATCATCATCATTATTCCGTACCCCACCCGAATCAAGGGCCTTTGCATAGTGAAAATCGCTGCCTAAAAATGCCCCTAAAAACGTGCCTTCTCCACTGCTTCATATCATTTCAATAATCTCGCCACGCTACATGAAGTCTCGTTTTTAAATGTCTCCGCAAAATCAGGTGCACCTACTCCGCCCGCCCCCAATCTGCCCCAACTCCTCCCACAGGCTGGTGAGAACTTCTGCCTGTTGAAGGCAACACCTTCGTTCATATCGTTCATGCCAGAGAGATAACGCTATTAACTTCTTGCACCAGCAGGAAACAGTGACCTTTACGAGACGTCTCTTATTCCAGAACTGGGCTATACATTGAGAGGCCACAAAAAGTAACAGTGATGTTGGCGCATTCACCCACTAATATACCAGTGAAAAATCGAGGGGTAGATTTATAAAACCTTCTGAAAAAGTAAAACTGGAGGTGTTGCTCATAGCAATCAATCAGATTCTAGCTATCATTTTCCAGAATGTACGTGATAAATGTTAGGTAGAATCTGATTGGTTGCTATGGGCAAGACCTCTACTCTTCCATTTTAGAAGGTTAGATGAATCTACCCGTAGAACACACAGTCTTCAGTTGACAGTGCAACGTTTACACAGTATACTAATACCATTTACACGTTGGGTATTTCTTTATAGCATGAATAAAGTCTTCTTTTTGCACATCAGATCTTACACACCCTGGTAAAGAGGGTATTTTAGCTCTGTGTAAACATAAGTAGTGTTCATTGAAGGCTAAGCCTTTTTATTTAATATGTACAATATACCTTAGAGATATATTTAGCAAATAGAAACCATATCAGTAAGTTTGTGCCTTATCAGAGAATTGAACCCATGACAAAATCTTCATGCGTTTGGCAAGATTCACATTTTTAGTGTCTGCCACCTATATAGTGCTCTAGTAAAAGTCTGTACAACCTGTGGCTCTATACGTGTTGTGAAACTGCAAGTCCCAGCATGCCTTGACTGGCAAAGCATGCTGGGGGGTATATTTACTAAACTGTGGGTTTGAAAAAGTAGAGAAGTTGCCTATAGCAACCAATCAGATTCTAGTTATCACTTATTACATTTTACAAAATGATAGCTAGGATCTGATTGGTTGCTATAGGCAACATCTCCACTTTTTCAAACAGTTTAGTAAATATACCCCTGGGGCTTGAAGTTTCACAACACCTAGAGAGAAACAGATTCTTCGGGCTTGATCTAATATTAAGCAATGTGACTTATCGGTGGAACCCAATTAATGAGTTGGGGGTATAGACAGCAGGAACCTCTGTAGGTGTTGCGTTTGCCTTAACGACTATGGCTGTATACATGCTTTGCACAGCATACTAATAAAGCCCATCATACAGCCCCAATGGCCAGCAATGTATACAGCATCTACTGGTGGACCTAAGACCAACTAATGTCACTTTTATGCATTTACCTTTTTCCAGCATATCAAATTCCTTGGAATCCAGACATAACGTATGTCGGGGCACATAGGAGATTCTGTAAGGGCACATGAGATTTGTGGGTCTTACATCCGCACCAACCAGTACCTCTGACAACTGGACCAGACAGCCTGGTGTTGGTGGGATGGAAAGAGAATTGGGACATATAGTTCCGGCAGACCACACTATATTCATTGGGCCCTGTGTGGGATATACACTATATGAACAAAAGTATTCAGTATTCAAAAGTATCCATTACACCAACAGGGACTGTAATGATGGTGTATTCAAATACATATACTTTAATATGGAGTTGGTCCCCCTTTTGCAGTGATAACAGCTTCCACTCTTCTTGGAAGGCTTTCCACAAGATGTTGGAGTGTTTCTGTGGGAATTTGTGCCCATTCATTCTGTAGAGCATTTATGAGGTCAGGCACTGATGTTGGACGAGAAGGCCTGGCTCGCAGTCTCCGTTCCTGTTCATCCCTAAGGTGTTCGATGGGGTTTAGGTCAGGGCTCTATGCAGTCAGTCAGGTAACGTCTCCCGGCATCAGTCAAATCCAGACTCGCCCATCTGACTGCCAAACAGAGAAGCGTGATTCATCACTCCACGGAACACGTTTCCACTGCTCCACGGTCCAGTGTCAGTGTGCTTTACACCACTCCATCTGACGCTTGGCATTGGTCTTGGTGATGTGAGGCCTGCATGCAGCTTCCGCCATGGAAACCCATTCCAATAATCTTACACCGCACAGTTTTTGTGCTTACATTAATGCCAGTGGAAGTTCGTAACTCTTCAGCTATAGAATCAGCAGAGCGTTGGTGACTTGTACGCACCATGCGCCTTAGCAGTAGTTGACCCCACTCTGTGATTTTACGAGGCTTTCCACTTCCTGGCAGAGTTGTTGTTGTTCCTAAACGCTTCCACTTTCTAATAATATCACTTACAGTTGTCCGTGGAATATCCAGCGGGGATGAAATTTCAAGAACCATCTTATTGCAAAGGTGGCATCTATCACAGTACCACGCATGAAATCACTGAGCTCTTTAGAATGACCCAATTTGTATCACAAATGTTTGCAAATGGAGACTGCATGGCTAGGTGCTTGATTTTATGCACCTCTGGCAACGGGTCTGATTGAAACACCTCAATTTAATAATTAACAGGTGTGGCCAAATACTTTTGTCCCTATAGTGTATGTCTGACCCGACAATTAAGTGTCTACCTCAAAGTATGTATGTGTTTAAAAGGGGTATCCACGGAATTTTTATTTCAGTACATATCCTCTAAATGATATTGAAATACTTTGCAAATATTGTTATTCATTTTTTAGTTCTCTTATTGTTAAAAGCAAAATTAAAAATGACCAACTCCTCTACAGCAGGAAGGAATATGGGTTTTAAAACCACAGTCACATTACATTATGGTCAGGGGACGATTCCTCAATGGCTAACCTAAAGTGTATGGTATTATAGATTGTAAGCTTGTGAGCAGGGCCTTCTCACCTCTCTGTCTGTGTTGCCCAGTATTGTCTATTACTATGTTTGTCCCCAGCTGTAAAGCGCTACGGAATTTACTGGTGCTATATAAATTATGATGATGATGATTCTGTCTTGGGCAGACAACAGAAGGTATACGTGAATATCTGTAGTTACTTCCTTTGCACTTCCCATGGCCCCAGTCAGTTGTGCTTGGTGTACTCGTGTGATTCTTAATAAAAGCTGTGGTCATTCAAGATGCATTGTACCAAGTATTCTGGGTATTATGGTAAATTGTGATTTTGTTAGGGAATGCAGTTAATCCTATGTCCACAAATCATGCAATAAAGTAAATAAAAAACCTTTAGGGGTATATTTACTAAACTGCGGGTTTGTAAAAGTGGAGATGTTGCCTATAGCAACCAATCAGATTCTAGCTGTCATTTTGTAGAATGCACTAAATAAATGAAAGCTAGGATCTGATTGGTTGCTATAGGCAACATCTCCACTTTTCCAAACCACCAGTTTAGTAAATCTAGCCCTTAGTCTTTGCTGTCTGTTGAGTTCGACTACAGAAAAAAGGATGGGATGTTTGAGCGCAGACTTCTGTCTTTTCAATCTGAATTGATACATGTCCGCTGAAATCTCCAGTTCACAATTAAATAGGTTAAAAACTAATTTGATTAAAAATTCGATGAAGTTCTCTTTTAAATTGAGATACTGAATTAAATTGTCTGGGGAAGACCAACATGCTGCAATTATGAAAACCAATTAGCCCACTTTAAACCCCCAAAAGATCCCCAATTTCCATTATCACAGTACTAGGCTCTACCAGATATTGGTTGGGATAGTCTGACACTGGAATCGGACGATGAACCCATCTGACCGTGTATGCCATTGCTGACCCGGCCAGATAGTCAAATGTCAGATCTTTCAGATCTAGCTGATTCACTGGTTCATAATGTAACTGTAATAATGTTATATGTATACTTCTGTTTTAAATTAAACGGACATTGATATTAAAATCCCTCTCTCTGTTTCTGCAATGACTCTGCATTATGTTGTGTTATAGCATTCGTACAAGATATTTTATCAAAGAGACCGAGATAAACTGGGAGAGTGGCAGCAATTTGATAGACGCAAATTAGTATGCACAGACCTTATACCTTAGGTGGGTCAGAAAATAGTCACAGATTATTATTATCATTTATTTATATAGCGCCAATCATATTACACAGCGCTGTACAGAGAACATCTAATCATACACATCAGCTCCTGTCCCATGGAGCTTACAATCTAAATTCCCAACCTCATACACAGAGTTGACAGAGAAGGGGCAGAGACTAGACAGAGAGTAGAGAGACTCCCGCTTGTGAGAGCTGACAATGTGACAGCAGACATCGACATGAGAGATTTGCATGGGTAGTATCTGAAGTTAGGGACATTATCACCTATGGCCTCCAGTTGGATAGATGCATTCAGTACAAAGTGGCTACCCTTATAGACAAGATTTAGGAAACCCCAACTCTAGAAATAACTTGAGACTGAAAGAGCAGCTACTTATCTTCCCCTGATCTGGAGGAAGATTTACTTCTGCTGTCGGCTGAAACCTCATGAGCCTCTCAAAGATCCCATTATAGCTCCATTATCTGGATTCATCACAATATACCATCCTGCTTCCCAAATTTGATTCAATTTTGGTGGGTCCCGATCCAAACGGCGAAGTATTCTCCCTTCTCTCCTCAAGGGGTAGATATATCAAACCTGCTAAAAAGTAAAAGCAGAGGTGTTGCCCATAGCAACCATTTAGAATCTAACTATCATGTTCTAGAATGTAGTAGATAAATGAAAGCTAGAATCTGATTGGTCGCTATGGGCAACACCTCTGATTTTACTTTTTGGAAGGTTTGATAAATCTACCCCCAAGAACCTAAAATTCTGCAAACAGCCAGAATGCAAATGAATACTTGTAGCATTTATAGAAACCTACGGGCAGTAACCTCTTTATACATGCTGAGTGGATGAGCTTTAAGGGGTACACTATGTTAAATATTTGCTATTTAAGCCCAAACATCTAGGGTACAAAGGAACAAAGAGACGGAATAAAGTCACAGATTATTTGTATATTTGTTACTTAGACTTTGGCTTCGGTTGAATTTTTAGTGTGTTGTTTATATGATACATAAGGAAGTTTGAGAGATTTTCCTCTCGACTTACTTCCTTAACTGTCTCTTAACTCGGAACATAATACAAAGAGCTCAGTCCTGACAGTTTTCCAGTAATTGTGGTATTTTATGCTGCTTCTGATTTCATAACTCTTTTCTACAATGTTAACAGCCCAAACAACCCAGTAACGAGGACGTTTGCCCTAAAATACAATGGGAGGTCTCTGGTATTATTTTTGCAGGAAATGTTCTTTATTAAAGATAACGAACCGTCGCCTCAAATCATTTCCATTCCTATTTCACGTCAGATCATGTGAAACAATGGAAAGTGCTGATATTAATAAATTAAAAGACTTTAAGTGGGATTCTTCAGGGTGTCTGTTCTTCCTCACTGGGAGAATACACGACATTCATGTCACTTTATCTAACATATACAAATACAGGGCAAATACGTTTCTTTTTTTTGAGGTAGGTTTGCTCCACACTGGAGTGACCTTCAGACTAACCCAAACCTTCCACCTGATCCATGTATCCATGCACTTTGCTGATCATTTAGAACGTTTAGTAACACTCATCCTGTGGATGGGTACAGACGACAGAAAATATCTCCCTATGCGACATCCTTAACGATTTTACCAGCTACAGAGAAAAAAAAAAAGTCCCGATCAGCATGCCGATTCATGTGTAGACACCGACATGTTTTACAGAATTTCCCTTCAAGGGGGAAATTTATCAAGCTGTGGGTTTGAAAAGTGGAGATATTACCTATAGCAACCAATCAGATTCTAGATGTCATTTTGCAAAATGTATTAAATCAATGACAACTAGAATCTGATTAGTTACTATAGGCAACAACTGCACTTTTTCAAACCCGCAGCTTGATAAATTTACCCTCAAATCTGTGCTCCTCATCTGTCCTAACCATCAGTTAAAAAGATGGTGACTCTGCACAATCCATAGAGATCTATGGATACTGACGATCCTGAGTGCTTACACATTGCAGGATTGGAACGACATTGTTCCATCGTTGACAGAGATTTTTAGCCTGGATTAAACATCAGATGAAACGATACAATGGGCTTTGGAACAATAATCTCTCATCGTTGAACCGTACACACTAATGTGATGACGGGCAGAACAGTCACTTATCATTTGATTTTCCCGAATTTTCGTCTGAAAACACTGTAGTGTGTACCCAGCCGATGGGAATGATGGAGGATTACCTACTTCCCAGGACAGAAAATATTTCTTTTGTTTGGTCCCTTTTTATTTTCACACAGAATAGGTTATATCTTTATCCACACCCACTCAATTCCTCTTAACGTAACTTTGTCTTGATCTCTGATACATCTTGGTCTACTCATAGAATCTGATATAGCAGAGACCCTATACTTGTATTTCCTTCTCAATAAAAGTAAGAAGCAGCGACTCATAATCTGCGCATAGAATACACCTGGTTTAGGAGGCTGATCGCTATAAATGACGGAATGTCTGAAACAGATTCATCAGCTTTGAGACTTCAGAGAAGGATCATAGCGCCAATCATTTTTCAAACTTTCGGAATTACCTTCAAATTGTCTTAGCAGGACGTACAGCTGAGAGAGCATTTAGATTTACAGGTAATAGATAACATTCACCTTGGCCAGATGATAACTTTAAATAGAGGCACAAATAAATCTTGCCGAGTGCTAAAATGCCCAAACTTAAAAGTTTAAATGAGCACCAATCACGGTTAAGCAGACTGAACAAGCCCTAAGGATTCAGTGGTACCCAGACGCTCTTGGCCTGGATGGATTCACCGCCACCAATTTAATAAAATTGTCAGTGCAATCTTAGCTCCCGCATTACCATCTTATATAATAACATAATAGAGGGTGAGGATGAACTTCCTCCAAAATGTTATGAGCTAATATAATTGTAATCCTAAAACCTAATTATAGGCCGCTCTCACTCAGACACGCTGGTCACACATTGTCCAATCTGCTGTAATTGCTTATTCATTTATTTTCATCCTTATCTAAATATTGTAAAAGTATCTTAAAGTATTTTATTCCAAATCTAAAGCATACCCAATATCCCCTAGCGCAGAGGCCTGAGAGGTATATAGAGGTCTATGCATTAATTAGATGCGGTGCAACTAAATATACATCGCCGCACATACATCCGGGGAGCGGGCGGCCCTAACAGCCGTGATTCTGAGCGGCCCGGGGGCCGATGCCCCCCTGCCCAGCCCGCCCCTGCATCCTGTCATCGGCAGATTAGCGCTGCCGGTGACAGGGGGAAGTGCTGTGTGCATGTGCTCAGCACTAACCTTGTATCGGAATCTGCAAAGCCGAAGAGGCTTCAGCAGAGTCCCATAGGAAATGACAAGTAACGTCATGGCATTAACTGTCTGCACAATGCAAAGCTTATCAAAGCTTCATGCCTTGCAGAGCATAGTAATCTATGGGGAGTGTGATGCTGCATTATATTTGCCATTATATTTGCCAAAACGGAGGAGATTTCACAGAAACCTCCGCCGGTAAGCAGTTAATGCATGGCTAAAATGCTTAAAAGATTTTCTGCATCTTTTATGCGTCAAAAAAGCTTGATGCATAGAACCTGTATTCAGACAAGCTGGTCACAAATTGTCCCAATCCGCTGTACTTGCTCCTTGATTTATTTACATCCTTATATCCTTATCCAGAATATTGTAGATTCTTGAAATATTTTTTTCCCAACTCTAAAGCATACCCAATATCCCCTAACGCAGGGGGTTTAGAGGTAAACCAGCGCACACTTAACAGAAAGGCGATTTTTATATTGAGCAATATGAGTAATCGCCACCAGAGGCCGCTGTAACACCTCTCAGAAATCATTGTGCCATTTAAATGACGCCCAGAGGGGAAGAGGAGGAGGATGCATTCACGTAGTGCTGCCAGCACACAGTCACAAGACTCTGATTAATGTGACCTGAGGAGTCCTGCCTGCACGAACAATACCTACACTTCCAGTTATTATCAGCTGTCCTGTAACCCCCACCCTCATTCTGTGCAGCAATGGCTGTGCCCCCTCTGCTGCAGTCTATCTGTGACATTCTGCAGACTCTCTGTCCTCTGGCTGCTGCTGGATCATTGAGTCTCACGTAGGAGGAGGAAGATGCAGCACTCCTGTAATTGATGGCTGGCTGGAGGGAAATCGGGACTAGGTGTGGCTCACAGCCCTCCAATCACAGTCCAGCTTTCCGCCACACCTCCCCTGCAGCAGCATCCAAGGGTGACATCATTGCAGGAGGGACACGTCATCGACATCTGCTGCTAGGACCCGGGAGGGAGACTGACCCCCCCCTCCCCCCCAGCTGCAGCCACTGCCCTCCCATGGCTTAGACAGAGTGTGTCTGTCATCTGTTAGAGAGCTGCATCATGCTGCTGGGACTTGTAGTTTCACAACAGCTGTAGCGATAGGGGTGGTCTAAAGGTTGTATGGCCATGCTGGGATCTGTAGTTTCACAAGAACAGGAAGCCCAGAGGGTGGCAGGCATGCTGATACTTTTAGTTCCACAACCTACAGGTTGCTTAGCTCTAGTTCTCTCACCTCTATATGTCATCTATCTATAAATAATTTCACTCTCATTTTTTTATATATGTCTAGCTGTCTGCAATCATCCACTCTATCTGTGCTCTATCTGCTTCATCATTTATATGTATTTAATATGCTTCTAGTAAGAGTCAGTCTCTCAGACAGAGCATTATTAGGAAAGGAGATAGCCCAAGCTCATCATCTCAGCACATTAATGTTTGTATAGAGCAGTGCGTGCTAGGAGATTCACCCACAAGCACACAGACACAAAACATAGCAACAGTACGATCAAACAGGGCAGTGTCTGCTATGCGGTGATGTCAGACAGCAGTTTAACTTTGCATTGTCATTTAGGTTTGTCACCTTCCTGCTCAGGTGACAACAGCACAGAATACCAACTAAGATCATCAATGATGGTGCAGATTACAACATAACTGTGCACTGTTACTTCGTTATTTAGGATTTTCTCTGTAACCCTTTATTATTTATTATTTTTGCCCTCCATTACTGTGCATTTATGATGAAGTAGCACATCATTTTCACTGATGCTAGTGATGAATTGAATTTATTACTTAGATTCAGTTGAATACACAAACTTTGACACAGGATTGTGTTTAAGGCTGGGTACACACTGCAGAAAAGTTCTCCTGATGCCATCATTAATGATTTTTCCAACGATTGAAAGTCCCGATCAGCAGCCGATTCTTGTGTACACACTATACACAATTTACTGTCAGTTCTGTGCTGTTCCTCTGTCATAACCATCAGCTGAAAAGATCATGACTCCGCACACCCCATAGAGGTCTATGGACACTGCCGGTCCCGAGTTCTTACACACTGCAGGATTGGAACGACGTTGTTGAATGAGATTTTTAGTTCAGTTGTAAAATCAAATGAAACGATACGATGGGCTTTGGAATGTTAACCGGTCATCGTGGGAGCACACACGCTAATGCGATATTGGGCCGAACGGTCGTTTATCGTGTGATTGGCCCAAGAATTGGCTGAAAACTCTGTAGTGTTCTCCCAGGCTATCCACTGGTTATCCACTGGGGTTAAGAAAAATGCCAGCGACACATCTTAAACCTTTACTAAAGCTACATGGAGTCAATGAAATGCCCTACATTGATCAATGTAGGACATTTCATTAACCCCCTTGTGTTCACTTGAAGTGAACACATATAGCTATGGTAGACGGCGTCCAACAGGCAACGTTGCCACATTGCCCTGCTAATGTGCTAAGCCGCAAGCTGAAATGGGTATGGGGTCATTGAAATCAATAGGTTCCATTGAAATACCCGTCTGCATGCTTTGACAGTGTTAAAAATGCTATTAAAAGCATGATTCTTAATTTTAAAGCCAGTGTGTAACTGGCCTAATATTAAGTCTAATAATCTAATATCCAATTGGTCCAATTGCTTCCATTTTACCTGTAATCTGGCGATTTTTATTCCTGGAAGCATAAACTCTACATTGTGCACAAGAAAAGTGCTTAATCTCAGGTTACATATGCTGTGTGGTGAGAATGTTCTTGCGATGGACTAATTAGATTGTAAGCTCCACTGTGTCAGGGACTGACTTGCTGAATAAAATTCTCAGATTGTACAGTGTTGTGGTATATGCTGTCGCTATGTGTATAAAGGATAATAATGAAACGCAGAAGAAGCTATAGACGTAAGCCATCTGGAAATGGGGGTCTTGGACCACGGATCTCCCCCTCCTCCCTGAGGAAATGTGTGTGTTTACAATTTGAGAGAGAATTTAGTGTATCAGCTGTTGATATAGGAGGGAGGAATGATCTCACCTGCTGTTTATGACATGTAAGAGTTTGTTAGAAAGTGTGACCAGTCAAACCAGTCCAGCTGTCAGAATAGGCGCATCCTAAGTTTGTTAAACTCAAGAAATATGATCCCTTAATCCAGCCCTAGATATACACTGAAACTTTCCCATGTTGTAGTGTATACAATATGGGTTATATGAGCCAGCAAACACGGTGAGCCCAGTAAGTGTGCAAGAGGGCCATGCACTTACTGGGGGGCCCGGTCAGCTCACTGGCACTGGGAAAAAAAAAATTTCCACCCTACACTCCCGTGGATAACAGAGCAGGTATCGTAACAATGAAGTCACTTCGTACATGTGCCATAGAGCGCCAAAGAGGCTTCATGTTGCATGCGCCAACCCCAGGTAAGGGGGGGGGGGCACTAGAGCTCCCAGCACCGGCACCGATAAAAGCCTTTCTTCTCTGTGATGCCATGGCACAAGGATGGGTTCACGTGTTAAGATGGCATCAATGGTGTGTGTGTGTAGTTCCAGTAGCACCACTGTGATACATGATGTACAGACAGCCCCGATATCTTCTAACGCTCATGACTTATTTAAGACATAACTAATATAACCAATAAGACTCCAACGGTCATTACTGTAGAAGAACAAGAAAATGTAATGATAGCGGTAGATCTCCGGCCACGCTGCAAGATTTATAAAGACTCTACCAGGAGACTCTGCAGCAGAACAGGTCATCCCAAGGTAGCATGTGAGGCGGTCATGTGACTGGGACACCCGCTCCCACCTGGTATGCCCCCCTGCAGCCAAGTCCCCTGGGCACATTAGTCAACCAGGTGGTCGGGTGACAGTAGTCAGTAATTCACCGTGACGTTTTAACTTTTGATTACAGTGTGTTACTTTATAATATGTATACAGTGCGTTACTTTAAAAAATATTGAGTTTGTTACTTTATGATGTGTATACAGTGCAATACTTTATAATGTATATACAGTGCGTTACTTTATAATATTCATAAGTGTTACTTTATAATATGTATACAGTGTGTTACTTTATAATGAGTATACAGTGTGCTACTTTATAATATTCATAAGTGTTACTTTATAATATGTATACAGTGTGTTACTTTATAATGAGTATACAGTGTGCTACTTTATAATATTCATAAGTGTTACTTTATAATATGTATACAGTGTGTTACTTTATAATGAGTATACAGTGTGCTACTTTAAAACGTGTTTACCATGTGCTACTTTATAATGTGGTGCATACACAGAATTCTAGAAATGTGTGTTTTATACTGATCTGTTACAACTTCCTTTTTTTTTCCCTATGTTGCTTTTATATTATTTATTCATTTATTACTTTAGTATGTGAATGGTTAACAGGGGCAAAATGTACTTCAGCAGATGTGCAAACACTACATTGTAATGCAAAACGGACCCTGTAGTAACGTCTCTGTCCCTGTACACGTCTCGCTCCTTCTACACGCCTCTTCACTCTCCCCCCTCCCTTATGTGTCTGGTTTAAGCCAGTTGAGGATGAAACACTGCAGGCATAGTATACACACCCAGCCAATATATACTCAGCGTGCTACAGAAATACACACAGTCAGCTTCCTGACACACACGTGGGCCACTGACACTACCAGGTATTTCTGCAGCCACATAATATTTGAGAGTCATGTGACTTGGTGGAGGAAATTAGGGAACAGATTGATGGACAGGCGGGCAGAATGGTAGATGGGGAAGGAAACAGGATCAGACAGATAAATCAGAAGTACTGTATACAGTATAAGCTGGTGGACAGACAACTAGGAGCTGTATATCAGCTTAATCATCTATTTAGGTATGTTTGACGTAAGGGAATCATTTGAACTAGAGAGCACCTTTCAATGGCAGTACGCAGACACTTTTAAGTGGCCAAATAGCGGCGTCATCATGAAAAATGTTTGTGTGTTCAAAGATTTGAACATAGGTCGCTGATATTTATTTAGTTACATTGTCCATCACCAGTCATGGAACAACAGTGGGTGCGCCGGAGGACAGGTATAAACCAGCAAAACCAGTAACGCCTCTCGAAATGCACATTGTTCACCCCTTAATATTCTTTTTTAAGAATTTAGCGCAATGCTGCACCAAGGCCACCTTAGCATTTCCCCCCGATCTGGTCATGTTTGGCAAGCTGCTTTTACCAGTGCCAGCGCTGGGAGCTCAGGTTCTCCTCCGCCCACCGTGCTCTTTGACAATTTAAGAGCAATGAGACAGCAAAGTCAAATAAAAGATTCAGAGTTTCCTCTGCTCCGATGATTAGCATGTTAGTTGGGTCAATTAGCATACTAAACAGCCAGGTAACTGCTAATAGAGGCCAGGCCTCATCTCAGCTCTCTAGACCAGTGAGAAGTGCTGGTCTGGAGCAGGGGGCTAACAAGGGTGGGACAGAGTCTACTAGTGCTCTCTACATGTAATATGTCTCATGTCTCCTAAAGGCATTAATTAGGTCATATTCAATTTTATTTTAGGAGTGCAAAACTGCCACCAAGGCAAATGACGTTGACTTCGATTATGAGCAGCTGGTTGGATGTACATAACTTGGGGCAGGGCTCAAATGGGGGGGGGGGGGGGGGTGACCCTGCAATGCTGGACAAACTCACCTCTGATCAGCCACACCCCAAAATGACCACATAGCCTTATAATGATCATATAATATGTATACTCACGTCAAAACTGGTGGACCTCAAAAACGTATGCAGTTCTGGGTCAAAAGATGATCCCACACATGACCATATATGTTCCAACAGGATCACATGTTGATAATGTATCTCAATAGCTTTGGAGCACCTTGCAATAGTTGAGCAATTTGAACAAAATAATGTTTACTAATTTATTTACTTTCTGTTTAGCGTTTTGCAACTCGTAATTTGTTGATAGTATACATTGCGGTCTGATTTTAATACTTTGCCTCACTGATTCTCTCAACGCTGGTTGCCACCGTCTGTCGCTTTTATTGTCTTAACACTAAATAAAGTAAATCCAATACAAACTTTTTCTGTCGTTTTCTCCTTTCTATTTCACAACTAATAACAAAAAAAATAAAAAAATATTCTAAGATCAGTGAGATTGGAAAGATATGTTTCAGAGTTTTAAGTGAGGATTTCCTTCATGTAGGGATCACAAAGTCCAGAGAGCTTGCAGGTTAGTGCTTTTCATACAGACATCCAACATTACTTCATTTTTTTTTTTCAAGCTCTGTTAAGAAAAAAAAAGTTGCTGTCTGAGTTCCCCATTGGTTGTGCACTTATTTGTGTGTCATTCGCGCACACACAAAAGGAAATCTGCACACACTTGATGCACACACTGCCCCAGCTCCAGTTCCAGCCAGTTTCATTGTAAAGCAGCTGACACACTGCAGCATAGGGAGGAGGGGGGGGGGAGACAGCAGGGAGGGAGGGGGAAGATAGGAGGGAGGGGAGAGCACAGTCTCTGACCGCATACTGAAGATCCACAGACACAACGATGCAATACAGGCAGGGAGATAGTAAACCGACAGCACACACAGTGAGATAGAAAGATAGATATGAGATAGATAGATATGAAATAGATAGATAGGAGACAGATATGAGATAGATAGATAGATAGGAGACAGATATGAGATATATAGATAGATAGATACAGGGCCATCTTAACAACATTATGGGCCCCCGGGCAAAGCAGTGCACCGGGGCCCCTAGATATAGATATATAGATGTATACAGATATAGATATAGATATATAGAGATAGATAGATGTACTTGCTCAGTGACCCTTGTAGGTTTTTTTGCAGTTTTTTTTCTTTTGCAGGATTATTTATTCTCATTAAGAGCCGTGCCTATGGGGCCCTCTTGCCCGTGGGGCCCCCGGGCAGCTGCCCATCGTGCCCAATGGAAAAGATGGCCCTGGATAGATATGAGACAGATATGAGATATATAGATAGATAGATAGGAGACAGATATGAGATAGATAGATAGGTGACAGATATGAGATAGATAGACAGATATGAGATAGATAGATATGAGATAGATAGATAGGAGACAGATATGAGATAGATAGATAGGAGACAGATATGAGATAGATAGGTGACAGATATGAGATAGATAGGAGACAGATATGAGATAGATAGGTGACAGATATGAGATAGATAGATAGATAGGTGACAGATATGAGATAGATAGATATGAGATAGATAGATATATAGGAGATAAATAGATCATACTTGTCAACAGCAAGGACTCCTCAGGGAAATCAGGGTAAGTTGGGTGTTTTGGGGGTGGGGTCCGACGGCCACGTCATTTGGCCACAATGGTGCGAGATTCACGTCCTAAGCCTCGCCACTTAACTATAGTGGCGATTAGGAGCCGGGAGGTAGCCTTGCTCTCCCGGGAGTCTCCCAGAAATTTGACTCACAGAAAGTAGGCAACTATGAGATAGATAGATAGATAGGAGATAGATAGATATGACAGACAATAGATAGATAAATATGAGATAGATAGGTAGATAGATATGAGATAGATAGATATGATATAGATAGATAGTACAGAGATAGATATGAAATAGATAGCATAGGCAAACCGAGGGGGGGGGGGGGGTTTCCTAGTGCCTGGAAATACTCCCCCCCCCCCTCCTAGCCTGGGGCACTGTATGCTAGAGATGGCTGGACACTGCCCCCGGGACCAATCACTTTGCAGCTTGTGTGCGGATTGTTTCTGTCTGCACTGTTCACTGCCATCTCTTCCCTGCTGTGTGTCCCTGTCCCTCTCTCCCATGCAGAGCCAGATTAACCCAAGGTGTAACAGGGCTAGAGCACAGGGGCCTCGGGCATGTGGGGGGGCCGCCGGCATTCATTGGGATCGGGGCGTCCCCGCCCCCGACTGTCAGCTGGTCAAGGAGAATGGCAGGCAGCTAACAGCAAATGTTATGCTGTCTGCTGTCACTGTAGTGCTTCCGCGGCGCGCAGAAGTCTCCTTACTGAGGAGATCTCGTGAGGGTGAGACTATGAGTCATAGTCTCACTCTCACGAGATCTCAGTAAGGAGCTTACTGTGTGCCGCGGAAGCACTACAGGGAGTGACGGAAATACGCCTGCAGCCAGTGAAGAAAGGACGGATCAGAAATAGGAGGTAACCGCTTGGGGGAAGAGGGCCTCATGGACCCTTAGACCGGGGGCCTCCATTCCTTTAATCCAGCCCTGCTCCCCTGCTGTGTGTCCCCGCTGCTCTGTCCCCTTTTGTGTGTCCCCGTCCCTGTCTCCCCTGCTGTGGGTCCCCGCCCCTTTCTCTCCCACTGCCTGCGTCTTTCATGTGGCAGGTATAAGTACAATAGCTCCTTTGTAAACATAGGCTGGAGGGACTTTTAATATAAAAGAGTGGGGGATGGGGGTAAAGGGATTTTAATGTAAGTGTGGGGGGTTATTTTAATATGATGTGGATGGGGTGTGAAATATTAATTATTTCATAGCAGCTTGAGAGTGGGAGCTTTTAATTTATTGGTGGGGTGAAGGTTGGGGATATTTAATTTAATAGTGGGGTTATGGCAGACCTATTAAGGGTGGGATGATGGAACTTTTAATTTAATGCCGGGGTGGTTTGGGTGCTATTAATTAAATGTGTGGCTGAGTTTAGGGAGAAGGAGAGATATTTCTTAAAAGTGAATGCTAATTATTTAATGTTTGGGTTTGGAGGGAAATTAAGCAGGGTGGTTGCTGAGAGGCCTATTTATTAAACATGGGTGCTTTTGATTTAATATCGAACTGCTTTGGGGAGGGAGGCCTACTGTGTTCACTCATTGCTGGGATTTCTTTATCATATACCTGTCCTTTTTCTAAACAGGGACCCAACATTCCAGGATACAGACAAGCAGCAACTGAGCTTAGGACATGAGCAGCAGCAACAAGTATTAAAAGCAGTAAGAACAGGTAGGAGAGAGCAGGACAGTCTGCAAACTGTTCTGACTCACTCAGTCAGGACTTTGTCCCGCCTGTAGGGACAGTTGGGAGGCATGTCCCACTTTACATGGTTATACTCGAAAAGGGAGAGCTGCATGCACCTAACAGTAGTGCACACAGCATTGCACATGTATATTATGGGGATAGGAAGAGTTGGAGAGCAGCCAAGCACTGTCTTAAATTACAGCCACGCCCCCATGCATGCTGGGCACGCGGCCAGCATGCATGGGGCCGTGGCTATAATCTCTACAAATCCTATATTTGCCCCTAGTTAGATAGATAAGAAATAGATAAACAGAAAGATATATAGATATGAGATAGATATAGGTATACTATAAATATGTGATAGATAGATCAATACAATAGATCAATTGATTAGACATGAGATAGATACAAGATAGATAAATATGACATAGATTGTACCAAAATAAATCTGTATTCATATATGAGCTTATCTTAGACTTGCATCTAGTGAGAGGAAACATGGGCAATGATGATGACACTAGCAGCACTATCTAGGTGCTTATGATTGGCTGATTGCCTACTGACCCCTCCCAGCAGACAGCACTTAATTCATTATCGTTGCAGCTACATTAAGTCAAGCTGTTGCCGTCTATTTTTTTTTTGTCTTTTCCTTTTGGACTACAGCAGGAAAACAGTTTCCCTTTAGATTTATAAATTAGTAAACCACGGCTGTGGTGCTTCATTACATTTTATATGGAAAATACAAAGAACGGAGACGGAGTACAAAGAACTCACCCTCTTACATCTTGTTTTACTGAACAATATATGAATGAACGTTATTATTGCAATAGGATAAAAGGGTGGAGTGGTGCATTCTGGGACATTACTTGTTGTGTGGTTTAACGCATGGCCATTTTCCACTCTGCAAAAGTTGAAACTTGGCGGTCTCTAGAGCATTGTTTTACGTTGAAATAATGAAAAGAACTAACATAATTGAAAATAGGATTTCATGTGAAGTTTACACTTTCGCACACTGCGCTTCTAAATATGTTTATGCCTCTCTGCACATCGAGGCACAGGTATAGTGCAGGTATAGTTTGCAGAGGTGTCTTCCAAGAGTGGAGGGTAAACGTGCAACCTGTAGTGCGCTGGGTCGACCAATGGGCAGCTTCGGTGTAAAATAAAGGCCTATTGTAAGTGCTCTTCATCGATTAGCTCCAGTGTTCGGTTTCTCAGGTTCATACAGACAATACAGCGGTTTCACATAGAAGAACCTCTCTAGTATGCATTAAATGTTTCATGAAGATGGAAAACTCAAACCTAAATGTGTGCTAGTGTTAGAAATAGAACCTGAGGACAATTGCTAATGTACAATGTCTCTGTCTGAATAGTTACCATCACATGTGAGAGGAAGAGAGGGTGGGACAAATGAAGTGTGTATTATACTCAGAGTGTGGGGGATGCGATACAGGGTTGGGGCAGGAGATACTTGTCGGGCAGTGTGTATTATATTCAGATATTGGATACCTGTGGGGCAGTTGTGAGGAACTTACCTGCTCCACGTTCCTGATCACAGCACTCACTTGTTTACTTCCTGCTTGGTGCTGCGATCATGTGACTCTGGGCGGGGAGTTTGAATCTCCTTGCACTATATAAGAACCACTCTGACACCCTGTCTGTGTCAAAGCAACAGGTTGCTTACCCCTGCTTCTGGCTTCCGCTTTGCTTCCTGGTTCTCGGCTCCTAGTGAATGTCTCCTGGCTTCTCTGACTACGTTTCCTGGATTAACCCTTGTGCTGCTTTCTTCAGTGCGTATCTGACCCGGTTTGTTTACTGACCTTGCTTTCTGGATTGCCTTTGGCACCATGTACCTCAGTGTGTATCCGACCCGGCTTGTTCACTGACCTCACTTTCTGGATTGTCCTCGGCACCGTGTACCTCAGAGTGTATCTGACCTGGCTTGGTATATTGACCATGACCTCTGTACCTGCCTGTGTTTATCCAGCCTGTGCATAGGAAAGGACTTTTCTCCTGATCTCTCTCTGTGAGACTCCCGTTAGAGTACCTTGTAGAGACCTTATCCTGAAGGCTCATTCTGCTGTTCCGGATTATCTCTCCTGTGTACCCAGCTGCATCCATCCATCTTCCCTCTATTACATCAGAGGGTTACCCGGCAGCAAAATCCATCCTGCCTTGTGGCGATGGCTTGGTGAAGACCGGGAGTCCGTTAGACTCCGCTCCTCAGCAAGGCCTGTGCCAATCCTGATTGATAGTTTTTCTTAGTGACCATAACAGTTTGCTCTGACCAAAAGATGGAGGAATCCGGCACACCTCCTCAAGATCACCTGTAACATCTTATTGGTCGGGTAGAGGAGCAAGAGAAGAATCATGCCCAACTTCTACAATACCTTCAGGGTCTCTCTACTTGCCTCAATATGCTGCAGAAGACCATGGCTTCACAAGCCAATCTGCCAGATCCTTCACCTCTGGTGCAAACTCCTACAGTGACTCAAGCCACGGTGTCCCATCTCCGGATTCCTAATCCTCCTAAATTTGATGGTGATCCTAAGGCCTGTTGAGGATTTCTAAATCAGTGCGCAATACAGTTTGCATTACAGCCGGGGAACTTTCCTACTGAGAAGACTAAAATTGCATACATTATCTCCCTTCTGTCTGGACAAGCCTTAGCATGGGCCTCTCCGTTGAGGGAGTGCAACAACCCCTTGTTGCACAATAGTTCCATCTTCCTGGAAACTTTTAAAAAGATTTTTCATGATCCTGGTCGGGTTTCTAACGCAGCTTCTGCTATTCTTCACTTACGCCAAGAATCGCTCCCTCTCGGACAGTATGGTATTCTATACCGTACTTTGATTGCTGAGTTACAGTGGAACAATGAAGCTCTTGTAGCTACGTTTTGGCAAGGATTATCTGATCAGGTTAAGGATGAACTTGAATGTTGTGAACTTCATGCCTCCCTTGACGCTCTTATCTCTTTATGCAACCAAATTGATATACGTTTTAAGAGAGGAATAAAGAGAGAGAAAACACTCCCGCCGCACTAGCCTAAACCTAGTTCCTAGGTTCCAGAATCCAGTAATGTCTGCAGAGAAACCCATGCAACTCGGTTGTGCAAACCTCTCTCCAGAAGAAAGGGAGTAACAATTTAAAAATAATCTGGGTTTGTACTGTGGGGAAAAAGGTCACCTCCTTGGCAATTGTTCTAAGCACCCGTGAAACAGGAAGGCCTAACCGGCTCCAGTGAGGCCTTATTAGGTATGAACGAGTTTTCTCCGCATGACACTAACTTTTCTATTGGTGTATTTCTACAATATGCCAATATACAGGTGTCCCCAACTGCCCTCATCGATTCCGATGCCGCTGGGAATTTTATATATGCTGCTATGGCAGCGAAGCTGTCCTTACCAATGGTTTCACTGCGCCAACCTGTTGCCATCACGGCCATTGACGGCAGTAGGATTGAGGGGCATTCCATTAGATTTTAAACAGTTCTCTCCAAATAGGAGTAATGCATACCGAGATCATATCTTTTCTAGCGATTCCTAAAGCCACAAATCCTCTAGTCTTGGGACTCTGCTGACTCAGACTTCATTCTCCAGTAAATTGGCAGAAAGCTCAAGTACTTTCCTGGGGACCCAATTGCCACTCTCTTCTCCTTCAGAAGGTACAGTTGCCTGAGAAGGATTCCTAATCCTTATCTACAGCATCTTTGGATATTCCAACACAATATGCGGCATACTCTGACGTATTTTGTGAGCAGGAAGCTTCCAAGTTTCCTCCGCATTGGCCCTGGGACTGTACTATCGATCTATTACCAGACAAGTCTCCTCCTCAGGGTCGAGTCTACCCCTTGTCATTACCTGACACCTATCATAAGCTATGTCTGCGTACATCAAGGACAACTTAAAAAGGGGTTTTATCAGAAAATCTTCCTCTCCTGCTGGAGCAGGATTCTTTTTTGTCAAAAAGAAAGATGGAGGGCTCCGCACCTGCATTGATTATCGGGGTCTTCACACCATCACCATTAAGAATAGGTATCCATTACTCTTGATCTCAGAACTCTTTGATAGTATTAAAGGGGCCACCATCTTTACTAAGTTGAACCTCAGAGGCGCCTATAATCTAAGTCATATCAAGAAGGGTGATGAGTGGAAAGCAGCTTTTAATGCTCACAATGGTAACTTTATTCATTAATGTCCTTTGGGCTTTGTAACACGCACGCGGTTTTCTAAAATTTTATTAATGAGATCTTCAGAGACATCATGTATCGTTTCGTGGTCTTCTATTTAGATGATAATCTCATATTCTCACTTGACGTTGCCTCTCATCACGAACATGTGTCTCCTGTTCTTCAGCACTTCCAGCAACATCGATAATTCTGTAAGTTACGAAAATGTGTGAGAGAAACTCAAGGCCATCATAGACTGGCCTCAAACCCTCGGTCTTAAAGCCATTCAGTGTTTTTTAGGATTCAGCAATTATTACAGTTTATTAGGGGATCCTCTTCTCTGGTTGCTTCAATTTCTGCTTTAACCAAGAAGTCTGCCAACTCCAAACATTGGCCATTCGAAGCTGTTAAGGCTTTTGGCTTACTCAAAGAGGCAATTACCTCTGCTCCTATTCTACAACAACCAGATACTACCTTTTTTTTCTAACTAGAAGCAGATGCGTCCTGTGTCAGAGTTGGGGCTGTCTTGTCTCAGAAATCCTCTTCTGGGAAATTCTTTCCGTGTGGATTTTTCTCTCGAAGGCTGACTTCTGTAGAGAGGAATTATGACTTCAGAGATAGGGAACTTCTTGCTATTAAGTTATCACTGGAAGAAAGGAGACATATTTTACAAGGAGTTCAATTTCCTGTGATATTCTACACAGATCATAAGAATCTTTTATGTCTAGAATCAGTGACCTGCTTGAACCGACAGCAAGCTAGATGGTCTTTATTCTTCTCCCACTTTAATATCTGCATCATCTTCAGGCCAGGGTCACAGAACAAAAAAAGCGGATACTCTCTCCCTCTCATTTGACTCTATTGATTCGGAGGAACAAGATAAGCATAAACCCATTCTAGATCCTGAGTATATTATAGCTACTACACCCACAGACTTGGAAATTCCTCATGGGAAGACCTTCATACCTTCTCACCTATGTGGTAAACTCTTCAAATGGGCACACACCTCTCCTTTTGCAGGTCACTCCGATATTAAAAAGACCAAGGAGTAAATATCCCATAGCTACTGGTGGCCTTCCTTGCAGTCTGACATCCAAGAGTATGTTTCCGCTTGTCCTGTCTGTGCTCAGAGTAAGGCTTCCAAATAGTTTTCTTATGGCCTGTTGCATCCTCTTCCCATTCTTGATCGTCCCTGAACCCATATTTCGATGGACTTCATTACTGACTTACCTCCTTCCAAGGGATGTTCTGTTGTTTGGGTTGTGATGGATAGTCTCTCTCATGCTGCTCCCTTTGTATCCTTAAAAGGCTTACCTTCAGCTTCTACCTTGAGTCAATTATTTATCAAGGAGATTTTCCGGTTGCACAAATGTCCTGATGAGATCATTTCTGATCATGGGACCCAGTTTGTGGCCGGATTTTGGAAAGCTTTCTGTTGCGCTTGTGGGATCAAGCTAAAATTCTCTTCCACCTATCATATCCAAACCAATGGTCTCACTGAGAAAACTAATCAAGAATTGGAGAAGTTCCTTAGATGTTATGCTAAACAGGACAACTGGGTCAACTTTTTGCCTTGGGCAGAGTTCGCCCATAATAACCTGCATCATGAGTCCACTTCAGTTCTCCTTTCTTTCCTCTCCAAGGTTTTCATCCAAAGCTTCCTACATTTTCTGATCTTCCGACCTCGGGAGTTCCTGTCTTAGATCTCCTTCTCCAAGACTTTTCCTCTCAATGGTGGCAAGTTTAACACAATTTGATCCTTTCTTCCAATTCTGACAAGAGATTTTGTGACAAGAGATGTCCTACCCCCTACTTGCCCCTGGAGACAAAGTATGGTTGTCCGCTCGGAACCTTCATCTTTAACTTCCATAAAATTTGCCCCACGTTTCATTGGACCCTTCAAAATCCTGTTGTTAATCCTGTGGCATCTAGGTTAAAATTACCCCTACCTTAAGAATTCCCAATGTATTTCACATTTCTCTTTTAAAAACGTTGGTCATTAACAAATTTTCTTCCACTAGGAAACTTCCTTCAGCTGTCTCAATACAAGTCCAACAAGAATACGAAGTTAATGAGACTCCCATATCTGGATAGGTTCTCTTAATTTCTTGATTGACTGGAAGGGTATGGCCCAAAATAACACTCTTGGATTCCTGCTAGAGACCTTCATGCTCCAGACCTTCTGAAGCATTTCATCATCATTTATTTATACAGCGCCACTAATTCCGCAGCGCTTTACAGAGCACTCACTCACATCAGTTCCTGCCCCAATAGAGCCTACAGTCTAAATTCCCTAACACACACACACAGTCAGACTAGGGTCAATTTGATAGCAGCCAATTAACCTACTAGTATGTTTTTGGACTGTGGGAGGAAACTGAAGCACCTGGAGAAAACCCACGCACACATGGGGAAAACATACAAACTCCCCACATATAAGGCCATAGTCAGGAATGAAACTCACAACCCCAGTTCTGTGAGGCAGAAGTGCTAACCACTTAGCCACCTCGCTGCCCCTAAGCATTTTCACAAGAGGTTTTTCCTAACAAACTCTTTAGGGTGTCCAGAGTCAACCCCAGGGAGGGCACTGTGAGGAACTTACCTGCTCCACGCTCCTGATCACAGCACTCTCTTGTTTACTTCCTGCTTGATGCCACGATCATGTTTGAAACTCCCTGCACTATATAAGATTCACTGTGACACTCTCTGCTTTCTGGTTCTTGGTTCCTAGTGAATTTCTACTGGCTTGTCTATGTTTCCTGGATTAACCATTGTGCCGCTTCCTTCAGTGTGTATCCAACCCAGCTTGTTTACTGACCTCTGTTTCTGGATTGTCCTTGGCACCATGTACCTCAGTGTGTATCAGACCCGGCTTGTTCACTGACCTCACTTTCTGGACTGTCCTTTGCATCGCATACCTCAGAATGTTTCCGACAAGAGTTATTGACCACGACCTCTGTATCTGCCTGTGTTTATCCAGCCTGTGCATAGAAAAGGACTCTTCTCCTTACCCCTCTCTGGAAGACTCTCGTTAGTGGTATCTTGTCGCCTTATACAGGTGGCTCTATTGGGACTCAAACTCCTTCTGCTGTTCCGGATTACCTCTCCTGTGTAACCAGCTGAATCCATCCATCTTCCCTCTATCACATCAGGGGGCTACCGTGAGGGTTGCGACCTGCGGACTCCCGCAGGTCGCAGGATGGATAGCAAAATCCATCCTGCCTTGCAGCGGTTATTGGTGAAGACTGGGGGGATCAGGAAGGACTGCAACAATCCCGATTGATAGTTACCCTCAGTGAACGTAACAGCAGTGTATTATACTCAGATATCAGAGTGTGGGGGGATGTGATACATGGTTGGGGGTTGAGGAGGAGATACTTGTTGGGCAGTATGTATTAAACTCAGATATCAGAGTGCAGGGGATGTGATACTGGGTTTGCACAGGAGATTGTGGGGGAGCAGAGTATATTACAGTGTGGAGGAAGTATGACAGGTTTCAGTACATTCAAATATAAAGTTTAAGTAAGCATAGCTTCTACTGATCAGATATAGACAGACAATTGGAAATAATGTTTATATATACATTTGGAACAGATGACCCCGATTCCATGAGAGAATGGGATCACATCATACATGATGCTCTATAAATCTGATACAATAAATTATCCATGAAAAGAAAAAAATGTACCATAAAATTAAAGAGGAAATACAGAATATAAACAAAATACTAGATCCTTATAAAGGGAAAGAGGATTATGCTATCAATGAACAGGTTCTAAACAAAAAAAATTGGATAAAGCAGAGAGAGAGTTCACAAAGGTTAAAGAAAGGAAATTTGCAAGAGATAAGCGGGATTATAAAACCAACAATGTTTGACAATGGAAAAGGGCTAACACACATCAACTGAATACCTTTTATCTTTTGGTAGACATATATACAGGTGGCTGGGAATATCATAAACCCACTGATGGTCTGACAATATTGCACTAGTCTGGTTTTTCCTTTCTTTGTTTCTATGAACACATCTGACTGTAGCAAATATACACAGTTCAAGTGAAACTTTCCAGGAATTTTGTGTTTATGAGCATATTGGTATACACATCCGATATGCCTTTAATTACACCTAATCTGGTTTTGGGATAACCTTCCTAAAAATATGACACTATTAGGCGCCACTGTTTTCCTTCCTTTTATTTGTTTTCTAGAAATTTGCTATTTTTTGGCTTTACCACCCAAAGTACTGAAGGAAGGCATGAAGACCTTGCATATACGGACATTTACCGTATATATTAGTGTTCACAATCTTGGACTGAGCGCCGTGGTTTATTGTTCACTTGTTATATATATATATATTTATATTGTGAGAGGCACAATGAGTCACTCTTGCATTGCATGACCAAGTGTTGCCTCTCTTCTGTTCACGTCTACCTGTCACTCAATTCTCCATCCACTTTGCCTGTGGTTAGAGAATGCAAATTATGTGTTTTGCCGGTGGCATCACTGGACGGATTACCTCTGAGACTAGATCAATTGCAGAAATGAGATTTTCAATAAGGAACCAAAACTCACCAGGCTCTGCGGAAATCCCATAATCCTCTAATCAACATCTGCCTGACCATTATACAAAAGAAAGTGTGGAAAATGTAGGTTGTTAAGATATTTGCTTGGGGATGACGTCACTAAATGTGGTGGTTCCAAATATAGACCGCAGTGGTTCTGTTAGGTGAGGACAAGGGGTTTCCAGGTTACGGGATATATCCCATCATAAATTATTATTTTTTACTCACCAGTTTCCTCCGCCAGAACCGTGGGTGCTCAATGCCAAGATCCACTTTAACAGCCTGGAGAAAGTTTTAAAGTGAATGTCCGCCATTGTAATCAAGTTCATGTACCTGATTGGACAGCTGCTGTAGCTCGTTCAATCAGGTCAAACAACAACCATACAAACCAGGCAGATTCCTTTCAAACAAGCAGAAGGTATAGTGCCGGATCAGATGAGTTTATCTACTAGTTGAAGGTTCATTAATAAAAAATAAAACAATATTAGTAAAAATGGCTGAAATGCATAAAAATTGCCAAGTCTTAAATAATAAGTCCTCCCCTAACTCCGAGTTTATCCTTAAGTTCTTAACTTCTCAAGGTTCTGACATGTAAATTTAATTAGCAATAATGTACTAAAGTTTATATTGCATAATTATTACACAGTAATAATTCCATTCTAATCATCTTTGAGTTAATACATCTATTCTGGGGAGTATAAACAGCAGGAGAAAGATAGTGAAAGACCTAATTTTTTTTTTAAAACAATGTAAAACATTTTAAAAATAGAAATATATATAGTGCAAGGTATATATAAAAGTCAGTTTATGGCAAGTAACAACAATTTAGCAATTCGGATCAGGAGATTATTCTCTGTGCAGCTGAGCTTTTTAAAAATGTGTTGTAAGATTTTTTTTCTCTAAAGCAGGAAGAAAATGTTGCTCTTAAAAATAATGTCATATGTCAGTATTGAGGTTGTTGGTGTTGAAACACAGCTAATTTAAACGCTGACCAATACATAAATCGTTTGCATTATTATTTGCATTTTGGAATACGACGCTTTCATAAAATTACCCCATTATCTACTACTAACGTCCAACTATGCAGATGTGCAGTGCAGTGCTTTTAGTTTTGCACAAGGGCACCTATTTAATTTTCCAAGTGCATACTTAGGTGAACATGAACTGCTCACATTTTGGAATGAATTTTGTGCTAGTGATTTGTTTGAACATTTACATAATTGTAAAGATTGGAATGAAGAAAGAATTTAAAAGAATCCAGTTAAATTCCTGCCTGCTATCAGTTTTGGAGCACCCTTTAAGGACATCTTTTCCATGTATCTCCTAAAATCTTGCTTGTTCGAGAATCATTAATGGTTTTAATAAGTCATGTGAGCTATGACGCATCGGAGCTGTCTTACATACAATGTCCATGTGTTCTTTATGGGTAATATGTGCAAAATAGACCTAGACAGGGGTAAGAAGTCAAAGGAATGTATATGTATGTATATATATATATATATATATATATATATAGTGACAAAGGGAGTGGTTTGCCACAGCAATCTAAAAAAGTAGGTCAGTGTTCAGCTGACAGTGTGAAGAAGACATGGTTAAGTCCTTGCACAGTAAAGCTCCTCGGCTGAACACACACAGGTGGTCTAATGAAGCAAGGGTCCCTGGGCTATGAATGGAGAGAGAAAGGCGGGCTCTATTCATAAGGCCCATTTCAGTACATTCAGTCTCTCACAATCTGGGGAGGAGGTGGATGTCTGCTGAGAGACACTACAATTTATGACCAGTAGGTGCTATTGTTCTCAGATAGGGTGGTCCTATGTATTAGTTAGAAGTCAGACAGGCTAGATCTTTTCTTTAGGTTTTATTTAATTTTGTTGCTGGTGAATAAAACTAGCTATGCCTACTTAAACCAAAGCTCTGGACTGATGCAATATCCTTGGCTGATGTGAATGAAGTGCAGCTGTCTACCTCATAAGACAGCAACCACAGTCTTGGGGGAAGGCTGCTAACAGGGTTAATTCCTTGTAGAGTAAGACTTTTAGGGTACACATTCTATTCAGTAGAAAATAGGGCCTAATGAGGTAATTGGACTCAAGGGAGGGGTTTACCCTATTTAAACCTGTATTGTGCTACCGTGAAGTGCGACCAATGCCAGACAGTGGCCGGTGTCTAGACAGGAGGTCTATGTCTTGTCAGTGTTTAGTTGCCTGGTGTCATCCTGATGGAAGTGAATGCTGTTTATTGTGATGTAACAATAAAATTACAATACAGCTTATAGAGCAAGAAGTCATCCATGTTTGCAATAACAGATGGGTGCCCATGTCACAATATATATATTGTGACAAAGAGGGTTATTTTACACCTCTTCGGCATAGGGATAGGTAAAATCCCAAAGAGTACAGGCTGCAGACAGGGTTAAATTTCCACTCAGTCTTTCCCACAGCACACAGGTGCACCACATGGGTGTAATTAGTTTGTTATTTCCTTTACTGGTTAGTAGTGCTTGGGAGGAATATAAATGGCTGTTTTTTGTTGTGGGCAGGGTGACCGGTGCCAGCTGGTTGGTCGGTGCCTAGACAGGAGGTCTATGTCTAGTAGCGCTAGGATTACCTGGTGTAATCCTGACAAACGTCTGCTCTGTTATTTGTGATGTGAACAATAAAAACACAGGTATTCAAGGAAGAAGTGGTTGTGTCTGTCACCTTCTGGGTGTCACCATCACAGTGGTGTCGTTGTGAGATTACCAAGGACAGTCAGACCCCCACCCAGTTAACAAATGGTGGTGAGTGAAACCCGTTGAATACCACTATCAAGTAACAAACTGTTCTAAAGCTGTCAGTTAAAAATTTGCTTTGAGAGTAAGACCGTACCGCATTCCTGAAGATAGGCGTATAGCTGTGAGATAGGAAATTGAAAAACACATTGGACCTCAATGTCATTGAGGAATCCAATAGCAATTGGAATAGCCCCATTATGTAAGTGCCCAAGTCGAACTGAAGTAGTTGTTTCTGTAATGATTATAGAAAACTAAACAAACTTTCCCATTTTGACACATACCTGATGCCCAGAATTGATGAGCCTAGTGAAAACCTAGGCCAACAGTCAGTACCTTACCACATTAAATCTGACAAAAGGTTACTGTCAGATCCCCTAACACCATCTGCCAAGGCTAAGACAGCATTTTCAACCTCGGATGGATTATTTCAGTATAAGGTACGGTCTTTCGGGCTTCACTGTGCTCCCGTTATCTTTTAGCGGTTATGAATTGACTTTAAAAGCTACAGCTGGAATATGCAGCTGCATATTTGGACGAAATTGCCATTCACTGCCAGGAATGGGAGTCACATCTACCCATGGTGAAGGCGGTGCTAACATCATTCAGGGCGATGGGTCTGACTGCCAATCCTGAGAAGTGTGCATTGGCCACGCAAGAAGCCAAGTACTTGGGGTATGGTATCATCCTCATCATCACCACCAGCTAGCTATATTGCGCCACATATTACGTAGCGCTGTACAGAGAACTCACACACACCAGTCCCTGCCTGTAACAGTGGTAGTCACATTCCCATCACTCAGATCACAGACATAGTAAATCCCTACAAAATAATGGATAATGTAATAAACCCGATCAATAAAAAAATTCAGACTAAACTTAAAAATTACAAACTACATTCCCAGACATATGCTCTACACGACTGCTATATTTATTGATTGAAGGAAATGCCGGGACTTGGTATTTACGTCACTAATGTATCGGCGATGTCAGCATCGCTTAAACGTACCCAACCCAGCTGTAATGATTGTCTCAGGAAGAGAGCCCTGGGGTGATGGATACACGTGTTAGCCTGGTTTAGCGCTGGACAAACAGACATGCAGTCAAACAGGTCAAGGTCAGCAGCAATACAGCATAACAGTGAGCCAATCTGGGTATGAATACCTGTTGCTCTGCCAGTGCTGCAGTGACAGCGTGAGCTTTATATACTGTGCAGATGAATATGCCGCCTCCCAGCCACAATCATGTGACAGCTTGAACCAGGAAGTGCTGAGCTTACACAGAGGCAGAGCAAATCAGCAGCACAAGAGTGTGGAGCAGGCAAGTTTGTTACACTACCCCATTGAAGCTTACAGCTAGCTGGCTGGTGACTAGGCAAGAGGTCTGTGTCTAGCTAGCACTAGGGTCTCCCTGTGTCATCCTGACACAGGTCTGCTGTGTAATTTGTGATGTGAATAATAAAAACACAGTTATTCAAGAATGTCTGTCATCTGCCAGGTGTCAGCGTCACTATATAAATATAAATCCATGAATCGCTACACTTTGCAATTTATTTATCACTTCAATGAAATGAGTATAAAATTTCATCTATGAACAAAAAATAAGGTATTAAAAATAAAAAATATTACAATGGTATGAGCAGGATACATTAGGGTACTGCTAGTGTTAGCCTGCTTATATATTCATGTAATCACATCTTAAAATGTCACCACAAACCAAGATCAAAGTAAATGTTTCTTCTCAGAAGTAATTATTATAAAGAGATGTGATACACAGATGTTATAAGCAAATATAGATGTCTGCGAGTCTTGTGATTATTTTATGCCAAAAGTAACATTTACAGAATAGCTCACTATGGGCCTGAGTAATTAAGGAAAGTAAGGCAAAAAAAAAGGAGTAAATGTTCTCCGGGACAAACCATGCTACAATGCAAGGGGTGCAAATTAGTTTATTATTTTGCACACAAGTTAAATAACGACTGTTTTTCCATCAAGCACACAAATACTTAAATAGCTTTATTTTTACACTGAAATTTAAAGTTGATCTAGGACATGCCCTACCCCAACTATAAATCTATCCCAACATTTTAAATGTACTTCCCCCTCCAATGCAACATGGTTTTGCCCAGTTGCAAAGTTACCTCTTTGTTATGCTTATACATATATTGCGGGTGTCCGTATTAAGGCTCCAGAAGCACAAGTAGACTGAGCTCGTTGTCACAAATGAACCGGAGTGTCCGTAGGTACTTACAAACCATTCCCGGAAATGAGAAAATCTTGTGCTGGCCAAAATGGATCCTATGACTATGTATCAAGCCTCTCTAACACTCTCACTAAGTTCAGTGGTGTAGCGCAGGATAATGTGCAATGATTTTTAAAACTGATTAAGTCCCAAGTATGGTAATTGAAAAAAATAAATAAACGATATGCAGCATTATCTTTAAAACCTAACACATTGTTAGAATTACTGCAGGTTGGCTTGAATTACCATACTAGGGTACTTAAAAAGTTTTAAGAATCAATGCTGATTATCCTACCTACTATTTACAGATGTAATGAACCACTCTGTAAATGCTGCTTTTGACATATGATAATATCCTACCTACTATTTACAGATGTAATGAACCACTCTGTAAATGCTGCTTTTGACATATGATAATCACAAGACTCTCACAGACTATATCTATATTTGTTTGTTACAGCACGGATGTGTCACATCTCTTTGTAAGTATTTGATTACAGTTTGTAATACATTTTGGAATGTGACTAAAAGAATGAGAAAGAGAGTGAGTGAGTGAGTGAGTGAGTGAGTGTGTGTGTGTGTGTGTGTGTGTGTGTGTGTGTGTGTGTGTGTGTGTGTGTATACACACACATATATATATATATATATATATATATATATATATATATATATATATATATATATATACATACATATATATACATACACACACACACACACGCTAACCCTATTAGTCTCTTGCCTTATCCAGCTTGTATCATTGGGCGGATACTTTTAATATATAAATTTTAGTTCATATATGAAATGTTATAAAAAAAAAAATATATATATATATATACATACATACATACATACACACACACAGTATATATTTATTTTACACAATTGTATTTTATTTCTCTTTCATTATGGTATATGTGCCTATTTTGTTTATTGAATTTAGCACCAGTTTTAGGGATTCTGATGTTGTTAATAATCCCCATGTATCATAAAAATTGACTTGGTCCTCCCAAAAAAAAAAAAGAAAATGACTCAAATTTTCAATGAATAAAGCGGTTTTTGGCATAATCTGGTGGGTTGGAGCAGACTGAAGCCACAGTTTTATAAGCTTCCCTCCATGACAGACAAAAGGCATAAAACATTACAACCACAAACATTATAGAAGTATTAAAAGATCTCAGACAGGTGTTAGATTTAAGTAATACAGGTAGGTTGTTCCAGAAATAGGGAGGCGGCAGATTCCTTATTGGATGTCAGGTTGAGCACGAAGGACGAGTGAGATCCTGCTGTCTTATTTGGTATTGGCTAGACTTGACCCAGAGGTGCGGAGTCTAACAGAGCGGAAGGTGTTCACCAGGGATCCCCGCAAGGAGATTTGGGCTTAGCGGCTTCCATCCTGCAGGTCGTGTCCCTCTAGGGAAGTTCCCAGTGAGACAGAACAGAGAGGTAACTTTGAGAGGAAAACTTGAGACAGAGGAATAAGGCCCAATGAAGGGCAGGGCACATGAGTCTCTAGTAGAACAGTGGAGAGGAGGAGACGATGACCCAGGATAGGGCTATCCACGGAGAGGTAGCTAGGCAGAGGTCAGCAGTTCACAGGATATGCAGCAGACAATGAACCACAGCTATTACCACTTGGAGGTGTAACGGATCAGTGGACGTCAGCGGAGCATGCGGGATAGGTAACGGGCGTTGATCACAGCGATTACCACTAACGAGTGGAACAGGTAAGCAGAGATAAGTGGTACACAGGATATGCAGCAGACGATGAACCACAGCTATTACCACTTGGAGGTGGAACAGTTCAGCGGAGGTCAGTGGTGCATGCAGGATAGGTAGCGGCGTTGATCACAACAAGGAGAAGGGAGCTGCTTAAGGCCAGCTGAAGACTCAAAGAACCAACACGGAAAGGGGAGGAGCCTTATAAAGGAGTACTGACCAATGGCAAGATAGGCCAGGTAACACAGGTGGGGCAGTTGCACAGGCGCAGACTGCTGCTGACAGGACAGCATGCACAAAGGAGAGAATTAAGATGAGGGCAGGTGTGCCGATCCTCGAGTGGACATACCCGAAGACAGATGTGTGACAGTACCCCCCTTTAAAGTTGGTCACTAAATACCTAGGACAAGGTTTCCTGGGAAATATAGTATGAAACTTCTTTAATAGAAGAGGTGCATTGACATCAGATGCTTGCACCCATGATCGTTCCTCTGATCCAAAGCCTTTCCAGTCTACGAGATATTTCACCACCCCTCTAGAATACTTGGAATTCAGTGTCTGTTTGATCTCGAATTCCTTGGTTTGCTGAATTTTAGGATGAGAAGAGAAAGTAATGGAATGGAAAACTGATTGATGACCAGGGGCTTCAAAAGCGAAATATGGAAGGCATTGGTAATCCAGAGAGCGGAAGGGAGCTGAAGTTTAAAGCACACCGGAGAGATGACTCGAGAGATCTTGTAGGGGACGATGTAGCGGGGAGCAAACTTCATAGAATGTACCCTAAGAAGAATAATCTTTGCCAATAGCCAAACTTTGTCACCAACCCTCAGGGGAGGAACGGCTCTGCGATTCCTATCCACAAATAATTTATACCTAGACGAGGATTTCTTCAGCACCCTTTGAACTTGTGCCCAAGTGGAGAGGAAATTCTGTTGTAAGGAATTAACTGTCGGAACTGGGTGGATAGCAGAGCCGAAAATTCTGGAATTTGAGGATATATGTCATAGACAATGGAGAATGAAGTCGCTGAGGTGGACTCATGAAAGGCATTTTATGCACGAATTCGGCCCAAGGTAACCTATTGACCCAGTCCTCTCGGTTAGCCGAGTAGAAAATCCTAAGAACCGTCTCTAGGTCTTGATTGACCCTCTCTATTTGGCCATTGGTGTTAGGAACCCCTCAGCCAGTACAGCAAAACCCGGAGTCTGCGCCAAACGTCTGGTGTTCACTGTTGCGCCTAGTGGTGGGGACAGACTTGGCTGCAGACAAACAGAGGGTAGAACCCAGGAGTAGAGCTACCGAGGCCGTAGAGTAGGAGGTGCAGGAGGGAGTCGGTGAGACACCGAGTGGATGATATCAAGACTGATATATCACTCGTGGCCACTGAAATAAATAAGGAACAGTTGACAGAGAAGTCCCCTGATACACAGCGACTAATATACCGATGCTTGCCCAGAAAGGAACGGAACTTGCAGTGATAGGTAAAGATGATGAAACAGAACGTAGGCAGTATCCAAGGGTAACTACAACCCACCCACAGTACCGGTGAGAGTCCAGAGATTTTAGGGAAATAGTTCTTAGGCGGTTGCGAGGGGTAACTACAATTATAGGCACACAGTGATATAAGTAAACAGTCAATAGTACGTGTGGCAAGGTTGAGTCCGGAGCCAAAGGAAGATCTGAGCGCAGGGATGCTGCAGCGGCTGCGTCTACGTATAAGGTAGGATGAGCAGAGGAGCTGCGGATCATGCCGGAGCCATGCCTGGGATCACGACTTTACCGGGATCCAGGAGATAACTGACTGGAACTGGTGAGTAGATGGTAGAATCATCAGGAACAGAATCAGGTCTGTTACACGGAATATCAACACAGAAGAGTCAAATCAGAGCAGTCGGTACACAGGGAAATCCAATGGAGTAGTCAGGAACTGTTACGGCTCACACCCCAGGTATCAACTCCTAGAACTGCTTCAGAGGTCTTCGCCTATAGCAGCTGCCTTTCCCGTAGATCTAGACATGCTCACAGGTTCTCGGATGCACCCAGGTCTTGTTCTCTAGTAGTAGGAGCTGATAACATGAGATCGTAGCGCAGGTATTACAAAGAGGAGGAATCAGGTATCCAGGCAAAGGTTTCAGGGTTACGAGCAAATCAGCGAAATCAGTATTCAAGCCAGGGGTTCAGGGTTACAGGCGAATCAGCAGCGTCAATATCCAAGTAAGGGATCAGTGTCAAAGGCAAATCAGCAATGTCAAAATCCAAGCCAGAGGTCAACAACGGTAACACAGAAGACAGCAAGTACAACAACAGGAGGAGAAGTATGCTAGCAAGCAGGGACTATAACCGGCAGCGAGGCCCAGTCCTCTCTGCCTTAAATACTTTTTTGATGGACAAATCAGAAAGGAGGACAGAGCTGACAATCAGCCTCAGGAGGCTACTAATTAATTACTAGCTAGAACTAGCATAGGTCATATTACAAACCAGGAACATGTATGAACATATAAATGACAGATTAGAATCATGCGAGAGCTCCCCCTGGAGTTGGAGGATGTCCCTACACCCTCCTACTCTATGCTACAAAGATAACAGTGCACTGTAACTAATGCACGTGCTCGGCTGCTACCTCACACCAGGATACGGCGTACCACCACGGCTCGTGACAGGAACGGAAACGGTCTGGTACACGGGAATACAATAAGTCATCAGGAAACAACAGGAACAGGTAACAGCGCAAACACAAGGGAGCAGAACACTAAGGTAAACATATTACCGGCAATCCTGCAGAGGATTTGCCGGCTATTTAAGGAGAGCAGAACCAATAGGCTGTAGGTGATAATGAGGAAGCCAGGTGAGAGAGCTAGAAGAAACAGGCAGGCCAGGTGAGGTATAATAGAGAAATTACAGCATGAACTGAGGGCAGATTCTGACAGAGAACAGACCTAACTGACCCGAATACCAATGTACTCTATCTGCCTAACTGATCTACCTAAACTAGTCTATCTAATCTATCTAAGAACTAAACTAACTACCTATCTAAACACCCAGTGGCTATCTAAACTTACCTAACTACCTATCCGTAACTATCTATCTAGTTACTCTGACAGAGAGCCCGACGAGTCATAACAATTGGTCTGGGGATGATAAGAGGAGGAGAATTTTAGCCGAATGCCTAGAAGATGACACAGAGGTCTCCAAAACTTAGATACGAATTGGACTTAGGCTTAGAGGATTTAGGCACTGGGCGGATTGGAGAAAGAGGAGATTATTATGATCCGTAAACACCGTGACAATGTGTCAGGCCCTTTCCAAAAGAGAACGCCATTCACTCCATGCTAGTTTAATGGACAGTAACTCCTTATCGCCTATGGAATAGTTCCTTTCAACTGGTAGGAATTTACGGGGAAAAAAAGGCACAGTGGTGCAGTTTCCCTTGACTGGATTTCTGCGAAAGGACAGCTCCCACTCCAATAGTAGATGCATCGACTTTGTGAAAAAATGGGAGGGAGAGGTCGGGTTGCTTCAGGACAGGAGCAGTAGAGAATGCTTCTTTGAGAAACAAAAATGACTCAACAGCCTCTGGGGACCAATGCTAGGTGTCAATGTTCTTGGTGAGTGCCACTAGAGGAGCCATGATGGTGGAATATCCAGAAATAAAATGTCTGTAATAGTTGGCGAAGCCCAAGAATCGTTGGATAGTCTTGAGCGTATTGGGGCAGGGCCATTCCAAAATAGCCCAAACCTTTTCAGGGTCCATCCGGAGGCCAGAACCAGGCGCAATATACCCTAGGAAGGGCAGTTCAGTGGCTTCAAAAGGAGCATTTTTCCAACTTACAATAAAGGTGATTATTTTGCAGCCGAGAAAGAACTTCGACAAGATGAAAACGATGAGACTGGAGGTCTTTAGAGAAGATTAGTATATCATTAAGGTATATTTCCACAGAAAAGTACAAAAGATCACGGAAAATTTCATTAACATAACTCTGGAAGACTGCGGGGGCATTGCATAGGCCGAAAGGCATAACAAGATATTCATAATGGACATCTCACGTGATGATCGCTGTCTTCCACTCATTTCCAGCTTGTATTCTAATGAGGTTGTATGCCCCTCGGAGGTCCAGTTTAGAAAAAAAAATTTTGTTCCTTTAATGCGATTGAATAATTCCGTGATCAGTGGAATGGGATAGCAGTTCTTTACCGTGATGGTATTTAGACCTCTATAGTGAATACAGGGCCGGATGGTTCCATCCTTTTTCTTTACAAAGAAGGAACCAGCTCCAAGAGGAGAGGTAGGTCTAATGAATCCTCGTTGTAAATTCTCCTGGATATAAATTGTGGTAGCCTCACTCTCAGGCAACGAGAGACATGTCCTCTAGGTGGAACTTTACCTGGAATGAAGTCGATGAGGCAATCCCAAGGACAGTGAGTAGGTAAACGTTCAACATAGGGTTTATTAAAGACATCAGCGGAGGAAGAATACTGAGAAGGAAGAACTGAGGTGCCCGAGTCTGAAAAAGCCAGGAGAGTCCTCAAAGCTTTGACCTGTGTGAGACATCTTCCTGAGCAGGCTTTGCTCCAAGCTACAATCCGAGAAGATAGCCAGCCCAATTGGGGCGAGTGGAGATGAAGCCAGGGTAGACCTAAGATGAGAGGAATGGTTGTAAGAGGAAGAACAATGAAAGATATTTTCTCCAAATGGAGCGCTCCTACTTCTAAGGAGAGTAGACTTGCACGGTGGTGAATAAGACCGATGGTGAGGCGAGCTCCATCGATGCCGGTAATCATGATAGGTTTCTTCAGCGGCACGGTAGGAAGAGCCAATTGCTTGACAAGGAGTAAAGAAATGAAATTTCCAGCAGCCCCTGAATCCAGCAGGGCAGTGGTATGAGCAGTTTCAGAGGCTCAATATAAGGTTACAGGAAACAAACAAATTTGGCCAAAAGAGAAATCCAGAGTGCTGAAACGCCCCTAGCCTGACCTCTCCCGAGCAAGTCAAGGTCTGGCATTTCCCGACCGTTTAGGACATAGTTTAAGGATATATCCAGCATCACCGCAATAAAGACATAGTTTATTCTTCATTCTCTTCTCTCTCTCTTCGGGAGTCAGGCAAGAATGGCCCAATTGCATAGGCTCATCAGACAAGCTAGGAAATTGAAACTGGGGAGCTAGCCAAAAAGATGAACGTCTAGTATTATCCTTCTCAGAAGACCTTTCACGGAATCTGATGTCCACTCTGTTCCATAATGAGATTAGGGCATCCAAGGTAGCCGATAGTTCTTGTGAGGAAAGAGCGTCCTTGACCTTGTTGGAGAGACCTTGCCAAAAAGTAGCCACCAGGGCTTCGTCGTTCCACTGTAGCTCGTCGGAGAGTCCGAAATTTGATTACATATTGGGCTACAGAACGTGAACCCTTGTGTAACTGGAGGACACTGGAGGCTGATGAAATGACTCGCCCCGGATCATCGAAAATCCTTCGGACCTTGTATTACCATCAAACTTAGAAGGCATTGGCAGGCGTAAAGCAGAGGGGGCTGGAGACGTCTCCAGGACTACTGAATGAACCGTGGGATGAACAGCGGTAGGAGGAGGCGGAGAAGCTTGCAAAGTATCCAGACGGGTAGCCAGCGACTGTAGGCACTGAAGTAATTGGATTTGCATGTCATCTTGGCGTTCCAGTCTACCAACAAGGTGTTGGAGTAAATCTTTCGCGGAGGGTTGTCTGTCAGGATCTATCATGGTTGGTTCTTACTGTCAAGTTGAGCACGAAGGATGAGTGAGATCCAGCTGTTTCAGCTGGTATTGGCTAGACTTCACCCAGAGGCGTGGAGTCTAACAGAGTGGAAGGTGTTCACCAAGGATCCCCGCAGGTCGCGGCACTCTAGGGAAGTTTCCAGTGAGACAGAACAGAGAGGTAACTTTGAGAGGCAAACTTGAGACAGAGGAATAAGGCCCAATGAAGGGCAGGGCATATGAGTCTCTAGCAGATCAGCGGTATACAGGATATGCAGCAGACGATGAACCACAGCTATTACCACTTGGAGGTGTAACGGATCAGCGGAGGTCAGCGATGCATGCAGGATAGGTAGCGGCGTTGATCACAACGAGAAGGGAGCTGCTTCAGACCAAGTGAAGACTCGAAGAGCCAACACTGAAAGGTGAGGGGAGGAGTCTTATAAAGGAGTACTGACTAATGGCCAGATAACACAGGTGGGGCAGTGGCACAGGCGCAGACTGCTGCTGACAGGACAGCATGCACAAAGGGGAGAATTAAGATCAAGGCCGGTGTGCCAATCCTCGAGTGGAGATACCCGGAGACTGATGTGCGACATTGGAGTTAGGAAGTATTACCCGGCTTCTGGGTGTAGAGCTTAGGGGATATGTGCTGTAATCTGCAGAGGTAAGAACTCTGTAAATGTATTTGGGTAATTTGACTAGAACACTTTTGAAGGATAAACAGTCAGAGAACTCTGGACTTCAGGGAGAGTCATCCTAGATCTGATAACATGTCACAAAGGTGGCTTTTGTACAGCAAATCAAAGGCTGATTGAGTGGTAAAATGTATCAATAATTTGTAGGGATATACCATGAACTGAATCCACATAGCCTATAACAGGCATTAGCATTGGTTGTGTCAGACGTTTTCTGGCCATGGGAGGTACATGGGATTGGTATAGGAAAAGTCCAGTTGGTAAAATATTGGATGTCAAGGTTGTCTATATACGAACCAAACAAAATGTTAGGGTTGAGCCAGAAACCTAAATATTTATAAGAGGGCGGTGATGACAGACTAGTGCTGAAGTTTCTTACAATTAGATTATTATAGGCAGAATATTTCTAGATAACTGATATATTAGTTTGTTTATATTTGTGATCCGACATGCTTTTATGAAATGGATTGGATTTTTATTAGCTAACTGATAAACAATGACTACCATCGGGCCGCTAATACTGCTTTCATACTGCCGCCCCGGCAATATCCCGGGTTTTTCAAGCCGTGTTTTTGCCGGGGCTCGGAGCGTCTCAGCTCAGAAACACCATTCATACTGCACCTCGGACCCGGGAATTTCCCGGGTTGACCCCATTCATACTGCACAAGTCTGTGCCCTGGCAATTTGTGGGAGTCATCACCAGAGCAGTTTACATTGGCTGAAAAATGGTGATGTCATCCACCATTTCTCCTAAACTCCTTCTCGAATCTTCCACGGGCTCCCACCGATGACATCATGCTCCAGAGACAGGCAGACAGCCAATCAGCTTGTTTTCTGTGCAACCCGGGTTGAAAAACCCGGGTTGCACCATTCATAGTGCAGGCAACCCGGGTCCGACCCGGGAATTACCCCTCGATAAATCCCGGGTTGAAGACCTGGGTTTTTAGACCCGGGATTTTTGACTTGTACCATTCATACTGCACCAAGACCCGGGTCGTTTGAGCTCGCCCCGGGAAAAACCCGGGATTTTGGTGCAGTATGAATGGGGTATTAGAGGAATTTCGGGTTAAGGTACAACTTCTTTGGGGCCTATTTCATAGCTGCTGAAAGGGGTGTGGTCACCCCAGGTTGGAAGCCACTCCCACTACACAGGCAGGCCTTAGCCCGGTACTTTGTACCTGCTCTCGGCACCCTGACTACCATTGCTGTATGTGTAGAATAATTGTTTGATCTAGGATGCAGGCAAACTTTATTAACCTTTATCATTAACATTTCTTTGCATATCACCAGCATATTCCGTAGTACTTGATAAGACAGACAGAAAGTAAGAAGGCCCTGCTCACAATCTATAGGACAATAGGAGTTTGATACATGAGGTTAAGTGCACATATTGCATATTGGCCCAGCCAGATTAAAGTTTAAAAGTGCTTATTGGGCTATATGATCCAGTCACACAGAAATGTTGGTCAGGGGGTCAGAGGGTTGTTTGATAGAACACATGTAAGTTATGTGTGAACTGTGTAAACTGAGGTTATAGAGCAGAATAGGCTAAGGAGATTAAGAGGATGAAGCTTGCCCGGAGAGTAGAGTTTTCAGAGAACAATTGAAGGTTTGGAGACTAGTCTTATTGTGTGAGGGTGGGAATTCAACAGAATGGGTGCAGCCAGAAAAAAAGTCCTGTAACCGGGAATGGGAGCAGGTAATGCGTGTGGATGAGCGATGCGGATCTTGCACAGAACAAAAAAGTGTTGAGTTGGGAAGATATTTTGATACAAGTGTAAAGATGTATGTAGGTGCAATTCTGTTAGGCTTGTATGTTAGTCAAAGTGTTTTAGATTGGATTTGGCAACCAATGTAGAATCGGACAGAGCGGGACAGCAGTGGAAGAACATTTTGCAAGGAAAATCAGTTTTGTTGCTGCATTCAATTAGACTATAGGGGCGAGAGTCTGATTCAGGAAAGACCAGTAAGGATGATATTACAATAGTCAATGTGGGAGATGAGTGCATTAATTAAAGTTTTTGCAGTGTCTTGTGTGAGATTTGTGCATTTTCTGGAAATATTTCTTCGATGAACTGCATGCTAAAGTATTGTAACAGCTTGGATTCAGGGAACAAAGGAGAGTTCTGAGTTAAGGATCATAGATTGACTAAGCTTCAGGGGTATATATATTTATATTATGCAGCACTTTACAGAGAGTGTTTTAATCATTTACATCAGTACCTGGCCCAGTGGAGCTCAGTCTAAATCAGTGATGGACAACCTGATATATTTCAAGGGCTCCAAAACAACCTCAGCACATCCAAACATTCATCCCAAAATGACCCCTCAGATCCCACATATAGTTCAAAACTCCCCTTCAAGCCACTCAGACCTTCCCACAAGTCACTCACATGACATCATATGCCACCTAGACCTCCCAACATACCACTAACATCTCCCCAAATGCAACCAAGACATCTTCACAAGCCCCCACTCAGTGGCACGTTCCACGTGGCCATAAATCAGTGCACTTCCCACATGTGCTACACTCACTGGCACTCCCCAATCACTGATATGTCTAAAAATAATTGACAGCCCCGACAGCTGAAGCCCACATGGAAGAAACGAGAGCATAGTGGTGCAGAATACACAATTTGCATGAACTCCCTGTAGTGTGCAGAGGAGGTCATGTGACGATGATACCAGCTGCTCCCATTCAAGTTTTATTCTTTGCTTCATAAAAAAGCAGAGAATAACTCAGACTGAGAGCAGCCAGCTGGGGGCCATAGGTGAAGACTTGTCTGTTGCCCATGGACCAACAATTGTCCACCACTGGTCTAAATTCCCCCAAAAATTCTGAACAACCAGATTGGTGGTTTGGTGGGCTACAATTGAGTTTAACCTGCTTGATGTTTTGGATGTTTGGAGGTCGTACAGGAGGACAGCTTTACTCTTTAAACAGTCTATAAATAAATCTTTAACTTACAATACACAAGGGATGAAGATGCCAAGGTGAGGTTTTGTGAGCAAGGGGCCTATCTTTGGACACACTGAAGGACCCCTATCCCTGGTCATCTTATTCACCTCATTTGGCACCACAGTCAATGGGACTTAAGGGAATTCAGTAGATGTCCAGTTATTTAGTCTTTGCTTTGGTGGAAACCCGAGACCAATGATCCTCTCAAGAATAGGTTGTGGTGTCCTTCACAGTGGTAGATGGCCCAGATTCCACACCTTCTTCAATAAATCAGGCCTTATCCTTTCATAGACTGACCTTTGAATATAATGTCTGCTTGTAGAACTGTCAAGCTGAGAAGTCCTCTAGGAAGGGCCCACATCAGATATATAGGAGACACAAGAGAAAATAATTTCAATTAACTGGGGCTTTATCCAGTACTGAGGAAAGTGTAGACCAGTTAGAGCTAGACTTGGAACTAAGGGCAAGGTCACTTCCTTAGGCCTTATACCCATTGGCCTCAATTTTGTGTTTTGAGAATGGAATCAGTATTTCCAATGATCCCATACACATTCACTTTTCGGAGTTTTGCAGCATTGTGGTTTTCAGAATACTGTCTACTCCATTCACTTCTGACTAACACCTTTGAGAACCTTAGGCAACCTTGAATAATCTCTAGGATGCAAGTAAAAATAGAACTAACCACTGCATGTCAAACACCTTTTACTGGTATTTGCACTTACTTATTTTAATGAAAAGCAAACGGCAGTGGGTAGGAGGCCTTACATTTGTTGACTGTATAACTGTAGTAGGATGAGCGAACACTATGCGATCAAACATTAGGTGACCCTGAGGCAGTAACCTCTGCATTGTGACTTTGATCTCACCTCTACCCATGCAGTTTATGTTACCCAGATAACACATTTACTTCCATTGTGTGTCCACAGCACTAGTTTCCTGGACCACCAGTTCTTTAATCTGTGAACAAAATATAAAGTTAATGTATGGCCAAACAGCATTCATCCAAATGTTTACTAAGCTAACCTACAATACAGTACCTGGCCAGAACTACCTTCTATACCATATATTGGAAAAAAACATAATAATACTACTTTTCAATAACACATAAAAGTATATAGTCTTAGATCATATGCCATTTAATAGCAATAAAAACAGAATAGAATAAAATTTAACAAATACCATTATACACTTACAAAGATAAAATGGAAATAGAAAGAAAATATAATTTTAAAATTATATCATGTCCAGTGGCAGCAAATTGAACGGCATTACTGAATGACTTAATGTAAGAATGCAAGTAGGGAGGGCTATAAATATATCAAATTAACAGTTAGATCAGTTCATAATAAAATTATTCAAAAAAATTGTTGGTAATAAATGACTAGCAGGTAAAAGTTAGCTTATGCACATAAAAAGATCTCAGAAAGTTATTCAGGTAAAATCTAAACGTTCATGGTTAATACAAAATTGCAGTTGGCGCAGGAGAAACCAATCTTTTCTGTCAACTTTATTTCTGTTTATTGATTTTTAATCCAATTCACCATTAAACTCTGATTTGCAATTGGGGTCCAAAAAAATGAACAAATACTAATTATTGCAGGCATTGCTCTACGGATTTCTTACCTGTCATATGGATAGTTCTATTTGTCTCATGTTGCCAATTCAAGTGACATATATATTCAGAAAACAAGAGTGCTTAAAATATATTTTATTGACGTATTTCTGTATTTTCAGGTTTGTGACCAATTTTGGATTACCAGCACAACATAAACTTCCACAGTCGAGGCACAACACCCCAGAACACCACATCTTTGTGAAAAACAAAAGCTACAAAGGAATACCACTGGGGACTGGCACCTAGACCCCCCAAAACAAGGTCTCCAGACCCAATTCACAGCACTTACCTTTGATGCAATAAGAGTTGGCACCCAAAGTGCTCATCAGAATAAAAACCACCAAAAGGGCCCAGGGGGAAACGGCATACCCTGGGCACAAAACAGACACAAAGCGCGAACCACAATCAAGGGATGGGTGGGTGGCTAACTCGAGCCAAGGCAAAAGAGGGAGATCAGCAGCCCAAGCTCCCGCATGGTTTGAATACAAACCATAGCCTTTTTAATTTACCTCGGGCTGATGACCATCCCTCAGTTGTAACTATATGCAACAATGTATCACCATGCAGCCCTTAATTTACCGACAAGTGGATGGTCTGGCGACTTGTTTAGGTAAGGGATTATAAACAATGCTATACTCATCTTCTGAATAAAAAAGCAGTTGTCCTTTGCCTTAAGAAAGATTGCTGGGTTATAGATGCCTTAAATCCTTTGTTAGCAACCAGGAATAACGAGTGAAATGTTTATAGAATGAAAACAAACATTATACTTTCTAGCACAGAGATGGGCAACAGATGACCCTAGGGTCACATGTGGTCCTCTGAAATATATAGTACAAAATTTATCTATGTTCTACACTACACTGTTCCTGCGTTGGCCTGAACGCCCTTGTGTATTACCCTTGCACGCCTCATAAGGATGTTACAAGCTCCATCTGACAAATATTATTGCTCCAATCAAAAGCAAGTTGGATGAAGCAGAGATCAGATAGGTAACAAGGGGAAAAGTGCATGTGAAATACTAAACCTGCTTGCAGAGCTTACCAGCCACCAGAAAGACAGTGTTTTTGTCTACTTTTCACCTCCCAAAGAGTTCCTGTCAATTGTATTCATGTGTGAGATTCCCTTCACAATGTAACAGCTTGGGGGCATTGATAAGTAACAAGTATTGATATAATAGTAAATGTGGTATAACATTGTTAGGTACAGAGATCTGAAGATCCCAAAGAGCAGGACACATGCAACCCTATTTGCATCAAATAAGATTTATTGCCAATGACAGAAATAACATTAATTATTGCCAAAACAGGTTTTAGAACTCACACAAGTAGGAGGTTGGTATAATGTTGATTGTTTGGGGCACAACATACCCTTTAGAGATAGTAGGTAGCTATCCTAATAGGAGCCACAATTAAGCTGATATATAATAATTGACCTTAAAGTGCCTTAAGAATTGTTATTCCCTCTATGTAAATATCAGAAGAGTGCGTTCAGCGCACGTAACTTGCGTGCAAGTTGTGTTCAGACATTAATCCGAACCTATGGCACTAAATGTCCCTTCTCTTTTTCAAATATTTACTGCAGACCGCTGTCAGAAACAGCAATCAGCGTTACAGCACTTTCTGTTGCCAGACATCGAATGTAAAGGAAGATGCTTGTAAAGGCTATGCACCTTAAGCTGGGTACACACTACAGAAAATTACTGAACATGCAATTTCTGTAATTATAATACCATTAACTGAAAATCCCAATGTGCATGCAGATTTATGTGTACACAGCCACACAATTTACCTTCAGCTCTGTGCTCTTCATCTGTCAAAACCAGCGGTTTTCAAAGTGTGTGCCGCGGCACCCACAGAAGAAAAAAAAACAACAACAAAAAAACAAAAACTTACCAAACCGGCGGCACCTGGGACCCAGCATACCCCTCCCTTCTCACTGAATGTTGGGTGTGACGTCATCACGTCTAACATATTCAGTGAGAAGCGGCGAGAGAGGAGGATGTTGGGTTCCCGGAACCGCCGGATTGGTAAGAAGACAGAAGAGAAGACAGAAGAAATAGAAGAAAGAAGGCCAAGTATGGTAAGTAAAGAAAGGGGAGTGGAAATAGTGATAGGAAACAGCAATGGAGAGGCAAAATAATGAAGGAGGGGGCAGAGTGAGGTTGAAGAGGGCCAGAGTGAGGAGGAAGGAGGGCACAGAATGTGTGGATGAAGGAGGGCACAGTGTGATGATTTTTGTACATGTTATTTTGTTTGACTTATTCCTCTTAGTATTGGGTGTAAATTATTCTTTGACAGAAATATAATTGAAAAAAAAAATATTATTTTTGCAAACAACTTATTAAGTATTTCTGTCCTGACCTAAATACTTATTACGTTATTTTGACACAACTACTTATAAAACGGTACTGCTCTGTAATTATTTTGGAGGGCTGCCTTGAAAAAAATCATGGAGACTCTAAGGGTGCCACGAACTGAAAAAGTTTGGGAACCACTGGTCAAAACCAATCGGCTGAAAAGACTGACTCTGCACACTCTATAGAGATCTGCCTACACAGATGGTCGTAAGTGCATATACACTTCCACATTTGCCCGACATCGTTCCAACCTTGGTAGTGATTTGTAGTCAGTTTATCAAAGCAATGCAAACGATATGATGAGCTTTGGAATGATCCTGGCAAAGTACACACTAATGCAATATCAGACCTAACAGTCGTTTATAATGTAATCTGCATGATAGTTGGTTGAAAAACATGTAGTGTGTCTTGTGAGAAGGTTTAATATTTTATTGATGGGCTAATGTATGTTAAATCATTTCCTGCTGGGAAATGGTTAATGTTGGCATAATCCTCTTAGTGTACTAAAAAGGCTATTGTTTTATCTGACTGGGAGGTGGGGTTGTTTATTGGGAAGTGTGCAGAGATAAGTCACTTTGCATATCTGAATAACTGTGTCAGCACCGTGGACAGGGAAAAAACATTCCAGGCATTAGTTAGTCCTCACAGGCAGTAAGTCATGTCAGTGGAAAGGAAACATTGGATGTAAGACATCTAAGAAGTTTTCATCAAGTTCTCTGTTATGAAACTATGCCATTTACACACATAAATTCTCTTGTGCTCTGCAAATTTAAACAAAGGATTATTTTAAGGCTAGTCTCTTTTTATAAAGGTTCCTCTCCAATTTGGAATAATACAAGTGCCATTTCAATTGCTCCATCAGTCAGCAGGTCCAACCCTAAACGTTGTTGAGCTGGACAGATCTTTTCTTTGACTTCCATGTTATTCAGGTTTGATGACAAACCTGAATTACAGCTGCAACATTTTTTTCTATGACTTTTAATGAAAAGAGAAAATACTGTATATGTAGATCAGATTACTGGTATGTATTAGGACTAGGTCATAGCAGATGCAGCGGAAAGCATGACTTATCCCCATGTCGGTATTAGTCCCCACTTCTTCCACTACTTCGTACTCGCAGAAGTTCACAGACAGTCTAAGCACTACTGCTAGATCATTGAGTTGATACCAATGTATTAGCTGATAGCAACTCTGTTTCTTCCCCTCCACCGAAATTACAGCAGTGGAGGACAGGACAGAAATGTAACATTATCAGCCTGATATTGGCTGACAACATTTTGTTTCCTGTCCTACAATGGACTCCAATTGAATGAGAAAGATCAATCGAGGAAACACATCTATTGTCAGACAATATAACAGAGGCTGATAGTAGCTCAGATTGGAGACCCAACAATGGTATGTGTGGAAGTCAGTACAAACGAGCCATCAGCAAATAAACTCTGGATTGTACACCGACCACCAGGGAACGGGCTCTGTATTGTATACCAGCCACCAGGTAACAGGCATTGTATTTTATACTACCCACCAGACAATGGACTCTAAATGGTCTGCTCATCACCAAGGAACGGGTTCTGTATCGCATACTGGGCCACTAGATAATGAGCTTTGTATTCTACACTACCCACCAGGCACTCTGCATTGTACAATGGTCATCACCCTGGGCACTATGATATATACTGGCAACCTCAAAATTAAATTCAAATTGTATAGTAACCACCAGTGAATGAGCTCTGTATTATATAGCCACCAGCAAATAAGCACTTTTTTATACTTTATTATACTTTATCCACCAGGCAATAAGCTCTGCCATATACACTAACCACCAGACAGTATGTTCTCCATTATGTACTAGCAGTGCCGTAACTAAACGTTTTAGTGCCCTGGGCGAGACAGGGCACTGGCGCCCCCCATCTAAGTGGGAGTGACATTTGCCAAGTGGGTGTGGTCAACCTAATGTGGGGGTGTGGCTATAACTTTACTGAAAGAATTCTGTTACACATATTTGCAAATGCATTTTAAATAAAAAAAAGAGACTTAATGAAATATTGTAAAATCAAATTAAAAATAGTTTAATTAAATAGTTGAGAAATAGAGATAGATTGAGTAAAATAAGGCGTCAGTGGGAGTAGAGGTGGGTGGGAAGAGTGGTGGTATATAAGTGGGCTGGAATAGGGGATAGGGTATGGAGGAGGTAGGTGGAAGGTTTGAGTAAGAAGGGTAGTTGTATAGAATTCAGTAATCTCCATAACAAACTGCTCTTATGAGCAGTTTGTTATGGAGATTACTTTTTTTTTTTTAACTTACAGTGGTGGTCAGCGGTGAACGGTGCTGTAGCTGTGCCTGAGCGGCATCCTGCATTAGCATTTAGAACGCAAATGCGTTCCAAATGCCAATGCAGGATGCCGCTCGGCCGCAGCTACAGCACCGTTCAAGCTTCCGCTGCCAGGAACAAATTGTTTCTGGTGGGTTAAGCTGTGTCCAGTGATTGAGCCAGGGCACAGAGGCAGGTAGCGGGTGGCTGCTGCGCCCCCTTGGGCTTGCGCACTGGGCGACGGCACCACCCTACTTACGGCTCTGTGTACTAGCAACCAGGCAATGAGTTTTGTATTACTTCTCTCTTTGTCTGTATTACCCAGCATTGTATTTTTTTCCAATTGCAAAGCGCTACGGAATTTGCTGGCACAAATGGGCAGCAGGGTGGCTAAGTGGTTAGCACTTCTGCCTTACAGCATTGGGGTCATGAGTTCAATTCCCGACTAAGGCCTTATCTGTGAGGAGTTTGTATGTTCTCCCCGTGTTCACGTGGGTTTCCTCCCACACTCCAAAAACAGACTGGTAGGTTAATTGGCTGCTAACAAATTTACTCTAGTCTGTGTGCCTGTGTATATTAGGGAATTTAGACTGTAAGCCCCAATGGGGCAGGGACTGATGTGAGCGAGTTCTCTGTACAGCGCTGCGGGATTAGTGGCACTATATAAATAAATGGTAATAATAATATAAATAAATGATGATGATTGTGCATTAGCTACTAAGCAATGGGCTCTGAATTGTATACTAGTTATAAGGCTGTCCTAGCCTGCAGGCAATGTGTTCTATATTGTACATATATAAGAATGGGTTTAGTATTGTACACTAGCCACCAGAGAATGGGTTCTGTATTGTACACTAGCCACCAGAGAATGGGTTCTGTATTGTTCACTTGAAGCAAGTGTTTTTTTCGGTGACATTGTAAAGTATGGAAATCTGGGGCATATCCCAACGTGTCTATCAAAATCACTATCCTTACAGTGTTTTCGCTAATTATATTACTGTTTATATGGTTTGACAATTTAGCCAGTGCAAAATACAGCAACTTATTTGACATACTTACACTGTTGTGTGGCTCCAACTTATATTTATAAAAAGCAGATATGTCCTTGTTTATTAGTGTTGCCCGTAATGTTGTAGCCTGTGTGCATGTGATGGGACTACGAATGTGGTGGGCTTGATTTTGGGCCAGGACCCTTTTGAATACCTAGCAGCGGAGTTTGCGTTTTATATTCATCACAGGAGTGATCTCTAGACAGGGCCACTGTACTGGTATAACGGGTAAATACACAATTAGGAAATATGGTAAATGGGACTCACTCGAGTGAGCTTGGGCTGATGAACCCTTGGATGTCTACGTTGCTTCTACAGCCAATGCTATGTACATGTAAACACTGAGACAATTAATGTAACTTGGATATATTTTTATCATATACATCCCCTTAAAGGTTGTGCAACCAATAGATCAGCTGCAATCACATACTATTTATGTAACTGTGCGGATTACACTTTTCCTTTCACATTTAATGGTTGTAATTAGTGGCTGTTAGCACACAGACTGTATAGTATACAGAACAGCTTATCCCTGCTCACTGCCTACATAGCCATCACATGACATGATTGATCGTCTGTGGATGTGCAGAGTCATTTCTTTTGCAGCATGCATCTTATAAGTGCAGTTGCCGATCATCCATGTCAGAGGATGGGTTAAATCAAACAGCGCAGTCTCCACTTCGGTTCAGTGAGTCGTGGTTTCTAGATCTCCTTTTACAAGTGAAATCACTGTGCGTCAGCTAATTTGAATGGATTTGTATGGTTCAGCGTTCACCTAATTGTAGCTGAGCATCTTGAGTATGTCACTGTATATCTTCTGTACCTGAACAATACATGCTCGGAAAAATTTCTCTGTATCTGAGACGCTGTCCCACCCGAGCCTGGATCTCTGAGGCTGTTGTATAGTGCAGCCTATGTGTACATGTTTTACAGAGCTCAATGCACTGCACCCAGGCAATAAAAGGATTACTGCAGCATTCAGCATCGTAAAAAGAAATTAAACAGGGGATTTTTTTTCCTTATAACAATTAACCTTGTCTATTGCAAATAAGCATTAAAATAAGGGAGAGCAAACAATGAAGCAGATTAACTTGGTGATGTAATATATAAAATGGAAATAATAACAGGTAGATGATAGCTTTGGAGATTAAATCATATAGACATAACCATGATGTTGTGTTCAATGGGCAATGTTTATGATGGCTATATGAGAAGTGTTGTGCATGGACTGAGGACACAGGTCATTAGTCCTACAAATACACCACCTCTACTCCCTGATCTAAACCTCTCTGTTCCCTGCTCTTAGACACCATCATAAAATGTATTGGCTTCTCTTTTATATCTCCTAAAAATGACTATTCTGGATTTCATAGAATCATCTCCTCCCAGCCTTCCCTCTTCCTTGAAGGCCCAGGTACCTCATTGCAACAATGATGTAACAAGTTTAAATTAAAAGTTGCTATGGTTAGGGTTACAGTTGAGGTTTATAAAATTGCAAATTTAGGCCCAAATCCTGTCCATGTCCAACTTGAAAATAAACGCAAACAACATTTCAAACTAGAAAACACGATTCAAATCCCATGCTCATATAAACGAGGAAGGGAGGTAAGAGCAAGATAAGACCGGACAGGCCAGAAGAAAAGAAGATCCAGATTCATGAGCGTGCATGTAAAGGGGGATAGAGGGATGTAGTATTTATTTTAATATCTGATAGAGTTTAAGATGCGGGAGGATAGATCAAGGCCGATAGATGTCATGTGCGTTGAGAAGCACTGATTCATGTTTTAAAATGGATACTGTATATGACAGGACCTTCGTATAGTCTCTCGCCCAAAACAGACTGGCCATACAAACATATACGTACACTCCACAACAGAAATTTTAATGCATTCTTACACAAGGACAGGCAGCCTACTTTCAGATAAAGCCACATACAACAAAGTTTATCTAACACAGCTATAATACTACAGTGCACGAAAACAAGTTACAATATACAAGGTGTATGTTATTATAAATGTATTAGCCACTTTGGGAGCCAATTGACAATGATTTTCAATGTCATACTTTAAATTCAGAAAGAAGGCCATTTGGAAAAAAAAAAAGGAAGAAAGCAGCAGCATGTCTGTGTGGAGCGATGCGTGTGACTGGCACTATGTGCATTGATGAAATATATAGTAGAGGTAGTCGCATCCCCCTATAGACATGAGACTATATCGATCGAGAGAGAGAGAGAGAGACAGACACATCATATACAATATATGATTTTCTCTGGTTGGGCCTATCAAATACGCATCCATCCATATTATATGAAGTTCATCTTTCTCACTTTGGACAACCCAGGAGATACCACTAGCCATGTCAGCGGGCATATTTAATAGCCAGTTGCATTAAGAAAAAGTTTATTTTGATTTCTGGCTGAAAGGAATGAGACAGTGTCCTCGGTATACACTCGTTAACATGTAACTCAAACTCAACTCAAACTCAGTCTTTCAAAAACTGGATTAATAATATTCCCACCCAAAAACAGAAGCTTCTTGCCGGACATTTCTATTTCTGCTGATAACATGACCATAATCCCACCCCGTAAGCTCGCTGCCTAGATGTAATCCTTGGCTCACAACTATCATTTATTTCCCACATCGACTCTATATCTAAATCATGTTACATACATCTAAAGAACATTTGCAGAATACGCACATATCTCACACAAGACACTGCAAAAACCTTAATTCGTGCACTCGTCTCCCGCATCAACTATTGCAATCCCTCCTTACTGGTCTTCCCAAAGTCAGACTGGAACCCCTACAATCTATGTTGCACGCAGAGGCTAGATTGATTTCCCTTGCAAACCATTCTTCCTCTGCTGAGCCACTCAGTCAGTCTCTACATTGGCTGCCTGCATTTCAACGAATCAAATATTAAATCCTTCTACTAACATACAAGGCCGTCAACAAAATTGCACCGACATACATCTCCTCACTTGTCTCAAAATATCTCCCAACTCGACATCTCCGTTCTGCGCAAGATCTGCGTCTCTCTTCCACTCTCATCATATCCTCCCATTCCCGGTTACAGGACTTTTTTCAGGCTGCACCCACTTTGTGGAATTCCCTCCCTCGCACAGTATTGTTTTATTTATGTTTGCTACCAATTGTAAAGCGCTATGGAATTTGCTGGCGCTATATAAATGTTGATGATGATGCATTCCTCTATTAATATATAAAGTACAAAATAACTCTACTCCATCATGTCAATTGTATGGCTGACACGTAGCATAGTCATCTCAAATTAGTTCTAAAATGTGGGCGAATGTTTCCCTACATCTACTGTTTTCAGAGTGTTTAGCTACATTCATAAAAATGTTCATTTTCAATGTGTTTATTTGTTTTTCTAACACTTGTTAAAGTATGGAAAACATGGGGGTAGATTCATCAAACCATTGGCGGCCAGTGCGGTAATATATCTGCTCCTTTTCTCCTTGCATCTCTATGGGACGAGAGGATATAATGGGCAGTGATTTGAATAAAACCATTGAGGTGTTGTGTCTCCCCGGACTGTTCCGGAGACATATCGTGGCCCCTCGAGCTGAATTTAGTCTTCCTCAGTGAATCTTATTTTTCTGAATATTTGTAGCTATTAATATGATCTATCATCTTGAATGATTTACTCAGTTAAAACACATACATACATAGGATAGCCACAAACCACATCATCATACTAAATGGCAGAGTGCTTGATTGGTGTCAGCAAGCAATTTGTCAACATCTCAAACGTACTCTTTTAAGGTTGATGGGTTGTATAACCCCCTCTGATTAAAAGATGATCACTGCTTGTGGCAGTGATTGACCCTGGAGAAGTTTGAAAGGGAGTCAAGTTCTGAACTGTTGAGCGATTCATGTTCACGTGATATTTCTTGGAGAAGGCAGCACATGATTGGTGACTGCACCTAACAATCAATCACACTATGCCCTATCAAGCCCACTTCTCTTGGATTGATCAATGTAATAGGAAGTGAAGTAAACCAATTTAAGGAATGGCATTACAGTTCCAAAAAAAAAAAAAAAAAAAAAAGTATGACCATGGGTCTCTCCTTTATCAAGCTAATTCACCTCTGTACATAGCCAAATTAAAATCATATTTTGTACATATGGAGCATGTACAAATTATCCTGGTATGACAGAATCACACCTCAAAAAGCCCAACACTATGGATGGTTTAAGAGTTCATATCTGTAAAAAAAAAAAAAAAAAAAAAAATAGGTCTTCGTCAGCTCCAGGGTAGCTGCTCACTTCAGTGTGGTAATGCTTCTACATATCTCGATACAAGCCTTAATGTGCCCACACAGGCCTAATAGGTAATTTTAAATCTAGCTGACCACAAAGTGCAGCTTACATAAATCTTAGATGCTTGATAGATCAAGTATGACTTATAGACTGTATCAAACACTATATACATGGTCATTGTCTAAACCAAACTATATGTGCGCCATTTGATCTGGTCGTTTTGCCAGTGTCGAATGGCCAGAACTTCCAGGTTTGGCCACACTCTTACAAGGCCAAACCTAACAAAAGCTGCTGATTCAGCCCATTACCTATGGAACTCAGTTGCAAGTAAATGAAAATTGTTGATGTTAACTTCTTTTGTAACTACAGCGTTTGTCAACACAGATCCCAAGTTGTTCCCTGGGTAAAAGAAGGCTTGACAAATTTCACAAACTTTGTAACAGACAACTCTGTTCTCCCCTTTTGAGACTTTCCGTCTGGACCACCATTATAGATGTACAGCTCCAGGACTTTATCCTGAGACAGATTGTAGACACCTTGTACCGTGACCCTTTGTTCTTCCACCTCCTGGCACTCTTGCTAAGGCTAGGTACACACTGAAGAATTTTCCGACAGACGTTTTCTCTCAAATGATTGTACCTACAACTGAAAGACCAATCAGTCCGACGATTCATGCATATACACGGACACAATTTACCTTCAGATTTATGCTCTTCATCTGGTCCTCTAGTCTTTAGAGAATGACAGCACAATATTCATTATTGTCACATTGTAACTGATTAAAACCGCCTTGATATAGCTATCCACATGTCCTAACGAATTTAGTTAGCTTCTGTGACTCTGAAACAAAAAAATCCGTCTCAGAGCGAACAAATGATTTATTCCTTCTACAGCACTCTCCATTTATTCACCGGAACATTCATCGCTAGCATCGGCTGAAAAGAACACGACTCTGTAAACTCTATGGAGATTGTGAGCATGAGTGCATACATAATTGGTCGGAAAATATTAGGCAGTACGACCAACCAAATGAGACAATCGACACTTTGGAACGACTTTCAACCATCGTGACGCTATACACACCAACCCGACTGCCGACCGAACGGTCGTATGTTGGCTGATTTGTCCGATTATTGGACGAAAACACTTCATTGTGTACCTAGCCTTAATAACCTCTCTTCTTCAGTCACAGCATTTAAACAACCTTGATAAAAGACTGCCATTGAGATTTCCAGAACAGATAAGACTTGGTTGGGGCTGTAGAGGAATGCAGTAGGACCTCAATTTACATAACCAGAAGTTAGAGAGAGCACAAAATCTTTACTCCTGGTATTAAACTATTTCAAGATAGGCTATCCAGAGTACCTCTCCCGTGGGTTATTCATAGGTTGCATAGATCATCGACTTTCTCTTTGCATACGTTGGTCCTGACAGATTGCCCAGACTTTGAGAGAAGATGGGATACCATGAAATAAACACAGGTCATTAAGAGAAAGAGTCATCCCACAACTGATTACTTTTGACATGTGCATCAAACAGAGAACATGTTAAAGGCCAGTCGGTTCAGTGGGTCCAGCAGCCGAACATAGATTGCAACAGCAATGGCAGTAATTATTTACATAGCGCTTACATATTACGCAGCGCTGTACAATGAGTGAATCACAACACAAACTAGGTGCAACGGCATACCTCCGAACTGTTCAGATTGTGGCGGTACATTACAATTCACAGATTGAAAAAGGGGTGGTGTTTATCTAAAAGTAGGTGTGGTTTCATCTAAATGTGCACATTTGAGGGAGTAGTTTTGGGCAGAACAGGACTTTGTCACTCTAAACATTGGTAGGTATACAATGGCATGAAATAGAAGGTAAAGACGGCCCTGCCCAAAAGAACTTAGTCTGTAAAGCTGGGTACACACTACACAGTTTTCGTCCAATAATCGGCTCAAACAGCCGACATACGACCGCTCGTTCAAAAGTCGGGTCAGTGTGTGCTGTGACACGATGGTCGAAAGTCTGCCCAAATGGACGATTATCGCCTCATTTGGTTGGTCGTACCGTTTAATATTTTCGTTCCAATCTCGTTTCCGCTGTGCAGTGTGTATAAACTTCCGACCGATCCACAACAGTGAGTACGAAATTACAGTCATTGCTCACGACAACATGGCTGTAAAAAGTCGCTAAAGGAACATCCGCTCTTCCCTTTATCGTCCTAAACAAGGCTAGTGTGTATGCAGTCCATGGACCGAGCGATCGGACCATCGATCGTATGTAAAATCGCTCGGCATAAAAAGTTGGTTGAAATTTCGGTAGTGTGTACCCAGCTTTAGGTGTGTGGGGGGGGCACACTTGATACATAAGGTAGCAGAATAACAACTGTAGTTGAGCTCACTAATCCCTTTTAGACTCAGGAACGCAGATTCGGTACTTAAAAGAGATTATACAGACTTTGTGAATGGACCCTGAGGGACACCCAAACCACCATTCACCCATCTACCAATGCTGACCCATCTCCATTGAACTTTTGATTATTATCTACCATAAAATAATGCCACACCGCCCTCCATGCTTCCTCCTAGCATCCTACTCCATCATTTTCTGGAATAACTGATTAAGAAATCTTTAAATTGTTCTATTCAACCCCATCCTGCTCACTTGTAGCACAAAGTGAGAAATACAATTTCATTTCACCAAATTACACATCAATACCCTAATATTATTCCCACCTTCCTAGAACCATTTCACCTCAGACTCCTCCTCGACGCCTTCCCGCCCACCGCGCTGCTTTTATATACACGGGAGGCCCCTGCTGACGTCGTCGGAAACCCCTCGAGGTGTACTGCGATGCCGAGAGTAGCGCAGCACGAGCCCCACAGAACCCGCCCCTCCTCTGCTCGCTTACAGACCGCCCTTTCTCCAAAACACGCCGTCCAATGAGCGCCCGCTATGCCGCCGCACCCTCCACTACTGCCCGCCCCACGTCTCCTTTCTCCTCCTTTCCCGCCACGAAGGACCAGCCAATGGGTGGCGCCCCGCGGGCCTCTCGACCAATGGCGCGTCGGCGGTTGGTGTGGGTAGGTGTGGCGTGGGGGCGCAGCGCGTGCTGGCGGTGTCTCAGTCGGTGTTGGTGTAGGGTGGAGTGCAGACGTGTCTGTGCGGAGCTGCGTGTCCCGGACTCCCAGTCATCGTCCCAGCGGCGGCGGGACTACTCCGCCCGTATCCCAGCCAGGGGAGGGAGGCACGGCCGGATCCGCAGACACTCCCGTGTGCTGTGTGTCAGCGGGTGGCGCTGAGCTGCTTTGTGTGCCGCAGTGTGCTCATCCCTCAGACACAACAAAGACGCCGTGTGTGAGTATGGCGGGGTGACAGGTGATGGTTCCCGGCAGTGGCATCGTCATGTTTCCTCGTGACAGGACGATGCGGGGGTCTGTATTGAAACGAGTGGGCGAGTTGAGGTTGTGTCCGTTCTCGGGAGGATGAGGGCATCACTGGGACCGAGTGTGAGGGCGGGGGAGGATAGGAAGGTGGTATACTGAGAGGATGGAGCATAGATAGGTGGTATACTGAGAGGATGGTGTATGGAGGATAGATAGGTGGTATACTGAGAGGATGGAGGATAGATAAGTGGTATACTGAGAGGATGGTATATGGAGGATAGATAGGTGGTATACTGAGAGGATGGTGTATGGAGGATAGGAAGGTGGTATACTGAGAGGATGGTGTATGGAGGATAGATAGGTGGTATACTGAGAGGATGGAGGATAGGAAGGTGGTATACTGAGAGGATGGTGTATGGAGGAGAGATAGGTGGTATACTGAGAGGATGGTGTATGGAGGATAGATAGATGGTATACTGAGAGGATGGTGTATGGAGGATAGATAGGTGGTATACTGAGAGGATGGTATATGGAGGATAGATAGGTGGTATACTGAGAGGATGGTATATGGAGGATAGATAGGTGGTATACTGAGAGGATGGTATATGGAGGATAGATAGGTGGTATACTGAGAGGATGGTGTATGGAGGATAGGAAGGTGGTATACTGAGAGGATGGTGTATGGAGGATAGATAGGTGGTATACTGAGAGGATGGAGGATAGGAAGGTGGTATACTGAGAGGATGGTGTATGGAGGAGAGATAGGTGGTATACTGAGAGGATGGTGTATGGAGGATAGATAGATGGTATACTGAGAGGATGGTGTATGGAGGATAGATAGGTGGTATACTGAGAGGATGGGGGATAGATAGGTGGTATACTGAGAGGATGGTGTATGGAGGATAGATAGGTGGTATACTGAGAGGATGGGGGATAGATAGGTGGTATACTGAGAGGCTGGTGTATGGAGGATAGATAGGTGGTATACTGAGAGGCTGGTGTATGGAGGATAGATAGGTGGTATACTGAGAGGATGGAGGATAGATAGGTGGTATACTGAGAGGATGGTGTATGGAGGATAGATAGGTGGTATACTGAGAGGATGGAGGATAGATAGGTGGTATACTGAGAGGATGGTGTATGGAGGATAGATAGGTGGTATACTGAGAGGATGGTGTATGGAGGATAGATAGGTGGTATACTGAGAGGATGGTGTATGGAGGATAGATAGGTGGTATACTGAGAGGATGGAGGATAGGAAGGTGGTATACTGAGAGGATGGTGTATGGAGGAGAGATAGGTGGTATACTGAGAGGATGGTGTATGGAGGATAGATAGATGGTATACTGAGAGGATGGGGGATAGATAGGTGGTATACTGAGAGGCTGGTGTATGGAGGATAGATAGGTGGTATACTGAGAGGATGGGGGATAGATAGGTGGTATACTGAGAGGCTGGTGTATGGAGGATAGATAGGTGGTATACTGAGAGGATGGAGGATAAATAGGTGGTATACTGAGGATGGAGGATAGATAGGTGGTATACTGAGAGGATGGTGTATGGAGGATAGATAGGTGGTATACTGAGAGGATGGGGGAGATGGTGTATGGAGGATAGATAGGTGGTATACTGAGAGGATGGTATATGGAGGATAGATAGGTGGTATACTGAGGATGGTGTATGGAGGATAGATAGGTGGTATACTGAGAGGATGGGGGAGATGGTGTATGGAGGATAGATAGGTGGTATACTGAGAGGATGGTGTATGGAGGATAGATAGGTGGTATACTGAGAGGATGGGGGAGATATACTGAGAGGATGGGGGAGATGGTGTATGGAGGAGACGGAGGAGCTGGCATGTTGTGGGGAAGAGAGATGGACATATGGCACATTAAGGAGATGGGGTGGATATGGCTCATTGAGGGGAAGGGAGATGGAGGAGCTGGCATATTGAAGAGATGTGATATGAGGGATGTCTGGCATATTGGGGCCATATTGGAGGGTTGTCTGGCATATTGGAGGGTTGTGTTGCGTATTGGGACAATATTGGAGGGATGTCTGGCATATTGGGTCAATATTGGAGGGACGTCTAGCATATTGGGGCGATATTGGAGGGTTGTTTGGCATATTGGGGCGATAGTGGAGGGACATCTGGCATATTGGGGCAATATTGGAGGGACGTCTGGCATATTGGGGCAATATTGGAGGGACGTCTGGCATATTGGGGCAATATTGGAGGGACATCTAGCATATTGGAGGGACGTCTAGCATATTGGGGCGATATTGGAGGAACGTCTAGCATATTGGGGCGATATTGGAGGTACGGCTGGCGTATTGGGGCGATGTTGGAGGGACGTCTAGCATATTGGAGGGACGTCTGGCGTATTGGAGGGATAGGCTGTGCAGACATTAAGAATTAATGTGGGTGTACATATTGAGAAGGGATATAGGGTTAGGTAGTGTTTCAGAATAATAGGGATATGGGGGAGCTGGATTATTACAGAGGGGGATATGGAGGTGCTTGGGTTTACAGTAATGGATTTGGGGGAAGTTTGCGTACTTAGAAGATGAGGGGCACACTGACATGTTAGGGGAGAGGCTTTTGTGGGGCAAAAATGGAGTGGGAGGGAATCAGTTATGAAGAAACACGATGGGGGAGTATACTGAGGATGGGGGTATGTCTGGTATTTTAGGTAGATGCTAAGAGTTAGATTTTTGCCAGTTGGCACTGTCAGGTGAGTGAAATTCAAGGCAAACTACTTGGTGTCTTGTGATGTGCCAGTGTAGGTGGAATGGCTTAGTATTTCTGGAAGGGGTGATTTTCTCCTTTTTATAGGACAACTGAACCAAAAACAAGCTTATTAAAAAGATTGAGAACATTTATTTATAAATATTTCAGTTGCTTATAAAAGCTGGAAATAGGTGTGATTGTGGTGGAAGATATTTACAAATACATAATAGACTTCCTGTCAGTGATCCATATGATGGACAATGAAACCAACCTTAAGATGGCTGATACCAGAACAATAGTTTGCACCCAGCTACACAGCAATTGTTAATCCATATAATTTAGTATCTTTAAACCAGCTTGTGTTTATAAATGGGCCTTTAAAGACAAGAAAGCATTGTTAGTGTCTGGATACACACACAGTACCCACATGTTGTGACCCTTCCTAGCCACAGGGGGAGCCAGTGTGTATTTGCATTGCTTGCCACTTGGCATGTATTTTTAGAATGTTGTGAACTGGACATTTGTGGCCACTGATCATTTGCTCTGGGGCTTAACCTAGAGCTTCTGCTTTAGAGTTAGTATCTCATATTTGTAAACAAATCAGCTATTTACTATACATTAGTTTGAGATATGTGTCATATTACTGTTTTTTTGTTTAGCTTTTATATATGCGTTAAAATGTTTCTCTAAGAAATTTGCTGTCATACTTCCATGATGGAAGTGAAGGCTATTATGGATTCTGCGTGAACATGTTTTTTTTTATTATTAATGGTCATCCACTGTTAGCCAATTCACTAATATTGCTATAATAATCAGGTGTCCTTGTAAGCAAAGAGTAATGTGTCCTAAAATGACAGTATTTTAGTTCTGGTCATCTTCTGAGGCTTTGCTTAACCACTGCAGAATTAAGCTAGCTGGCCTTAATTTAATGGCATTAACAGTGGGCTCCCATCACACTACATATACCTCTAGCTCTTCTGACTTGTTTTAGGTCTGTGCTCCATGTCAACTGGGAGGTAAATGAGTGATACCAGAGGGGATGCATGGGGTGCCAAGTTGTCACTGGTCCCTTCTGCCACTTTTGGGAACTTCTGGATGTATCACTAAAGAATTTGTGGATCGTTCCTTATCAGTGGCAGTTACCAGTTAATCAGTGGACTTTACAAACATTGGTATCTTCCCGATGCGATATCGTTAACTATTTTACCAACAACTGAAAGTCCAGATCAGCATGCCAATTCCTGTGTACACACTATACACGTTTTACAAGATTTACCTTCTCATCTGTGCTCTTAATCTGTCATAGCCATCGGCTGAAAAGAATGTGACTCTGTAAACTCTATGGGGATCTGCCTACACTGCTGGCCGTGCGCGCGTACACTCTGCAGAATTGGAATGACATCGTTTATAGAGATTTTTACTCCGTTTACAATATCAAATCACACGATATGATGTGCTTTGCAACGATAAAACACGATTGTTGGAACGTACACACTTATGCGATATCGGACCCAAGAGTCTTTTATTGTGTGAAAAACCTGTAGTGTGTACCTAGCTTTAGTCTTTAGATTGGCATTATTTTAGCGTAGACTTGATAGTTTATTGGTGAAACTTTATTCTTATTCACAAGCCCAATGCACCTGTCTTGTTTTACTCTTTGTCCCTTGTCTATTTATTCTGGAAATAGACATTAAAGTCTCAAATACACTCCTAATATAGATCTAGATGTGTAGATGATATTAAGGTGACCACATGCTGATCCCACCGATAGGCTTGAGACTCATAAGACAGGATGATCTTTCAGCTTGATACATAGGGCTGAAAACCAAGCGAGATCTGATAGTTGAGTCTCAGGCTGAGCAGCCTGTTAGCTGCTGTATGTGTGCAGTCATCAATCTCCTCATTCATCTGATGCCCACTGATGATCTGATTATCAATCCTAATCTGACATTGCGGCTGTTTTAGTGCCATGCACACTTTCGGGCTGGCTTGGTTTGCCTAATAGCAGCTGCAATGTTGCAGTGTGTGTAGTATGTTTAATTCCAAGGTCCCAAACATACATTGATAATTAAGGAGTCTAAGCATTTGGATAAATAATAAATAAATAAAAAAATACCATATCCACTTATGACCTGCATTTTACTCTTAATGCTACATAGGGATTGTTTTGTTTTCAGCATGCAGGGACACACTGGTCAGATGGTCACGTACAGCTGCCTATATAAACCTGATTTTAGGCTTCTTGTACCAGAAAGTGTGCGTTTTTTTGCCTGCTTCCATTGAGGGTAGCAGCAATTGAATGGTGCACTCAGTGTTATGGAGATTTGCTTTATTTCCACCTGAACACCGGTAAAATTGAGTTGGCATAGGGTCATTGTAAACAGTATTTTTTAAATTTTTATGTGCGTTGTACTAGAGTTTATTTAACCATCATGTACAGAATTGATATGAGGCCTAATGTGGGCTGCAGCAGGTCTAAGAGCTGTAAAAATGTGGATATGAACTTGGCCGGGTGGAATGCCATCCTCGCATCATATTTGTTTCTTTTGGTTCAGTGAAACATAATATCTGGCTACTGTATACATAAGTATCCATTGTGAAAATATTTAATGTAACAACTGATGGCTGGAGTATGAATGGCTTGATATTTAGTAGGGGATAGTGTTAATTGTTCTCTCCTCTCTCCAGGCTTAATTGCTTTTCTGGAAAATCACTTTGCTGAGTCCTACGATCCACATTTCCCACTTTATCCATCTATTGCTCAAAGTAAGTAAGAGATCTACTTTTCAGTATGTTGTACTGAATGGGACTGATGGTGAGCGTGCATTTGAGAGATGTGTTCCCCCCCTATTTTTATGTGACTGGTAAAGCATGTTGAATTGTTTTGTATGACCTATAGGGGCCACAGGGTATCTTGGTATTAAATGTAATGCACATATGTAAGCCTGGTTCTATATCCTTGGAATAGAGACCTACAATAATCTGAGCTAATAGTGAGCTGTGTGTGCCGAGCAAAGTGCCAATGCAGTTATGTTTCTTTGTAAACAAAGCTTGAGGCCAAATTCATTCAGATAATTGAGGACTGTTTGGCATAAGTAGATGAAGGTGTTTTATCTGTAAATATTTCCATTCATGCATACACTGGAGGAGATGGTCTGCACAGCTACCTGTCTATGGTTGTACATGGTGACTAAATGGCCATACCCTGAAATTTGAATGTTCCAATGCTAGTGTCAGAATATTATTGCATCCTAAAGAACTCTGGTGCTGTGTACTCTGACAATCACATTGGTGCTTATACCATGGTTATATAGATGAATGATTCATAGGACCTGGGGAAGCCAAGAGCAAACAAAAACCCTAGGTTTTCTGCTAATGTGACACGCCCACTGGTATCCTGCTGGGGAGAAGGTATAGATGTCCTTGTCGTTGAGATAAGGCTGAGGTTTGGGAAGTAAAGCAGTTGTGTACATCTATTAGAAATTAGCTGTTTAATCACTGGGAGAACGCAGGGTTCTTGTTCTTTCATGGACTGACCAAATTATGATGGGATAACGGCTTATTTCTGAGCCTTCCAATATTAATGTGAGATATATAAATTCAAGCTGCACCCCTACTATTGAATTCCCTCCCTCACACAATAGGACTTTTCTTTAGACTTCAAACCTTCAACAACCCCCCCCCCCCCCCCCCCTTCAAGCAAGCTTATATAATATTCATCAATCACCCTCTTAACCTCACTAGGCTACCCTGTTACCACCCTTTACACAAGGCGACAACCCCCTGACCAGCATTGCTATGTGACTGGATCATAGCATATTAATCACTTTTTACCTTTGCAATCTGGCTGGACCTCCTGTATCTGACCCCATAAACCCATAGATTGTAAGCGAGCTGGGCCTTCTCACCTCTTTGACTGTTTTACCCAGTATAGTTTATTATTGTGTCTGTCGCCAAAATTTTTAGGCAGGATTTGAATTGTAGAAACAAAATACTTTTCATAATTCTTCCCATAGTTTGTTACAACAATTCCAGATAATCCACCATAAAGCCTAGTCCAGACTAGGATGACCTGTGGCTCTCCAGGTGGTGTGACACACTACAAGCCCCAGCATGCTTTGCCAGTTGATAACCAGCAGAAAGTTGGCCATTTATGCTGGGACTTGTCCAGGTCTGGTCAATCGGTTATATTAGAGACCGAGGGTCTGAGTTATTAAGGAAAGTAAAGCGCAAAAAAGGAATAACTTTGCACCTGGGCAAAACCATGTTGCATTGGAGGTAGAGGTACATTTAAAATGTGTGGGACGGTTGATGGTCAACTGTCAATCTGTGTGACATTCACCCAACATTTCTGCACTGCTGAATGCAAGTGTGCTGGTGATTAAAGGGACAAACACAGTTGTTCAGTTCCTGTCACAGCTCAAGGGGTTTCTGAGGGGAATCGTAATTAAGCCCTGGAGCCAGTATATTGTAAATATGTTAAGTTGGTGACATGAAGCCTCCAGCCCAAAATGTATTGTGGCCAGAAGTCTGCCGGTTAAGCTGCTAAATATTGTAACACAAACGCATTGGTCAGCAGCTCTTACATTAAACATGTATTACAAATTGCTGAGCTTATACAATTTATATAGCTGTATTCAGTACACTTAGGCAATTACTGCACCAAATGTGTTGAGCAGACAATTGACCCCACACAGCCTTAGGATCGCTACACGTAAGCGATTTTAAATCCGCTTGTCTTCTGTTCCGTTTCAGACAGGTGAACAGTGAAAAGGTGGGATCTGTGTTCCTCAATCTAGGCCAGAGGTGTCCAAACTCAGTCCTCAAGGTCATGGTTTCAGGATTTCTGTCTGTAGAAACAGGTGGGACCCAGCTAAATAGATTAACTTACCTGTGCACGATTAAAGAAATCGTGAAAGCATGGACTGTAGGTTGCCTTTGAGGACTTAGTTTTGACACCTTTGCTCTAGTCAGAGATGGCGGCTCACACAGCTGTTCTACTCCTTCATCCAAGTTAGCTAGACGGATGTGTGTTCTGCAACACCGCCTCACCATAGCGAATATAGGGAGCTGAGAATTTGATCACTATGTAGCAGAAATGTAGGGCCACCAGACATAGCCAAGGAAAGGATAACGTGGTTGCACATTGGTTAGCACTGCTGCCTCACTAAGATGGATTCATGGGCTCCATTCCAACCAGGGCCCTCTCCATGTGGAGTTTGTATGTGCTTCCTGTGTTTGCATTTGTTTCCTCCCACACAGTGAAGACATACTGGTGTGCACATATGGTGGAGACTATAGATTGTAAGCTCCACTGGTGCATGGACTGATGTAAATGATTAAATATCTTCTAAAACTCTGCTTTATATTGTTGATGCTATATAAATAACTGTTAATAATAATAAAATAACATTGCTTTAATCATGCATATAATGCTTAATAGTGCTTAAGCACAAAATGATAATGACTTGGTATATCTGTCTAAGCATGTTTTGGTGAGAGGCAGCGTGCATTGCTGCCATACACACCTATTGTGAGAAGAAGCAGTGAGTAGCAGTATTTGTGAGCTGTGCATTGAGAACAGGAAGTCATGTGATACTGAAAAGAATTCATTGTAGATGTTGTAATGGCTGTTTAGTAAAAGCTGGGTGGTAATTTTGTTGTCATGTAATTGAGGTTCGTTGATGTGTATGACGCTTTGTGTATGCCAGTTTGTAACATGTATCCGTCACCTGGTTCCAGGATCTGCCTCAGGCGGGAGGTGTTCATAAACTGTATAAAACACTGGCACGTCAGTACGAGCTTTGTGAATTTTCTAAACGGGTTTGCCGATTGTAATGTTACTTGCTAATTATTGTAAGCCGAGACTGGAAACTCTTACTTGCTATTATCTTTAGTTGGAGTGAAAATGTGTTAATATAGAGCCAGGAAGATCCCCTAGTTTGTACTTGATATTTATCAAGATGTGAAGCTGTAGAACTATGGTTAACGAGCAGCTTCAAACTTTGTTCATGCGATTGCTCAGAAGGTATAATAGGCTGGGTACACACTACAGAAATTTTCTCCTATTACCTTTAATGATTTTGCCAACGACAGGAAATGTCCCAATCAGCAAGAAGATAAAATATACACGTTTTACAAGATTTACCTTCAGACCTGTCCTAACCGTCGGCTGAAAAGATTGACTCTGCACGCTCTGAGATCTATGGACACTGTCGTGAGCGCATGCACACTGCAGAAGTGGAACAACATTTTTCCGTTGCCAAACGAGACTTTCAGTTTGTTTGAAAATGAAACGATACGATGAGCTTTGGAACGACAATTTCTCATCGTTGCAGTATACATGCTTTGCAATATCGGTCAGAACAGTAGTTATTGGGTGATTGGCCCAATAATCTGCTGAAAACCCTGTAGTGTGTACCTAGCCTTAATCCTGAAACTGGATTGTATGTTCTTCAATTAGCATATGGTACGTGGATATTCACCATTTTCAGCATGTGTTTAGGTTTCCTCATTTACTAATACAAGTTACCTTATATGAAACTGCCGCTCTTTATATCTCGAGACGTTTGTTATAATTTGGTCTGTAAGGAGGACATTCTTTCCATTCCCAGAGAACCATAGAAGTTAATAGGGGATGAGAAATAATTTGGCTGTGTGCGAGTGCACCACTGCACCTGGAGCCTGTCCTTTCCTAAATGTATATTACATTTGTTTCTAGAGTGCCTCCTATGGGTCACAGTGGCTACATGGCCATTCCAAACCAATGCTGTACGATATCCTTCCTCCTTCAGATTTCCGATTTGTTGGTGCGCTTTAGTGTAAATGATGGAAGTGAGACTGTTTTTCCTGGAGCAGCAGTAAGCATGTGACTAGATGTAGATCACCAAACTAGCTGTGGCATAGGTGCGATAGGCAACGTGTCACCACAGTTACCCTGTATAATATGCCTTGCCTACAGGCAGCTGACAGATGTATGTACATGCACAGTGGCTTGTTTTGCTTCTAAAATAAAGAAAAGGGATACCTAAGAAAAACGCCTGCCTGTCCTTTTTGTGCCACATTCTGCAGATGAGTTTATGTGCCAACTTGACCCCTTTTAAACTTTCTTATAACTACATGTGGACATTGAATAGTACTGATACTATGTGCCCCATTACCTGAAGCCAAAACAGTGAGTATGAGGTCAGTTCTATTTGATATTATGATATGTGTAGGTTGCAATCCAGCGTATAGATACGTTCTTTGCAAAGATGCAGCCATTGCCATGAATGCCTGTGGGAAGGGCAAAGATAAGAATCCAAAGAGAGGTGTAAGGCCAAATGAAGTCGTCTTCATGCCCTTACTGCATTCCACTTACAAGTGACTGCCTCTAAATACAGAATTTTGCTACTCCTGCAGAAAGCTAAAGCAATTGGTCTACACTAAATCGGGCCCTGTGTGTGCAGAGTTTAATTTGCATAGAAGATACTTAAACTACCACATTTACAGGAGTGGACAGAATAATGCAGAATTAAGAGTCAGATTGACTGCAAAAGAGATTAGTTTATGCGTCCATGTGTCCAATTACACTCCATTTAAATGCTTGCAGTCATCTTTTAAGTGCATTTGACTTGTCAAGTCCTGTCTCAAGGATGTATTAAAAATTAGACACAATTGGTGTTTGATAGATGAGCCTCTTGTCTATGTACTGTACAAGTATTGAGAAATGGCCATTCCCTTTATGATAGATTTAGATATATTACATGTTAATATATAAGCATTGGCTGCTATAGATGCTTCTCCACATCTCACGGTGACACTCCCTTCTGCATAGCTCCATGAAGACTGTTAGAATCGCATCCACCCCACAGCCAGTAAAGGTGTATGACCTGATTCACTGTCGCTAGCTGCTGTTCTACTTGTGTGTGTAATTAAACAATAAGTAGGTATCCAGTATGTCTTATAATAACACATTTGTAATGCTGACAACAAATGTTTGAAGTAGTAAGACAAGAATGTGATAAAACAACAAGCATATGGTGTAGAATATGTTGAAATGTAGTCAGTCTCCCTTGTATAAGGTTCTGTATCTGCGTTGTATGCTGATGGCTCACAGAGGTGTGTAACCAGCGAGGGTTGTGTGCGCCTGTGTAGAGAAAAGGGTTAAGAAAGTGATGCATCATGTTTGAGAGTGAGACCTGCTGACACCGCTTGTACAGACAACATGGCTGCTTGTTACGTGTCTTTTCTGTAACCCCTTCTGTGCTGTACATAGGGGAAAGAGGGGATTCAGCCCAGTGCACACATTTACCCTCTCTGCTGATTTTGTTTTGTAAAGGAGCTGAATCAGGTTTCCAGTCTCCTCTCGTTAGTGTTGTGCTTATGGGGGGTAATGCTGCTCTATTTCGGCTTCAGGGACTGTTGAGAGACAGGAAGGGGTTGTCTGTGCATTCTCCATCTCTTTGTGCTGGAGGCAGGGCTTTGTGAAGAAATCTGCCAGCATTGTGCTGGGTAGTGATGTGTCCCTGGTTAGGTGTCTGGAGAGAATCTGTGTTTGTCTCTGCCTGTTCCAAACGCTCTTTATGCAGACTGAGCAGGGGGGCGGCTGGTTTCAAAAAAATCTTTAGTGTGATTAAGGCTATAAAGGTTTCTGCAGTGCCCAGAGGGTGGAAGAGAGCCTAGTCTTGCAGGGGGGCGTGGCTTCATGTTGACTATTTGAGTAGAGGGGGTTGGATGCAGTGTTTCCCTGCATGTCTTTTGTGCAGCTCTCCAGGTTGCAGGATGGATGGGGGGAGGGCAGCATGAGGCTGCCTTGTAACATTACACTGAACCTATTGTTAGCTGGCTGCGTCTCTGCAGCTGGGAATTGTAGAGCAGATCTCACTGCGTCAGCAGGGACAGCCTGCGTCGTGAGAAGGGGTGGTGCAGAGCGAGAACGCTGTGTAATGTTAATGATCCTTCCACAAAATAAGAGGGTCATTCTCTCTTGCTGCCCCTCTCTAGGATGTAATGTACACGAAATACTGTATTCACATGATTGAACCTGGGATTTGCTGAAATAGCATCACTACATCCAATGACAAAAAATGAGGGTACAACTATATAGCAAAACTAGTCTGATAGTTACTGTGTGTGCCTGAAACTTATGGTCATCGGGTACCTCAATCTGTTTTATTTCCATTTATTTGTAAGATGACAGTGTTATGCCGTCCGGGAGAGTGTGGAATACAGGGACAAATGCAGATGTGGAAGAAAGGGTAGACGGGGCCCTGTTCATGAGAGCTTAGTCTAGTGGGGAAAGGGCAGGGATGAGGCGTGAGTGAGACTGGAACAGCAGTGAGTGTACCAGTATTGAAAGTATAGGTGTCCATCCTAGAGATGGCAGCTGTTTATGCTGCTCAAAGAAAGCTGGTTATATAGTTCTGACAGAAGAGTAATGCAGCTTTGTATCAGGAGGAAGGATTGTGTAATGTCTTAGCCATAGGAGGTCTGTTATGGTGCCTGGTTAATGGTGCAGATGGGTATAGAGATTACATATATTCTTAATTACAAAATAGAATAATGTCGCTGCCTGAACATTAGTTATGGTAGATAATAAAGATTTGCTTTAGACAAATGTAGGGATTATGTATTTGGTCATTGGGGGCAAGTTGATGACTTCACAGATAAGAACGCAGCATGCTAGGACTTGTAAATGTGTGATTGCTGGTGAAGCTTACAGACAAAGGGAGAGCAAAAGAAATATTTCGGAACAGTATTTGGGAGTGCTGTGATATTTGTTTTTATAAAGCACAGACCGTTCGCCTTTAATATACTATATGTGCCATGTGGCTTTTTTGAGAAGAAACTTGATGTAATGTAGCACTGTCTGCATGGGAGTGCTTACATTTATCTCTGTGCATAGTGACTGGATGCCTCTCTCGTGTTTGTCAGCCAGCAGCATGTATGCATTCATTTCCTTTCTTGTTCCTACAGACCACCTCCAAGGGGGACTTCCAACTCTACACCTCCGGGCCTGTGAAAATGTGCAGCTCCACTGGGCGTATCTGGTTTCTGACAGACAGAAGGATAAAAGATGACTATCCCCAGCAGGAGATTCTGCGTGCGCTCAAAGCCAAATGTTGTGAGGAAGAACTGGAGTTTCGATACTTGCTCATGGATGAGGTGGTGCTGACCATTGAGCAAGGAAGCCTGGGTAAGTGGAGCACCATGAGCCAGGGCCGGCACGGTTGTCTTTATCCAGCTCTTCCTTTCCATATCAGTTACTGTGCAGACTCCTGTCTGCAGCTTCACACTCTGTCAGGGATATTCATACTCGTCAGCCTTCACTGTGACATTCCATCTCCAAGCTTTGTCTTATGTGCGTATAAGAATCTTATCCGGAATAGCTACTACTTGTCTTCATAAATCAGGAAAGCAACCAACACAGGGTATTCTGGTATCTTTACCCAAAAGAGAACCTATAAAATACATAAAAATAATATATAAAATAAAAACTAATGTTTTAGTAAAGAATAAAACCGCCACACAACAAATTACAGCCTCTATTTAAAGACTTAAAGGGCTGCTTGGTGTATGTTTAGAAGATCTGTGACCTGTGCTGCCACCCCACCCCACCCCCCAAGGCCTTTGGCACCTGCCTTCTACTTGTTTTTTTGGGATTGTATGAGTTAAACAGCTTTGGTTTTAGCCAAGTGGTCCCAAGATTGAAAGATTATGGTATGTTCCATCCAGCGCATCATTTTTGTCTCCTAAATAATGTTGCAGCGCTCTGCATGTGAGAGGTTTCTCCGTTGCTGAACTCTGGAATATCGTGACAACTTAATTGAATGTTACATTGTTAAACACTACATGACAATCTGCATATATTGTCCTGTATGATCCAGATATACTTTATATTCTCTGCTTCTTTGTCCTGCACAAATCATCACAGCAGTGCGGATTTTCGTTTGTCCGTTAAGTTTGTGTTTATCATATTGTAGGTCATACAGTGCCATGTACAGGTTAGGGTTAAAACATGATCTATTCACACACGTGGTATAAATGTACCTGCTTTTATTTTTGCTATGTATAGTTGCTTACAAAGGAGAGAACTGCCTGGCTCTTGAGATACAGTTCGGATGAGTTTTAGTGTCTCTAGCACACGTGTGACTTGTCTGCAGTATGAGCTGCTCCCTTCAGCCAAGTCAGCGCATCAGCTGAGTCTGCCACATGTTTATAACAGTTATCACTTTTTTTTTTTTTTTTTTGCCCACTCAAGGATTTCCTCTGCTCTAGATTCCATTCTCACTCAGCATTCTGAGCAGTGTTTCCTCCCCGCTCCCTCCAGCTCCTCCAAGCTGTCCGGCAGCTGCAATGCGGCAGTGCTGAAAGTGCAAGTGGCCGGTGTCCTTTCATACTGTGATGTGACTATGGGTAGACGTCTGTTCTGGTGTAGTGTCCTCTGTATTTACCACAGTGTGCAGGATATAGAAGTGGACAGGCTGACATTTATTGCACTTCAAACCATGCTAAATCCCGTATTTTCCCTTACTGGCCGTGTTTCCCCACATTGTACAGGAGGGCTTAGTGTGGGGCACGTTACGGGCATGGATGTCAGAGGTCGTGGAGCACACAATGGGTGGTTTTAGTCCAGACAGGGGCTGAAGTGATTGAGGCGATTTGTGGCGGAGTTTCGCACGGTGGTGTGTGAAGAGGCTTATGTGCCGGTGTATTCTCTATTATAAGGGCTGACAACATTTTCCTGTTTGCTTGCTGACCAAGCAGTAGCTTTCTTATTGAATTTCCCATGCATGAGATAATACAACTCATGAGTCTTGTGGCATCTGACTGTAAGCTTCTTTGTAAACACATCCACGTCCAGCCGCCGGGCCCTGTGTGAACTTGATGCCCCCACACATGGAAAGTTTTGAATGCTTGTCATGGGCTCTGAGAATGCTCGGTATTAAACTGTTGTACTTCCAAATAATACTGTAAATGGTAAAGAAATGTAAATGCTAGATTGTAACCTCTAATATATGAGCAATAGCGCCTAATCTAGCCATACAGTTAGGCTGAATATTTGAAAATCGGTCGATGTTTTAATCTAAAGAGATAATGTATATGCGGATCCATGTAGCTAAATTAGTTTGTGAAAATGGGAACAATTTCTCCAGAAGCCATCTATACTGAACAGGGAGAGCGCACAGATATTGATTTGGTTAAAGATGACCTCTTTACCAAGCTCAGTCTTGAAGCATGTCTGTGTTTCAGTGTCTCTTTAAATCATTCTCTCAATATTTTGGCTTGCTTTCATGTATACTCTGCTATTATGTTGATTCTTGCTTACATCTGCATTCATTTTTCATGTTCCTTACCATTGCCCTGTCTCAAGTTGGATATTGATTTATAGAGCGCCAGCATATTTTCCTTTTCTGCTTTTCTTGCCATGTGCATTTATAGATCTTTTATGCCGCTCGCATTTTGTGTCCATAAGAGGATCTAAAATAACCTATTGTGTAAATTTATGATTTTAGCATTACCCGAGATATTTTAAATCCTGCTCTTGTTTTTGTTCAGGCATACGTGTAAATGGAGAGTTCATTTCTGCGTATCCCCAGGTGGTTGTAGTCCGCGTGCCTACCCCCTGGGTGCAAAGTGACAGTGACATCACCGTCCTTAGGCATCTGGAGAAGATGGGTTGTCGATTGATGAACAGGCCCCAAGCAATCCTAAACTGTGTCAACAAGTTCTGGACCTTTCAGGAGCTAGCCGGTCACGGTGTACCACTCCCAGATACCTTCTCCTATGGTGAGCATATAAACCAGAGAGATGATAACTAACAAGTGCCTTAATGAGTCGTGCTCTTAATGTAATGCTCTGCTTGAACTCTCTGATGCCATCAGTCTTTTGTACATGTCCATTTAATAGGCGGTCATGAAAACTTTGCAAAGATGATCGATGAGGCCGAAGTCCTGGAGTATCCCATGGTAGTGAAGAACACCCGGGGTCATAGAGGTGAGTCCGGTAGGAGATGTTAAACCACTGAACAGCTAGACATTATCTTAACAGCCGCTAGATCCTGTGTTGAAGATTAACCACCTCTACATACTGAGTCGTGGCCCCTTACTGGAACTTAGTAGATTTTATACAGTATGAATTGTGCCGCCTTGTTCTTCGCTAGTAGTAAATATTGCTGATGTATGTGACATGAAGTGTAAAGATGCTTCACTTACATTTAATTATGCTTCATAGGTAAGGCAGTGTTTTTAGCCCGGGATAAACACCACCTGGCAGATCTGACTCACCTCATCCGACACGAAGCCCCGTACCTGTTCCAGAAATACGTGCAGGAGTCCCATGGGCGGGACGTGAGAGTCATTGTGGTTGGCGGCCGTGTGATTGGCACAATGCTGCGATGCTCTACAGATGGCAGGATGCAGAGTAACTGCTCACTAGGTAGCCAAAGATTAAATACTTTCCTATCTATTGCATTTTGCCACTGCACAGATGTGTTAAATTATAATGCATCTACCTAATCTTAATGCAGTTTGACCCTTATAGTCTTTGATTTTCTTGAATAGATTGTGTACTACACAGGTCCCCTGCTCTTCTCGTGTTCTAGCCAGATTCCCCTCCCAACTGTTTGTTGTTTTTTTTTTTTTTACTTTTGCTTCTTGTCCTCCTACGTTGATGCTCTTTATTCTCTCTTACATTCGTCTGCTCTCTTGTTAAACAGGAGGTGTCGGCATGATGTGCACGCTTAGTGAGCAGGGCAAGCAGCTCGCTATACAAGTCTCCAACATTCTGGGAATGGATGTGTGCGGTATCGATCTGCTCACCAAAGAAGATGGCTCGTTTTGTGTGTGCGAGGCGAACGCCAATGTGGGCTTCATTGCTTTTGACAAAGCCTGCAACATGGACGTTGCCTCCATGGTGGCCGACTACGCCCTTTCACTTCTGCCAAGTCGACTGACCAGACGAATGTCCCTCCTCTCTGTTGTGTCCAGCGCGAGCGAGACTAGCGAGCCCGAGCTTCCCGGTGTAACCTCCGGCACGGGTGTCGATGTGCCTGCCCCACTACACCACCACGAAGCTGGAGACAGCATGAGTGCCAGCTCCAGCTCTGTGGACAGTGATCCTGACACTGCCACGGAGAGGGAGCTCCTCACCAAGGGAGCCATCTTTAATATGAACCAGCTTCTTGCCAGCGAAATCAAGCTTTTGGTGGAATAGAAGATTGGGAATGGGTGGGGGGGCGGGTGGGGGGGGTTGTGAAAAGTGGGTGGGGGGTGTCAGGTGGGGGGAATGTTGGGGTCTAGCACGTGTAAATATTGAAAGCCACCATTACTGCTGGTGTTGGGGCATGGGATATGGGAGGGCGGGTGGGGGGGTGTAACTCGGAATCCCTGTTGTAAATGAGGCTGCACCACTGAGCTATGAATTGGGGAAGGTAGAGGTTGAGTCTTGCGTATTACCTTGTACATGTTTAAAGGGGAAGTATATAATTTGATGGTTATCTCAAATATAGTTGGAGGTTGCAATCTCCTCTGTTACAACGAATTGGCACAGCTCATACTATATTCAAATTCTTCTGCTGAACCTTGGATGACTTTGAACTCTAAGGTGGAGCTATAAGTTAGAAAGCCCTGTCTTGCCACTAAGAGCTAGCTGTGTTGTCCTCTTTACACTGTCGTAAACTTTGAGCATAGCCACTCTTATATAAATAAGAGCCGTCTATTACCAACGAGCTGAACGATGCCACTGCTTCAATTGCATATTAAATTATTTTAGCCTGGTCTGCTCCGGATCCACCCGTCGCTCGTCTTTTAATGAGGGTTACAATTGGACAACGTGACTTCTCTCGCATTCTCTGTTCTGAGACAGAATACATTGACGAGTGGGTCTGGAACAGCCCATAGTTTCAGTTCTAGTTCACTTTTATGGTCGCATAGGCGCTACCTCGGCAGCATGAGGCAACATATAGGAATAACCATATCATATACTTCACCTTTATACAACACAATGTGTAGGTAAAAGCATGGTCTCAGGTCTGTTAAACTATCTGGAGTTATCCATCTGATGGAACCACTAACAGATTCTGGGGATGTAGACATCTATTGTGATCTGTGTCAATGTCCCAAAGTGAGTGGTTTCCTATTGTCCGGATCTGGTGTTAGAAGCTTGGTAAATATAATGGCCTGACCTGCTTTACTCTCATTGCAAGGTCTGTAATTTGGAACCAGGAAAGGGTCCTCTATGAAAGGGAACAGTCAGGAGCGCCAGGCACTTAGACCACGTCATGCAGATGGTAAACGGTTATGAAGGTCTCATGTCCTTCTACCTCTCACCCTGCTGACCTGGGTACTATGGAGTAAGTAATGTCATGTACAGCTGGGGTGACATGTATCGTTCTCCTGTTTCTTCCACAAAATGCATGTGCATGAACTGGTACCCCTCCATTTTCTCACTAGCAGACGTATGGGGCACAGGACAGATCAAATAACAGTGTACGCTCAGTGATATTCCCATGGTCATACAGGCGTTGCCCGTTGATGGTCTTGTAGAGGAAAAGGGGGGGACTCTGTTACAAGATTCTGGTGTTTTTCTCTTCCCCATTATCTATAAATGAAACCTTAAATGAGCAGTATTACGTACATACCTCCAAGTTTTGCTATACTAGTGATCTTGTCTCCCAGTGTTGCATCACTTCCCACTTATCCGTCTGATATTACTTGAGTATAATGAAAATGTTTTTTTGGGGGAAAAAAAGGGGTTGTCTGGGTTTCTTCTAAACGTATCAGTATTTTATTTGGGGGGGGGGGGGGGGGGGGGTGTTATTTTTCCCTTGTGTAACAGAATGGAAATATCACTTTGGCATGACTGCTTTGGAGCAATTAGCCTCTCCCTTTATTCGTGGCTCCATCAACACTGTCTGTACCCTCTTCTCTTGTGCCTCATGCCCTGCCGGCCCCTCATTTATCTTGGTGTACCTGTCCCCTATACAGAGGAGGCAGCAATTCTGCAATCTGAACCAGCAATTGTGAAAATGCAGCGCAACTCTTTAATATCACTTGTTGCTAGGAGGGTTCAGCCCACAAATAGCTGCCTCTAGTGTGTGTAGGTGATGGGTGCATTTTAAGACATTAAACTCCACTTTGCCTGTACCAAAAGCAGCCTTATGCCTCTGAAAACTCTTGTACTGTTCATTTCAGCACGTTCCCTGACGCCCCCCTGTAAGATCTTATATATATGTATATGTATGCACAAGGCTATCTGGTTTATTTGTACACCAATCCCTTTGCTGCCAGAGTGGTCCTGCAAGTCATCGTGCAGAGCAACAATGCTTCTGGCAATGAAGGGGTTCCACTCCTTCCCCACTTTCATTTGTTAACCCTGTCAATGCTGTGCTCCAGCAATGAGAAGGTTGATAGCAGTGTTACATGAAACTGTTCATTTTTTTTGTTTTGTTTTTTTACTGCCTTTCAAACGTGTACACTTTGTTTTTCTTTAAACTCAGATTGCTGCTTTCATTTTTTTTTTTTTGTTTTTTTTTTGTTTTTTTTAAAACAATGTTGCACTGTAAGGAGGGTCTAAGTGGGGAAAGGGAGATTTATAGATTTGTAGTAGACATTACTTGTTTTACCTGTTACTCTCTGGCTGCAGGGTTTTACTAATTAAGGTGAACCCCCCCCCCCTCCCCCCCTCATAAATAAATTTTTCCATTCCCCTCCTTAAAAGGCCAGTGGTAGTTTCAAATTTTAATAAAGGTTTGTAAGAGGTGCCCTTATCCCATGCCATGAGTGAGATTTGTCTGTACCCATGTTTTGACTATAAGTATATAATATTTTAGGAGACTGACCACTAAATAGTAACGAATGTCATCTGTGTGGGTACATGTGATGAATTGTAAAGTAGTAATTGTTGAGGTCTTTCCATGGTTTGCTGTCCATTCCTATCTCCCATCTTTGGAAGAGTTGTGATGGGAGAAAGTTACATTTTAGAATTTTAGAGACTTGTGAAATATTCCCTCTGCGTTTGGCATAGCTGTGCACTAGATCAAGTATCATTGAATCTAAAGGGGGAAGGTTTGTGTTTATCACTACACCGTGGCTTGTATGGTCTACTCCTTTACAAATGGACCAGAGAACCCTCCCAAATACGGTCTTGTGTTTTTGGTGCCTGAGCAGATTTTTTTTTTTTTTTATTCTTATTATTGCACAGACTTGAAGGTGGAAGGGGACCAAAGTCAGAAGCTGAGGGTGGGGATCTGCAGCTAGTTTCTCTTACATTCCTACCTCCTCCCCTGCCCCTTTCTGGTTAGTAATATGTTTAACCCTTTTTAATAACACACTACAGAGGGCAACAGGGGCTCTCCCTTTCCCCCACTCCTCCGTTGCAGTGCTGTTTTTTGTTGTTGGGTTTTTTTTTATTATTCTTATTAGTCTTATTTAAGCCAACAGCCAAAAAACTATGAAAAAAAAAAAAAAAAAAGCTGGAATGTAATAAATTGTCAAGTATGAACAGAATCCTGGCTGAGATGTTTTAATGTGAAGTTTGTGTTGGGCTGCTGTGCCCAATTGTATAGATTTGTAGTTGCTGTCCAAAGTCATGTGCACATTTAGCCTTGGTCTACTCTTCTGCTGTCACCTGATGTACCACACCCCTGTCCGTCACTGATAACCAGCTGAATAAACTTGACAACTGTGCTACTGTGATCAACGATGAAGACCTTAAACAGCTTGTTCTTTAATAGGTTTGTATTATGTATATATAATGCATTTAAAGTAAATGTCTAGCTCACATACATAGATGCTGCTCCGCTATCAATTCAGCCGGAAGAAAACACCTCGCGGAAACATACTTTCAGTAGCCTTGAGACGTCCCTGTAAGAAAGCTACATATATTTCCACAGAAACGTTGGATTGTCAGTGCTACAATATAACTGTCCTATGCAGCATTGAGGTACATGTCCTTGGGGTCCAGACAGCCTTGATCGGTGGTAGTGTTTGCTGATTACTGGGTCACGATAGCTTAGTGGGTCTGTGTATAAGTCTACTTATCAGGATTCCTACATGCAGTCATACCCCCCAATTAAAACACAGTAACTTATCTATCATTTAAGTGAATATAGAATGCAAAAACGTTACTGCTCTAAGCAGTATTGCAAGATTAAAACCTACAGCTGCCACTCCTCTGCTTTGTTGATGTTCACCTTTCTGCACACATTAAGGTCCAGTTAGCTGTGCCAATGATAGGTCTTATTGTGGGATATGTCCTCAAACTAGGCTATAGCAGCTTCTTGATGGTTATACAACTGATGATTGTTTAACAGCACAGTGAAAGCCAAACAGCCTGGCGATTTAAAAGCTTTAAAGATGGCTGAGGCTCCTGCTGTGTATGGATATTTATTTCAAGAATAACGTGGAAAAAGATTCAAGCATAGCCATATATGCAAAAGTAATTTTAATTTCTTGCCATCAATTGTATGTTAAGTGTTCATTTAGAAGGTGATTATATTTTACCTTGGAAATGCAATATATTTACAAATCTGAATTAGCCTGGGCTCTGTGGGAAGAAAAAAAATATATTTGAGCAGTCGATAGTTGCATCTGATACCCCTAAAAATATTGTCTACCACAGTTTTATGAGGGATAAACATTAATATTCAATGCATAGAATTAGCGCAGTTATGTTTGGTATTACACTATGATGTTCTGTCTATAGTTAATTAGCAGTTGTTTGTTTCACTGATTTCTGCCTTAGCAACACTGCAATGCTAGGTGGAATCTTCTAAAGACACTTCATACTATAATCTTCCAACAGCCACTGCGTGCTATAAATGCTTAGCACTAATATAGACATATGCAACCGAAAGTTGCGTTCTACCTGTAAGCTTCAGGTTTTTTGGGGGCTTTTTTTTTTGTTTGGTATACTTTAGTGATGTTTCTTTGTTTTAGGTGGAGGCACTATGCAAAATTGTTCTAAATTCTTCAGAAGACTTTTGCTTCCTCATAACTTCTAGCTTCTTTCTTGTGACTTGTAACTTCCTGCCAACTCTGGAAGGTGTTCTGGCTCTGACCTAGGCTGCTCATCACATGGGCAAGGGTTAGGCACAGTACTGCGCATTCACGTGTGGGTTTATTCTCATGGCAAATGTAGAGGCTGCGTTTTGACTTTTTAGAAGAGAACGTGAAGTGTTAGGAGCTAGAAGCAGTTCCAATGCGTGAGAAAATTGGAGTCAGAATGGGACTTGGATATCACTGCATGAGGAAGGAGCGCATGTTTGTAATGTAAAGAGAAGCCAGAGTGCTGTATATGATAAATGATTAGAACAATATCTATTGGAAGCAAAAAAAACAAAATGGCACATTGTTGTGATGTGTTGCAGGATTATACAGAAGTACATGCACGCCTTGGTCTGAATGTATACAAAAGCATAGGAATGTGTAGTTATAACTGTTTGGAAACCAGAGGAGTGCATGGATGTTGTTAAGGGCCCCTGACAGGAGTGCTCTGTTATTGGCTGAGTGGTTTGACATGAATTCATAGTGCTCGCAGCTTGAGTGAGCACACATGAGCAATGGCTATCACTTGAAAGGATCAGAGAAGAGTGCTTGCTTAAAGCTGGTTGATGACTCCTATTTAAAGGCGGCCACTCACATATGAGCTTGATCTGAGCTTAAATTGGGATAATCATCAGACATCACTGCTGTTCTCCTGTGTGCATGCTCACATTTCTGCCACATTAACATGCCCCAGTGATTCCTCTACACAGCCAGAGTGAAGAAGGGCAGGAGGTCATCCAATTTGTCCACAGGTGGGTGTAGCCAACTTCCATATCCTTGGCTCTTGGGTAAAACAACAGGATTGTTATGTACAAATAACCGTGTGTAGGTGTTACCCAATGACCAAAGAGGTGTGCCATTACTAGAGAACGGTGTATAGTTATCACAGAGAAATGAGCTGTGAATGCACAGGAAGGAAAGAGGAGCGCTAAGTTTCTACTAATTAAAGGCACAACTCACAAATTGCTCAAGTGTGTCTAATTGAGAATGTGTGCTTTCTTTAGATTTATTTACCTTTTTTGGTTTATGAGCAACTGAGGTTTTGTTTTGCTTGTCTTTGTTCTTATGTTTGTGCACACATATCCTACCCGCACACCTACCACTAGGCCATGAGATTGATAGGCTTCAAGAGACGGTAAGCTGATGATAATGGGATAAACACCATGGTGAAATCTACTGATACAATTATACATAATATGTTGTCCATACTATTGGAAGACTTACAAAGAACAGATCATGGTGGTTGTATGTAGAGTTGGCCAATCGGGTCAAATACGGTTATTTTTAAACTCTGCATCTATTTCTTGTTCCTCCTCTAAGAGGTCAAAATGCAGCTGCTCTTTGTCATGAGAAGAGAACCACATGTGATTGCACTACGTCTCCAACCCTTGTCCATGTGAGGAGCAGCCTAAGTTAGAGCCAGACACCTCTCTTCTAGATTTTGGCAGGAAGTTACAAAGTCACAAGAAGGAAGCTAGAATTTATAAGGCAGCAAAAGTCTTCCTAAGAAAATGTACACTCAATTTTGCTTAGTGTCTCTTGATTACAACAGTAAAGTTTAACAAAGGATACGATCAATACATTAACATAAATAACTTGAAAAAACGTTTTGCAGCTCGAACATAATTCCATTTTCAGTTGAATGCGTCTGTTCGTGCCCAGCATTTATAGCAAACAGTGGCTGTTGAAAGACTAGTATGTAGAGGAGAGCACCACTAGACAGAAAGGGAGAATTCAGTGAATAAAATGCCCACAAGTGCTAGTCAACTAGACACCAAACGTAATTACAATAATTCTCACAAATGTTAAGTTAGCCCTCAGTACATAGAGTTTAGTAATCCACTTGCCTATAGATACCAATCTGATAAGAAGGTGGAAACCACCATTGAAGGGGAAACATTTTAGCAAAGTTTTGAGACCGTGCACACTTTGTGCACATCGCGAATGCTGCCTCTACACACTGCAGTATTACAGCCAATATTAGTTTTACTACTTGTGTGGCTGTAGTAGTAGTACAGTGTCACATTAATGATCCTTTAGAAGTAGTATCATTATGATGTTGCTAAATATGATGAAGATGAACACTCCTGGGTTACTATAAAAAGGTTCTGTAGAAGTCATCAAAACCTGATGGGCTTTGTCTTTAATAAAAGTATTGTTTTGTGATGTCCATGGGTTGAAGTCAAGTTCAGTGTAAGACGGGTGAACAACTGTAGATTCCATCCTGTGGCACCAGCAGCCAGTTTCATTAAAATAGTTATTCCACTAACTCCACGGAACAGGATGTTATAGTCAAGTTGAGGTGGATAAACCAATTGTCACATTTGTGCGTTCAGTTGTGCACAGAGCACAGGCAATAGATTACTGAGCTGTGGAGAAAATAAATGGTCAGATGTATCCTTTAGTGTGTTCAGGACAAATGGAGGAGTGCACGTGTGGCAACAGCCGAAACAATTCCACAGCTCTGGGTCCTTGTTTCCAACAGCGAAGGGTTCTGTAATGTTGACATTTGTATTTTCCTCCATGGTTTGGCCGCAGTCATTCCAATTATAATTGCTATGTAATGAGTGATCATCCTCACCCTATGTTTGCAGCATTTCCTGCTGGGTAGGGGTTCTTCCACGATGACAATTACCCCATCTGCAGAGCAGGAGTGGTCACCCAATGGTCTGATGAGTAATATGTTGATGTGATCCATACATCATGGCCTCAGACACCAGGGGGTAAATGTATCAAGCTGAGAGTTTTCCGGCGGGTTTGAAAAACCAATCAGATTCTAGCTCTCATTTATTTAGTACATTCTACAAAATGACAGCTAGAATCTGATTGGTTGCTATAGGCAACATCTCCACTTTTCAAACCCGCCGGAAAACTCTCAGCTTGATAAATTTACCCCCAGGTCTTGAGCCAGTCAAGCGTTTATGGGATATTTTGAAATGACCCTTGGACAGCATTTTTTGCCACCACCAACCAGTCATAAGTTGAGTAACATTCTGATAGAAGAATGGTCCTGTATCCCACCAGCTCCAGACAAGGGGTAGACTGAATGCCATGGTTGAATACGGGCCAAATGTGTTGGGCAAACACATTATTAAGTGACTTTTATTATTATTTCCATTTATTTATATAGTGCCACTAATTCCGCAGCGCTGTACAGAGAACTCGCTCACATCAGTCCCTGCCCCATTGGGGCTTACAGTCTAAATTCCCTAACACATACAGACTAGGGTCAATTTGTTAGCAGCCAATTAACCTACCAGTATGTTTTTGGAGTGTGGGAGGAAACCAGAGCATCCAGAGGAAACCCACGCAAACACAGGGAGAACATACAAACTCCACACAGATAAGACCATGGTCGGGAATTGAACTCATGACTCCAGTTCTGAAAGGCAGAAGTGCTAACCACTTAGCCAACCGTGCTGCCCTTTATATTGATTTTTCCATTTTTTTTGTCTACTGCTTGTATATATATATATATATATATCAGAGGCATCTTTTCACTCTTTTGTTCATACATATATATGTATATATACATATATATCATTAGTTATTTATATAGTGCCACTAATTCTGCAGTGAATAAATATATATATATATATATATATATATATATATATATATATATATATATATATATATATATATAGTGAATGTTATTAGTAGCTCTGAGTGTGGACAAGGTTGTTACTAGATTTTAGAAAGACCAAGGAGCTGGCCAAACATTTAATCTCGCCATATTTGCTTTTATCTTGTTGCTGTACACAATATAATGTTATAATAAATGGAAACAAAAATAGCATTACAAGTATGTATAGTAATGATGTTATTATGATTGAATTAAAAAGTAGTTTGAAAAAACTTATAAATGATCAGTGACGCGGAGCTTGAGGAGGCCCGAGTCTAGGTGCCCGCTGCTAATGACACCTGGATGTGGGTCTAATGACAATATGTATTAATTAAATCATTGGCATGTAAAGGAGTAGGTGCACCCTAATTTTAATTACATTCGGGGAAAAAGGGGACAACCGCTAAAACTAAAATTTTCATGTATGGAGGACAAAGGTAACGCATTAATATTATTATTAATATTTATTTATAAGGCGCCACAAGGCATCCGCAGCGCCGTACAGAGACAAACAAAATCACAATACAATGGGAGACAGCACAGTACAGTAAACACAGCAACTCAGTACGCTCAATGCACAGCTAGAGAGGGCGGGGAAGGGGGAGGGAGGATCCGCAAACGACGGGGCCCAAGAAGGAAGGCGCGGAAGACAGGGAGACCCCCAGGGGGGAGGAGGGAGCGAGAGTGGACGTGGGGTGGAGGACCCTCGAGGAGGAGGGCTAAGTAGCTGGAGAGCAGAGTTAGAAGTGGTGGAAACAGGAGGAGAGATGGCCCTGCTCAGAGGAGCGTACAATCTAAGGGGAGGGGTGGACAGACAGAGAGACGCAGGGGAGAGAGGGAGAGTAGGGGGACAGAGGACAAACACATTATTTGTTTCAGTCTGACCCTGACTTTCTAGCTACGTTGCAAAGTAAAGTATTATTATTTTGAATCTCTCCATAAGAAGCTGCTCTAGCTGTTTCGGATATAGTGGTTTTGATATACGACAAACAGCTGGAACCATGTGCATAGTTTGCTTTTTGTGATATCCCTGGCTACACCCATGTGTATGATCCCACCAATGTGTAGTCTGTACAGGGCATTACTGTTAGCTAGGAGAGTACAAGCCAAATACACAAGCTCTTTCAACTGCCCCAGAGTAATGCAAGGTAAAGAAGGTGCTTCTCTACCTTGCATTATTCTTGCTGCTTTATCGAAAGCGTGGCTCCTGGTAGCATGTTACACAGACTTAACTCAATATAAGCATATCAGTTATTTCAGACATATTACTTAGCTCAATAATAGATTGATATTAATTAATTTTCAAAAGGATTTTACTTTCTCTAACATTAAATTCTGTAGTGAGAGGCCCTTTTTTCATTATTTCCTTACACTGAAATGACGATATCAAAACTCGCTTTGTGTACCGGTATTTTGACTTCTGGCTTCAGGTTTTAATAAAGTTATTGAAAACTTGCTTGACTACAGGAAAATAGAAATAAAATAAGAAATTGCTCCTTTAGGCTTCATAAATTATGCATTTATCATGCATTGTTAGCAGACGTTAAGGATTTGAAAACAATCCTTGTACCAAATGAGACCATAAGTGCGATTTATTTTGTGCAGTACAGCTGAGGTGCGTTATTTTGAATTCCTCTTGTTGCAATTCAGTGCGTGTGATGTACGTCAACACAATTGTAAATGTACATCCATGTGAATAGAAGCACATTGTAAATGCAGTGCAATACGGTGAAGAATCATTTACATATGCATTCGGCTTGAACTAGATAACAAGCTCCCGATTTTTCACAGATGCATGATTAAAAAAACCACAAACTGAATTCATTTGTAAATGCAAATCAGACACGTACGTAAATGCAATGCAGTTTATATTCATTTTTACTTGCGTTCTAACGTGCATTATAAAACGGATTGCAAACGCTAACATGTTCCGACCCAGAGTTTTGACTTTTGCACCATTCCTGGATGAATCTTATTTGCATTGACTAATCTGTCACAACAATATATATTCTTTTTAGAAATCATTACATTTTTGTATGGCAAAGAAGCTGACACATTTAATGCTGTTTTTCCACATTATAGCAGTGTAAAAATGTATAAATATGAATTACAACTGAATTTCCTTATCAACTATAAGACATAAATCAAAAGAAGAACAAAATTGGAGGAATTTTATTTGGCTGAACAGATATCCAAAAGAATGTAGCCAATCATTTCACTTGGAGTCAGTGACATCACTAACCTACATTCACTGGATGCTTGTGAATTAATAGACTGCATTCTGAAAGAATTGGTTAAGGAACCTATAAAACACATCCACCATAAGTTCCATATTTTTAGAGTGTTGGTATTTTTAGACTTTTATTCAACAGTAGACAGAGTTCTATTTTAACTGGCACCGTAATGTAAGTGAATGATTGGGGTCTGTGCTGCATTATGTTGGTTAGTTCGCTCTTACCCCATTACTTTATAAACCAGACCACCAGCTGACTTAAGAGTAAGGAATGTAATGGAAAATTCTGTTACTTAAAAAGTACTTATGATTCTCTGTGAAAGTATGTAAAGTTGGACTTGTGTGTTTCTGGATGTTGTTTGTTATCAAAGGACCACTCCGTAATCCCCACTTAACATTGGACTTTTAATAGTTTTACTAGTGTGGGCTGAGCCAAATCATTGAGTTCGTACAGATTTCCACAACTGGTGTTAAAGTCTATGAGTAATGACTTATCCAATAATCAAACAGTCAAGCAATATATCACCTCTATTTTGTCAGTAAACCGCTTCTGACTACCTTTACTTGTCACAAACCGCACTCTGCGCACTAGTGACTTGAAAGTTTACCCTCGGGACTCGCAGGATTTCAGCCTTAATCTTGCGCTCACCAATCCGTTAGGTTACAGATTTAACTGGTCCCTTCCCCAACACAAACACCCACTTCCACACCTCTCCGCAACTGCCACCATCTACATATAAGATCCATAGAAAGCCTATGACTTAATTACCCAATTGCGCACACTCTGTGCTCTGATATCTAAAGTTTTAAAGAGGTAACACTTCCCACACTGGTGTTTAAAGGGTTAACACAGCCAAGCAATCAACCTCTTCTAAAGAGGCAGTGAATTCGTTTAGAGCAATAAGGACGCTATTAAATGTTAGTTTCAATACACACAAAAAGTACAATGCTTACAGATTATAAAATCAATTAAGAAAATATGACATAACATACCACAAAACAGACTGAAAACTGACAACATTTCAGAGTATAAACTTACATACGAGTTGCATAATCTGCGCCAAGGGATATTGGCTTGGAAGATGGACAGCTTATCAATGTTGATTGATTTCCCAAAAGTCTGACAATATCTTGTAAGTGGTTTCATCTTTTAATGAAACTTTGTCACCTTTCCCCTCCTACTGGGATGTGATCTACAGAGGAGGCCTGTGTCACATTTTACAACCACAATTTACATCTTCCCTGTTTAATACCCAATGATAAAATGTAACACTTCTTTTCTAGAGAGTGCCACACACAAACACACAATTTTATCATAAATAAATTAATACAAATTTACAAATCTCTGGATACCAAACAAAGATAGATCAACTGTATTAATTGAGCTGATACTCATTTCCTCTCATTCCCTGCGTGACAGACAGATTTATTCGACGTATGGGTATACTCTTCATTATACTATTAATAAATATGTGGTTGATCACTAATTATATTGATCGTTAGTGGTCTTTTGGAAATGTCATTATATTTGCCTATATAAAATATAAAAAGCCATCATGTGGTCCCTTTGTGTAAGACCTCCTGCTAGGATGACTCCCTAACTTCCGTTTAGGTGCCAAAAACCGCTCCTATACCAGGACATTGCTCGCCTTTGAAGCTGACAATCTTGTAACACAGGAGAGTATTTCTGGCCTCACATTTTACATGTTATCGAAGTGCAATGATTGTATTATTCTGTTTGAATGAAATTGAAGGGTTTTTATGAGAAGTTTTTTGGCATTTTCTCTGCAGGATGTTCTTCAGCTAAGGGGACGGTAACCAGAGTACAGCTCTTGGGTAACTATTGAGTTTGCAGGTTAAAGGTGTAAATTGGTTTCGTATTTCTTTATCAGAACCAATCACAAACCAGATAAGACACCCATGTCCAGATCTGACATCTGAAATGTTCTCACCATGTGTTACTTGCATAAGGCAGTCCCACATGGCCACCCCCTGAGTGGACCCCATAACAAATTGTGCTTCCTCTGTCTCTTAAAGATGCATTAACACCGAGGTCAAATATTTTACTAAGGTTCCCCTACTGGAGCCCTATGGGCTACTACATGCAGCCATATTTTTCCAGGGTTCCTCACTACCGGCTTGATCCCTTGATTGCAGGTTGTAATTGGTCCTCTTGCTCACACACCTGATTTTTGGCTAGGGCTGTATTAGAAATAGAGGCGTCTGGATAATAAACGTCTGTGTGAAGCAACCCCAAGGCACAGCTAAGCATATGCTCTTTTTTAGCTTGGCATAAGAATGTGTATAGATGAAAAAAGGGCGTATATTATGGGCATTGGAGCATGGGCGTATATTATGGCATTGTGTGTGTGTGTGTGTTAGGGAATTTAGACTGTAAGCTCCAATGGTCCAGGGACTGATACGAATGAGTTCTCTGTACAGCGCTGCGGAATTAGTGGCGCTATATAAATAAATGGTGATGATGATGATTGGAGATGTTATGCTGGTCATGGGTCTGTAAATGCTGAACAGGTAACTGTGCATGTTGATAATAGAACAATATAACATTTTGGACACAAGGTAGCACACAGACAATTGAACATTTTTGCCATATTGATAAAAATGTTCAATGGATCACACTGAGAACTTAATAGGTAAAAGTTGCCTATTCTGCATTTAGTGCAGCTGAAATTCTCCAGACTGGAAGTTCGTGGTAAAGTGCCTGTTTGTGTGATGAAGGGTTACACGTTCTGCCGAGAGAACTAGGGAGCAGGTTACATAAGTATTTTATTTTCCACACAGATTGTTGTTTTTTTTTCCTCTTTAGAATGAAGGTCACGGGATTTGTTCCGAAAAACATGATAAGGAGCACCATAACAACAGAGCAGGAAGATGGAGTGCAGAGGGGCATGGAGAAACACAGAGCAGGGGTGCAGGGAGAAGAGGGGAACGGAGATTCGGGAGAGTTAACTGGAAGCAGGAATGTGCAGCACAGGGAGAAAAACACTAAACAGAGCTGGCAGTAACCAGGAAGACTAGAAAGGGGAAAATGATGAAGGCCCTGTAGAATAACAGCCACATTAAGAGATGTGGAGCATGTGGCTATTCAGCTGTTGTGGAACTACAAGTCACACCCACGATTTGCCTGTCTGCATTACAAGGACACAGTCTAAAGAGGGCCACCACCGGGTGCTCCGGTTTCCTCCTACACGCCAAAAACATACTAGTAGGTTAATTGGCTGATATTAAATTGACTGTGGTCTCTCTCGGTGTATGTGTGTGTGTTAGAGAATTTAGACTGTAAGCTCCAATGGGGGCAGGGACTGATGTGAGTTCTCTGTACAGCGCTGCGGAATTAGTGGCACTATATAAATAGATCATCTTATTTATGCCCATAGAGTGGCTGAACTAGCATTGTTGCGGTAGGTGCCGTGCACTGTGGCCCATGGAGATAATGGCAGATGCAGAGGGATCGGGGCCCCAGTTCCCTCCACCCTGGGCCCACAGCTCACTAATTCCCCTCTTCACCCATATGCTGATTCGCATGCAATGCAAGATGCATCCAGCGCTGCAGGATATTCCCCAGTGTTACGTCGGACATACATACATCCACGTAGTTCCCAAAACAGAGACAGGGAGAATTGGTACAAATAAGCCCCACCCCCGATCTGCCCATACCCTGCCCAGATCCTCCATTAGAAAACCCTTTCAGGTTAAAACCCACCCATTTATGCAGAAGCCCTGCCCCTTTTGAGCTCCGCAGGTCAGGACCTTCCCACCAAAGTCGGGGCAGCTGGGAGGTATGTACCCACATGCGCACAGTGAGGTCATAAGCATAAGAAAAGTTTGTTAACATTTCTTTGATATGCAAAAAAAACGCATTCGCTATTAGGCTTAATCCAGCAGATATATTATTCCTTCCCGCGTACGAATAAAAGTAGCAAACAAACTATTTTTAAACTATGCCAACAAAATGCTGCGATATCAATGCAGAAAGCACCTATCAGCTTCAGAGGCGAATTCCCAATCAGCCAATCAGAAGCGGCTGATTGTGAATCATCATCGTCATCATCATCAACGTGTATATGCACCAACCCTCAGGCACCCGCAATTGATACAGCTTTGACAGAATCACCGATGTCTCTGTCCATGTCTGCATCAGTTTTCAATTACACAAACGTGCGCAGGGCAGGTGCCGGCATCTCCAGTGCCCCCCTGTTGGAGTTTGCTCCCCCATATCCCGACCCTTATTCAGATGCCTGCTCTGTTCAGAACAGGGACTGTGGTGTTAATGGGGAATGTCACCTATACCGGAAAAAAATAAATTTTTCTTGGTGCAGGCTCGGTGCCCTGGTAAGCGCGGACCCCTACTGCCTCAATTACAGCGCTCATTGTGTTCTGCTGGCCCTGAACACTCCCTTACTGTACTCGCCTACCTTAGACCGCCCCCTTCCCTCCCACCTCTCCAGTCGTAGTCAGGCGCAAATGTAGATAGTTTATCTCTGCATGTGTGTGGGACTTCAGGGCATGAGCAGTACAGATTTACAGCTTTTTTGCTACGCACACTGGCTTATGTGTTGTTATTTTGCCTTTGCAAGCAATGAAAGCATATTAGACTACCCAGCATCATTAATTCATCTGTAAGTGTTGTGGAGATAGAGAGCAATGAGAGTAGAGGTAATCTGCTCTGCAAGGATCTGGCAAAAGAAAACTGTTCATACATTATTTAGTAGTAAAAACTTAGTTATATAGAGCCTCTATGGCTGCAGGAGGGGTGGACGCACACTTCCAAATATTTAAAAGAAAAAAAATCTGCACAAAATAAATCTGACCAATCTGCTCTCAATACAAGTAACCACTTTTCCCATTTGATGAGGGTGCTCCAAAAAATCTGCACCCCTTTTAGGATCTGAACATCTGGATTTTACCAGAAGAAACGTAATTATTGGGGGATGTGGTGGAAGGTTTATACAATAAAAACAGTATTTATATCAGTGGTAGGAAACCTGTAGATGCCAATCTGTTGTAGAACTACAAGTCCCAGTGTACCAGCAGCCCTTGGATGTGACACTTTCTAGAATACAAAATTAGTCTATTCTCTGTCTCACCCAGCCACAACGCTATTTGCCCACTTCACCTCTCTCACTTTAATTCATGGCACTACCTATCAGAATTAAAATGGTTATAAATTAGGTGGTTTTCAGGGACCATATAGGATTGGCAGCCTGACACACAGTGGTGGAACTACCATGGGTACAGGGGTGGTGGCGTACGGAGCCCCAAATGCCAGTGCACCCTCCCTCTGAGGCCAATCCAGCAGACCTCTGAGTTTACAGCTGCATGGCTGTGGTCCTACCAAACCTTTGCTACGGGGCCCGGTGGTGCAGAATATTTACCCCTGCTGGCTCCAGTCTACAAAAACACCTCAAACACCATTCAAGGCCAAAGGGAAGATAGAAGTTTTAGAGGGAATTATTTGTGAAGTGACCGTGTAAATTTCACTTCAGAATTTTAACCCTGGTCAACCCACCTGTCCTCATTCGTATGTGAGACTGAGACAAGCAGAGCTGAGTATTAAGAGCAACAACACGGCTTCATCTTCCATATAGCATATAAAATCAGCTTATAGGAGTTTATTTGTTGAAGGGATGGTGCCAGCAGGTGTGATGATTAAAGGAGGTGTGTCTAATGGAAGGGGCGTGGCTTAGTGTGCCAGTGGTTGTGTGCCTACAAGCTCTATTGATTATCATTGTTTTTATTGCTATCATCGTTTCTTTACATAGCACCACCATATTACGCAGCGTTGTACAGAGAATAGTTGTCATTTACATCAGTACCCAGGGCCGGAGTAAGGGGATGGAGGCTCCTGGGCTAAGGGGGCCTCCATTCCCCCGTGAGGCCCCCCCCATGATCCGAGCCTCTCCCCCCCATGATCCGAGCCTTCCCTTCCCCCGTGATCCCAGCCGCTCCTCCGTTCATCAGAGCCGCCCCCAAGCAACTTACCTCCTTCCCCGGTGCGCTGTATGCTCTTTACTGAGGAGATCTCGTGAGAGTGAGACTCATGAGATCTCCTCAGTAAAGAGAATACAGCGCGTCAGGGAAGGACCGTAGTGAATTTGCTCAGCAGCATTGATCGTGCCGGGGGCGCCCCCGCCCGATCAATAATGCTGCTGAGCACTTTCAAGGGCCCCCTGGATGCCCGAGGCCCCTGGGCTGTAGCCCAGTTAGTCCAATGGTTAATCCGGCCCTGTCAGTACCGATGTAAGTTCAGCTTTGCCTTGAAGGGGCAGGAACATAGATTGGCTTAGAAACTAAGGGCCTGACTCATTAAGGAAAGTAAAGCAAAAAAAAATACTAGTAACTTTGAACCTTGGCAAAACCATGTTGCATTGGAGGGGGAGGTAAATTTAAAACGTGGGGACAGATTTATAATTGGGGTAGGACATGTCCTAGATCAACTTTTAATGTGAGTGTAAAAATAAAGGGCCTGATTCATTAAGGATCTTAACTTAAGAACTTCTTATTTAAGTCACCTGGACAAAAACCATGTTACAATGCAAGGGGTGTAAATTAGTATTCTGTTTTGCACATAAGTTAAATACTGACTGTTTTTTCATGCAGCACACAAATATCAACTTTAAATTTCAGTGTACAAATAAGCTATCAAGTATTTGTGTGCTACATGAAAAAACAGTCTGTATTTAACTTATGAGCAAAACAGAATACTAATTTGCACCCCTTGCACTGTAACATGATTCTGTCCAGGAGACTGAAAAAAGAAGTTTCTCAGGTTAAGATACTTAATGTATCAGGCCCAAAGCTATGAAGTATTTGCATCCTACATGAAAAAACTGACAGTATTTTCCTAATGTGCAAAATAATAAACACATTTGCACCCCTTGCATTGCAACATGGTTTTGCCAAGTTTCAAAGCTACTCATTTTTTTTTTGCTTTACTTTCCTTAATGAATCAGGCATTGAGGAATGGTTTTATTTGTTAAAGATTATTTGTTTTATTTTTAATTCTGCAAGTTGGTCTGCAGCCGCCCACCTATCCAGTTTGCAGCCGCCCACCTATCCAGTCTAGTTGCACACAGAGGCACGAGTAAGTGGCGTGCTAAATAATTTAGGGTGCCATCCATCACTAGATCCCCGTTGCTGCACAAAGTCACAGGATGGTCTTAGAACCACAGGCAGATCTAGACGTATATAGAAAGTGATACACAGCTGCCGCCCGGTGATCTCCGCATAGTAATCTCTTCTGATATAATCGGATCACAGTTAATCTTCTTTCCGGCAGACGCCTCCTTGGCCTGCACCAAACATGAAGAGTCAGCGGCTTGACGAGTAACCTTAATATGGGATCTGACTGTCAGTGCGTTGTTGTATGATGTGAGAGGCACAGACTATCACTGTGTGCACTAATGCTGGATTATTTCCATAGCACTCATTTGTATTTACTGAATTAGCCATATTTGCCTGTGTAAATAAGCACCAGTCCCATGTAGCTGTAATGTTATTCCCTTCTGAATTAGGAAGCTGCAGCGGTTGTCTTAGCACCACTTTAGTAAATAAGCCCCTTACAGTGCTTATGTGCAAATGCTCAGTATTAACCCGTAACATGAACAAATAAGCCGGAAATGCAGATTAACTTCTAAAAAGGAAATCTATACCATCATTTATTATTTACTGTTATTACATTTCCTGCTGCCTTGGGATGGAAAAAAAATCTATATATAAATATTTTTTATTACTTGTGTCATGGAATTTTCAGCTGACATGTATCAATTCAGTTTGAAAAAACTTTTTTTATTTACCAATCATAGAATTAGGCAGGCAGCTTTCCGCCCGCAATTGGCCCCGCCCCCTCTCATTGTGATCGCCAGCTAGGACCACTCTGATTGGCTGGCCCATATTTAGCCCCGCCCCCGCTCGCACTTAGCCCCGCCCCTGCTCGCACTTAGCCCCGCCCCTCCCATTTTGATTGGCGGCTGGGACTTAGCTTATTGCTGCTAGGGGGGGCGAATGCCCCGATCGCCCCCCCCCCCCCCCTGGATCCGCCACTGGTCCCAACACTTAGTTAACACATGAATGTGTTCTTGGGAAAAAGTGGACTTGCAGTTCTGGCACAACATGGCCCACCACTAGTGGTCCCGCAAAGTCTTTAGCCATTAGTTAGTATAACTGCCCAGGGTGACTTGGTGTCCTGATAACCTCAGGTAAAAATGGCTCTCCCAGGGGACATGTTGGGAGAACCTAGCCATTTTTAAGGGACCCATCTGGTGACATTTAAGAACAATTAAAACAGAGGAGAAGGGATGCCAAATAGTGGTTAATTTTTATTTCTAATGCCCGACACCCTGCTCTCGCCTCAGATACCTGGTGCAGTTTTGTAGGTCATTGTAGACCTAACCGGCACCATATTACAGCAAACGTGGTCACAAGTTGACTAATGATCGGGGAGTTTCAGTGTTGGGGCAGGTAATAAATGCAACCAGACAATGATTGCAGCTTTACAGTGTGCGCAATCATCATCTGACAACACCAGTAATGCTTCATGGATCCAGCCAAGCAATATACAGTTGAATCTGTCCAACTTTGCCACAATTGGTTATAGATCTGGCCAGTCAAACATTCAGTTCTGCCTTTGTAAGAGAAATCTATTTGACAAACTGAGCTTTAATAATTTGCTAGATACATTCTCTAGTGGAGTGTATCTAGACATTACCTCTCCTGCAGCTGCCTCTAATCTACTGGAATGCGTATCTAGCAAACAAAGCTAAGGTGGGGATTACATTTGGTAAATAGACCATATGGGTTGTGATTTGCATATTTAACCCCTAGACAAAAAAATTCAGCGAAAGTGGATTTAAGTGCTGTATTTCAACCATAAGGCAACAGTTAATAAATTCCTTACATATCATATTGTCAATAAAGGAATATAATATTTTTGTTTTAGAAGTAAGTGTTTGACCATTGGCATCCTGACCAGTCTGCAAACAATGATGCATCTAACTTTTACAGACTATACGACTTATTACTAAACCAGCTAGGATAAAATTTGCTGAAATGAACAACAGAACCTGCATAGCTTTTAGTGTCATTAAAGGGGCAACTCTGTCCAGACCACACCTCTTAGGAGTTGCGTTACCAGTAAAAAAAAACTAAAAGATGAATGGGGTTATTGTATTGCTAGGACCTGGATCGTCAGATATTGAAACTTTAGAGCTTTTATGATTATAAATGTAACTTTATATTTGCAGAAGTATTGCTGTAAGAGCAGACTGGAGAAAGAGTTAACACCAGGTCAGGGGCAGATGGTCCCTTCGGGATCGTATGGTCTTGTGGTACAGGTGTGTGTTTGTGCTGAACACAGGGCTCCGAGAGCTTAAGGTTAAGACTTGTACTAGACTATTACAATATAATTGAAGTACTCTCCTCTACAGCTTCTCTACTGAGACATTTATTCTCAAGAGTGCTCTGCAGCAGAAGAGCCTGGAGGAAGATTGAGCATCTGGGTAAAATCAGTGGCAGCAGAGGTAGAAAATGGTCACTAAAATATCATTCAGCTTTCCAAGGTTTGCCCCTGGAAAAACAAGGGACAGGATTGATCATATACAAAGTAACAGGATTGTGTCCGACCTCTTCGGAATGCTCAGTGTTCTATTCACAATACCCCACAGCTGTGCTTTTAGGGGCTGACTGGGCTGAGAGGGTCGGCGGGCATCTGTCCCCCGGGCAGGTCTCATAGTGGGATACATCAGGTTGGGTCACTGGGCATTCTGAATTTTTCCCACTTTAAAACTTTCCTAATAGGCTGCTGAGCCGAGTTCCACCCCCTGGGCCAAAATTTGCTAGCCAGCCCCTGGAGCTGTTTCTGTTGAGGTCAAGAGACAAAAGAGGACCTGTCAGCAAGATCATCATCTTTTCAATGAAGCTGTCCGGAAGGGGGTCCGTCGAGGGGGCGTGGCCACCCAAATTGCGTTGTTAGGCCCGACCTGTCAATCTTTGACAATTTCGACCAATCGCAGCAGGGGGCGGGGCATGATGACTTGTTTAGCCCCGCCCACACCACTTCACCAACGGAGATAGCTGGATTCAGGAGTCTCCTGGACATTCCGAGAGAGCAGGCAGCTATGAGCTAGATGGAACTGTCAGTGACAGTCCTTAATCGTATGTATATGAGGGTACTGTACCATTCTGCCATATACAGGAGTAAAAATTTACTTATAGCTACCATTTTTTCTGGACTATTATGCAGCGGAGGGAAGAGTGTAATGATTATGTATTGGCTGGAAGCTCCCCAGCATTGCATCGACTGCATCCCTTATTATGCTTGGATTTCACTATATAATGGAGCAGGCCAGGTGTTGTGAAACTACATATCCCAGCATACCCTGCCAACTATCAGCTGGCAAAGCATGCTGGGGCTTGTAGTTTCACAACACCTGGAAAGTCACAGGCTGTGCAGGTCTGCTGTAGAGCAATGCTGTCCTACCTGACTCAACATGGTGATTCAGAAACTGGCCTCTCAAAGTGTTAGCATAGGGACCCATATAATGGTCACCCTGAGGGGATATATTGACGGGAACACGCTGATCCGATTTTTATCTGATTATTTTTAATATAACTAACGTGAATAGAAATATTGCAGCATTTACAGATATGTTAGATACTCAGGAACCGCAGTCTGGAACCTTGTGCAATTTTTTTTTAAGTAATACGTTTCATGCGAATATCACAGCAGTAATCAATACTTGACATACATACATATATGTTTGCTACATATAAACATAAAAGTGACCCACGACATGGCTGAGATACATGAGCTTGTACCCAGTGCATTGCTAGGTTGTTTTTCTTCAATGTTGGTTGAGCACACAATTGCTTTCTAAAGGTAAAACAATGCCTTTAAAGCCAATACTGCTTTAAACTTTCACTGCAAACTCGCTGAATAGCGGCGAGTTGAAAAAAAATCGAAAGTTAATACTTTTACCCCTAGGTGGCCTTTTAGAATTTGTCACCTGATTTTGCTTTTTATACAGTGCGCTGGGCATAATGTAATGAGCCAAAAATAACAAAAAAACCTGGAATGCTGATGCTTGCCCAGGAGAGGGCATGTAAATGAATTAACAATCAGCTGATAAACTGACTCAGGATCTGTGTCGGGTACTAGACAGCATGGTGGCTGGGGTCATGGGTTGGATACCTGTGTAGAGCTTGTATGTTCTCCCCGTGTTTGCATGTGTTTCCTCCGAGTGCTCCAGTTTCCTCCCACACTCCAAAAACATACAATGGCCCCAGGACTGATTAAATGAAGGAATAAATATTGTCTGTAAAGTGCTGCATAATATTTAGGTGCTATATAAATAACTGTTGATAAATGTAATAAAAACCTCACAGCTCTCCTGCTTAGAACTACTAACAAAGCGTGCCCAGGAGAGAGCCCACTGGCGGGAGAGCCCACTGGCGAGAGAGCACAACGCATCGAGAACACCCTTCATGGAAAAAACACACTGTATCGAAAGCACCCTGCAGAGAGAGCACACTGTATAGAGAGCACACTGCAGAGAGAGCACACTGTATACAGAACACACTATATAGAGAGCACACTGTATACAGAACACACTGTATAGACAGAGAGCACACTGTATAGAGAGCATACTGTATAGACATAGAGCACACTGAATAGACAGAGAACACACTGTATACAGAGCACACTGTATAGACAGAGAACACACTGTATAGAGAAAGAGCACACTGTATAGACAGAGAATACACTGTATACCATACTTGCCAACTTTAGTAAGTTGGTTTCAGGGAGCTTGCGGGGGAGGTGGGCGTGATGGGGGTCGGGGCTCCAAAATGTGTATAATTTTAGCCCCGTCCCAGTGATGTAATGATGCGATTCACCGGGAATCGCAGTGTTTGGGACCTAATTCTGCCCACTTCACTAGGAAGTGGGCACTTCCTAGTGAAGTGGGCAGATCCGGGAGATTGCCACACTCTCCCGGGAGTCCGTGAGACTCTCGCAAAATGCGGGAGTCTCCCGGACATTCCGGGAGAGTTGGCAAGTATGCTGTATAGAGAGCACACTGTATAGACAGAGAGCACACTGTATAGACAGAGAACACACTGTATACAGAGCACACTGTATAGAGAGCACACTGTATAGACAGAGAGCACACTGTATAGACAGAGAACACACTGTATACAGAGCACACTGTATAGAGAGCACACTGTATAGACAGAGAGCACACTGTATAGACAGAGAACACACTGTATACAGAGCACACTGTATAGAGAGCACACTGTATAGACAGAGAACACACTGTATACAGAGCACACTGTATACAGAGCACACTGTATACAGAGCACACTGTATTAAATAATCTTTTTTTGAATGAACAGGTTCATGGAGGGACAATTTTCATTTGCTTGTTACATTTGCATGAGTCACTATCTTGTATTACTTCTGCAACTTTCACTAAACACTGATTTATTCTCTGACTTCCTCCTGTGATTTCCTTCTTGTCTTTATAGCATTGGGTTGTGCTGATTGTTTCCTTTCCCTGTGGATGTGACAGGATAAAAATCTTAACACTTTATATATCTTTCTATAAAATGTTATATAGTACAGGGAAAACTATTATTTTGTTGTCAGCAATTGAAATAAATATTCCTAACTCATAATATAAATCAATGACCGAAAAGTGCGTAAGAGGGGCAGAAAAATAGTCACGGATTCAGTACAAGTTGTAGGGGGGCACGCACAAGCCAATAAGTTAACATCATCCAAGGGTGGACATCCCCTTTATTGACTAAAGTCACATGTACCACCAAAGCAGCACATCCTAATTTACTTTGGCCAATGACAAGTCATGTTTGCTACTATCATCATTATCACCATTTATTTATATAGCGCCACTGATTGCAAAGCGCTGTACAGAGAACTTACTCACATCAGTCCCTGCCCCATTGGAGCTTACAGTCTAAATTACCCAACATACACACAGACCAAGAGAAAGAGAGAGAGAGAGACTAGGGTCTATTTTGATAGCAGCCAATTAACCTACTAGTATGTTTTTGGAGTGTGGGAGGAAACTGGAGCACCCAGAGGAAACCCATGCAAACACAGGGAGAACATACAAACTCCACACAGATAAGGGAATCGAACTCATGACCCCAGCACTGTGAGGCAGAAGTGCTAACCACTGAGCCACCGTGCTGCCCACATTGATTCCCTTTAATTTTTATTACAGCTACGGTAAGTATATGTATGGAACTTTATGTTAACAAATGTATTCTTTATTCTTAACACGGGGTCCAACAATCGAACTCATGACCCCAGTGCTGTGAGGCAGAAGTGCTAACCCCTTAGCCAACGTGCTGCCCAATGCAGCCATCAAATAATAGTACAGGAAGAGAACATATAACTCTTGACCTCCCAATAGCGAGATGGGTAACTGGCCGCCATGTTTTACATCTCTTCTCTTCAAGAATGGCTAATGTTGTTTTATTCAACATGAACTTTATTGATTTGACTTATTTTATATATGTCACTGGAAGATCCACATAACAAAGCTTTATTTATTTATCCCTTTAACAGTACAAGAAGTCTCTGTTTTTAATTGTGCAGGTAACATTGATTTTTTTTGTTGAATGAATTTGCCTTTGTTGGAGATTTACGTTTTTAAAGGGAATTATCAGTAGTATCTAAAGGAGGTTTTCTATTCTCCATTATTACATTATTGTGGTAGGGGACCCCCCTGCCCTTAGGCTGAAACAGTGTATCCCATTTGAAGAATTTTGTCCAAAACGCGTCGCACAGTGAATGCCAACAGCAAGTTAACGCATGTGTTACCTGTCTGTCGCTCTACATTGCTTGTAAGTACAATCTTTTATTTGAACTCTTGTCTGTTATATGCATTTCTAACGCTATCCTATTATAAACTGGTTGGATAGGAACACTTATAAGAACAAAAAAATATATATGCTGACACTGGGTTGCCAGCAATGAGATTGTAAGATGAGTTGGTTCGGCCAAGGGAAGATATTCACTTCAAGTTGACTGATGTTCAGAGGAATAATAATGGCGGAAGGATTCTAAATCTTGATTTACACGTTCAGTCTGCCCATTAGTCTGTGGGTGGTAAACTTGGAAACAAATTGTTCTCCTCTGTCGGAAAAGAAAAACCTTTGGGGCAGCCATGGAGATGGAAGATGTTCTGGATAACTAGAAGAGCTGGGAGGCAGATGGTAGACCTCTGAGGGGAATGAAGTACGCCATCTTGGGTCCACAATGACCCAGATGGTTTTAAGGCCGTGGCTTTCTAGTAATTCCGTAACAAAATCCATTGAAATACTGACCCACGGGGAGACGGGTATGGCAAGAGAATAGAGTTGACCAATAGGAGACCTCCTGGGTGTCTTGTGCCGAGCTCAAATTTTAGAAGTAGAAACGTATTCTTGATACCTGGAAAAGTGGTGAGGCTAAGACACGGTAAGTGACGATCGGCCAGAATGATGCGGTTGAGACAATGCTTGTAACATGAGGTGACTTGAGCCCATTGTCAATTAAGTTGAATTGAATGGGTTCTTAACCAAGGTAACCCCAAGACAATAGGGTTGGCAGATTGTGAAAGTGTAAGGAACATAATCTGCTCGGAATGGCAAGCTGCTACTAGCAGCTGAATAGGTCCTGTGACACAGGAGATAGAGGCATTGGAGACACAGTTACCATTAACTGCGGTCATGGCCAAGGACTGCGGAAAGGGATAAAATGGAAGATGGAGTTCTTTAGCCAAGGTGACAGAAATGAAGTTTCCGGTGGATCCGGAATCCACAAATGCAGATAGGTTGTGAGAACCTTTGGTGGTAATCATGGTAACAAGCATCAAGAATTCGGGGTTCCTGAGAGAACAGGGAGTAGGGGATTTGGATCCTAGAACGACCTCTCTGGAACCATCTAGGAGCAGGTGTTTCCCGGTCTCTTGGGGCAAGCTACTATAAGGTGACCAGAATCCCCACAATATAAACAAAGATGGTTCTTGATTCATTGCTCTCTTTCCTCAGGTGTGAGATATGAGCGACCTAGCTGCATCGGTACTTCAGGACAAGATGGAGGAATGACGGCTGTGAACTTGAAACGAGGAGCAAGCCGGGGATTAAAACATCGAGAACGGTCCCTATCATGAGAACGTTTCCTGTAGTGCATGCCTACTTTGACACAAAGAGTGAAGAAATCATCCAAATTATCTGGCAAGTCTCTTGAGGCTAAGTCATCTTTGATGCGATCTGACAATCTCTACCAGAAGGTGGCAGTCAGAGCTTCATCATTCCATTTTAATTCTGAAGCAAGGGTCCGAAACTGGACGGCATATTAACCAGCGGTAACAGGCTGGAGGCTGCGGAGAACACTCTGACGGGTTGATCAAAACTTTTCAGAAAGCCTCAATAAAGGAAGTGGAATTGGACAGAAGAGAATCATTATATTCCCACAGAGGGGATGCCCATGTCAGGGCTTGACCTGAGATGATGTGTGCCACTTTAGCCCGTCCAGAAGAGAAGTTCTCAGGTGAAAGTACAAATTTAATCGAGCACTGATTCAAAAATCAACAGCATTTCTTCGGATCCCCGTTGTACTAATCAGGCATAGGAATGCGAAGTCCCTTGGATCCCGAATTACTGAAAGAAGCTGTGGGACCAGAGGTGATGGATGGAGAACCAGAAGCAGCCTGTGAGGGAAAAGACCCCTGGATGGATTCCAGATGTGAGACAACCTCTTTCCGCTCGCCACACTGGGCTAGATGCAGCAACAGGTCACGGGCGGAGTGTTCACCTTGACCATCCATGGTGCCAGAGTATACTATCACGAGCTTAAAGGGAATGGAGAGTATCTGTCGGTATTAGCACAACTGTACAGGGAGACTTGGAGTCTAATGCACAAGTGGATTTCACTAGGGACCCCCACAAGGGAGTATGGACTTGGCCACAAAGGGTGCACGGGTCGCAGTTCTCCAAGACAGAGTCCGACAAGATAGGGGTGAACAGTGGATAGTCAGAGTGGTCAAGAAATCTGGGTAATGCCAGAGGAGGTATGTAATGCCAAATCGGAATCCAAAAGGAGATCAAACAATGCTGAGTCAAGCCAGGAACACAGGGATGCAGATAGCAGGTAACAGAAACGCTGGAGTAGAGGTGTGAGCCTAATACTCTGGCACCCTAATGGTGGCATAAGTTTAAGACGTACTGTTTTTAAAACATCCCAAATAAATGGACAGACGACACATTTTCCAAACACACGTAACGATAGTACAATATAGCCAATAAAACAAACCAGTGCATCACAAACAGAGAAATGGGAGTACTCAACGCCACCTGCTGGACAGAAGCAAAAATGCAGCATTTATAAAAAATGTTTGCTAAGAGGAATTCCAGATCCTGCCTCCTTCTCATACAAAGGAAAGAGTAAAGTTTCTATGGAGAAAGAAAAGAGTAATCAGGAGTTTGGCATGTAGAAAAAGGAACAGGAATTTGCTTCTTTGACAGAAAAATAAATAAAATAAAAAAATAATAATATATTTTCACTTTGTAACTATATTATTTTCATGCCTTCTCTACTCCTCTGGAGGTCATTAAAGGAGAAAAAATGCATTTGTGACGGTAAGTACTTTTTTTTTTTTTTTTTACCCCCATCCTGCTAAAACACCAAAGATAGGTGTCGCCCTTCATATTTGTACAAGCTCTAACCTATTTCCATCCTTCGGGTAAGTCTAGTCTTTGGTTGTTCTTTAATGGATATCTTGTGCCATCTCCCACAGGACACAGATAGTAAAGGTCATTTGCAAACCTCAGAACTGCAGCGCAAATGCTCTTTTGTGATGTTGTGCACTTGCTTTTGAGCATGTGCCCCTATTATTATGGGGAAGTACCGGTGTCCCAAGGTAGCAAGGGGTGCACAAATGGTAGGATGGTGGATCAAGGTTATACATTGCTAATTCCTGAGATTAATTTTGTGGGACGGTTTTATTTTATCGAGATAAAGGGGTGGAGAGTTCACCTGTGCAGGGGAGTCCCCTTTTTTGCAGAAGGGTGCGTAGACCTCTAAAAGGAACTTGAATTTTCAGCCACATCTGATCGGTTCTTGTGCCTATACTTATACTTTCTGTAGCACCTGTGCATTAAAGTGTACTCCTAGGAGAATGGAAAATAGGAGTTGATGGATCAAGTTTAGCCTTAACAATTAGTATAACACATATATTTGTCTAAATCTGGAAGACCCCAGGTCTACCTGCTGGATGTCCATGGAGCTACTTTAGCCTGTGCAGTTTATTTACGATGCACCAATCAGCCACTCTGCAGGGCAAATGCAGTTTTGGACTCACCGCGCTCCTCAGTTTCCACAGGACCGTCTGTCATCACTATCACTTGGCACTGACACCTGACCTGTAGCTGGTGCAAGTGATACAACTGAAAAATACGTACATTAGAGATGCATAAGCTTGAATCGAATGGATGTGCTTGTGTTCGAGCTTGGCACACCCTTACTGTTACATTGACCATGTATGCGTAGGCAGTCAGAAGTATCATTTATATACGAACATCTTCATCATCATCATTTATTTATATAGCGCCACTAATTCCACAGTGCTCTACAGAGCTGTCATTCACATCAGTCCGTGCCCCATTGAAGCTAACAGTCTAAATTCTCTAACACACACACAGAGAGAGAGAGAGAGAGAGAGAGAGAGAGAGAGAGAGAGACTAAGGTCAATTTGATAGCAGCCAATTAACCTACCAGTATGTTTTTGGAGTGTGGGAGGAAACTGGAGCACCCGGAGGAAACCCACACAAACACGGGGAGAACATACAAACTCCACACAGATAAGGCCATGGTCGGGAATTGAACTCATGACCCCAGTGCTGTAAGGCAGAAGTGCTAACCACTTAGCCACCGTGCTGCCCATGAATTGCGTTCTTTGACGTGTGCGCAAGCACAGAGTCAAAAAACACAAAATGGACTTACATTCCTTATTGAATCAGGCGCTAAATCTCTAAGACATGTAATATTTTGTACAGTGGGAATGCCATGATAAGACTCACAGGGGCATATTCAATTAGGGTTCCGGTCCGCGGTAACGTGCGCACTATTGCCGGTAATACCGTACCGCAATAACGCGGATTTTCGTACGCAACCCTATGGGCTGCGAACGAAAATCCACGTTATTGTGGTACCGTGGATTAAGTTCGCGGCCCTTTCCGGCGCGATCCCGCGGACCGAAATCGTAATTGAATATGCCCCACAGAGTCAGTGTGAGTATCACAGACAATATGTATGTCTCCCAGAACACGCAATATGTAGTATGGACCACTGATCCCTATGAAGAAGTGCGCTATAAGGCTCATTTATTAACATTGCATTTCTGTGCAAAATTTGCACTAAACAGATAGAAACTCATTTCTGATTGGTTGTGGAACTTTGATGCAATTTTTGTTATAGAATACATGTTGCAGATGAGTTCTTGGGAAAACCAAATCTTGCTAGCAAACCTTCAAATGAAGTGACAACTATCTCTCCCTTGAAATAAAATGGGAGATTAGCAGTTGTATCTTACACCAATTTTTTCTAATAGTAGAGTCAACAAATTATACAAAAATGGAAGTGTTTATATTGTCTAAAAATAGTGAGACAGAAAATCAGTTGCAGTGAAAACTGTAATTTTAATCACTATATACACAATATGTTAATCACTACACTGTACACATTGTGTTTCTACATTTTATTTTGCAACTTTCTAAAGACCAGGAGAACTGCAAACATTTTAATCAGAATATACATCCTGGAGTATCCTAATATACACTTCCTCTCCAATTGTTGAAATGGTTATATGTGTTCGGGTGCACTCTTCAGGAAATTATTAATATTAGTACCCTGAATGAAATGGATAATAAATTATATATTAGGAGATGTTTATACATATTACCTGGAGCGATTATATCCTTTCTCCTGTAATCTTTCTCAGACAGGTCAGCGCTAGGTGAGTCATAAAGGTTAGGTTCCATCGTGGAAGTTTGTTGGCTAATACCGCTTTCATACTGCCGCCCCGGCAATATCCCGGGTTTTTCAAGCCGGGTTTTTGCCGGAGCTCGGAGCGTCCCAGCTCAGAAACACCAATCATACTGCACCTCGGACCCGGGAATTTCCCGGGTTGACCCCATTCATACTGCACAAGTCTGTGCCCTGGCAATTTGTGGGAGTCATCACCAGAGCAGTTTTCATTGGCTGAAAAATGGTGATGTCATTGAAAGGTGACTGTTTTTTTTTTCTTCCACGGGCTCCCACCGATGACATCATCCTCCAGAGACAGGCAGACAGCCAATCAGCTTGTTTTCTGTGCAACCCGGGTTGAAAAACCCGGGTTGCACCATTCACAGTGCAGGCAACCCGGGTCCGATCCGGGAATTACCCCTCGATAAAGACCCAGGTTTTTAGACCCGGGATTTTTGACTTGTACCATTCATACTGCACCAAGACCCGGGTCGTTTGAGCTCGCCCCGGCAAAAACCCGGGATTTTGGTGCAGTATGAATGGGGTATAATTTGGTTGTTTCCTTTGAAGATAGAGGAAGTTGGGATGCTTCTTTAGCACTTTGTAACATGACAGTGGAATAGTAGATGAGATGTTGAGTAGTACGAGTATTAATTTACTCTATGCTAGCGAGAGAGCTAGAAGGGTTCCAGGACAGAGGAAAGAGAAATTACATGGTCATTCCCACAGTGAACCCCAAAGTAGAATGGTTTTATCTAGAAGGTTAGGTCTGACAATTTTGAATGTTTATGCTGGAACAACAAGAGAGATTTATTTCTGATTTAATATGACAGGTATCCTGACTATGTTGCTTAGAATCTTGGAAACTGATCAAAGGATGATATATCTTAGCATGCTGGAAAAAATATGTGAACTAAATTTAGTTATTTATAAGCAGTTTTGAATGATTGTACAGGTTTAAGCAGGAAACTGCGGTGCCTCAGGTGGAAAACTGCGAGCCGGGCTCTGGGAAGACATCGAAGCTTCAGGATAGCTGGATCCTTAGCACACTTACCCAATGAACGCAATGAGCGTCATTAAAGACTGTCACTCACTCTGCTTCTAATTTTAGATGATTTATACAAACACATATGTATAGATACAAACATTTAGCGAACACACTCTGATGTCAACAGATTCTATCTCATGTAGACGGGAGTCGGAGAAAAGCACGTCTGGCTTGATTCATTGTAAATCTTTTCACATGGAGAGGTGTCATGTGACCAAGGGCTGATGCACAAGGGAGCTTCTGCCCCCCCTTGGGCCGGTCCTATAATGGGCTATCTTGGGTCACTGCTGGGCCACCTGCATTTTTTTTTCCTTTATAATAGGCTGCTGAGTCGAGTGTTGCCTCCTGGGCTATAATTTGCCAGCCCTCCCTTGTATGTAACACAGTCTTTGCCCATAGTTGGCATAAGCATCCTCAAGGCACAAGCCAGCCCCCAGCTTCTTGTACCTTGACTTAGTGGGCATGATTTATTGAAGCATACAAACGAAAGTATTGTGTGTTTGTCATGAAAGCCAGGTAATGGGAATGGTCTGATCTCTGCTAGAGTGACAGCTCACGCCCGGAGAGGTGCGGAGTCTAGCGGAGGAGAGGTATTCACCAGGGATTCCCGCAAGTGAATATGGTCTGAGCTGCTCTCAACCGCAGGTCGCGGTCCTCTAGGGGACGCAGAGCAGATAATGCGCAGAACCACCAGGTAGTTGTTAGGGAGAATAGAAGTTGTAGTGAAGAGATGAACTACAGAGAGCAATAGCACTGAGGGCCACACAGGTGTTATAACACTGGAACAGGATCAATGATGAGCGATGCTCTCCGGCCATAATGTTGGGAAGCGATGAGCTGCACAGGTATTACTGATTAGCTATGAGCTGCACAGTAATGCTGAGTAGTGGTGAGCTGCACAGTAATGCTGAGTAGTGGTGAGCTGCACAGTAATGCTGAGTAGTGGTGAGCTGCACAGTAATGCTGAGTAGTGGTGAGCTGCACAGTAATGCTGAGTAGTGGTGAGCTGCACAGTAATGCTGAGTAGCGATGAGCTGCACAGGTAATGCTGAGTAGTGATGAGCTGCACAGGTATTACTGATTAGCTATGAGCTGCACAGTAATGCTGAGTAGTGGTGAGCTGCACAGTAATGCTGAGTAGTGGTGAGCTGCACAGTAATGCTGAGTAGTGGTGAGCTGCACAGTAATGCTGAGTAGTGGTGAGCTGCACAGTAATGCTGAGTAGTGATGAGCTGCACAGGTAATGCTGAGTAGTGATGAGCTGCACAGGTAATGCTGAGTAGTGATGAGCTGCACAGGTATTGCTGAGAAGCAGTGACCAGCACAGTAATGCTGAGTAGTGATGAGCTGCACCATCCACGATGTCAGGAACAACAGGAGTCAGATGAGAAGCTTCCTATCAGGTAGAGAGTCCTGATGATCTGACACCCATTAAACGGATGAGGGCCCTTATGAAGGGAACTGGCTGCAGATGATCCAATCACTGCGGAGCAGAGGTTTTGAAGGCTCCCAGGAAACGCATGCGCAGACCCCTGGGCAAGATGGCGTCCGATGACAGAGGAATGCCAGGGTGAACAGCAGGTAGCGGTAACCAAGGGAAACCAAAGCACACAATGAAGTACACGGAGCTAACCCGGTGAGATGCGTGACAGCGTTTTTTAAAATCGCACGTAATTTGGCCACATACACACACACACACACACATACACACACACACACACACACACACACATACACACGCACACACGCGCACACACACACACGTCTCTTGGGTGCATATGGAAGCAAGTGCGCTCTGCTCTGACAGACACAATACACTGCAGGATTCGTACAATACATATATGGAAAATGGATAAAATAAGTATTCAATTCACTTTCCGAAACTAACATCCCTTTATTTCCATTTATCATCATTTTCTGTTAAAATCCAATAAAATTCTATTTATTTATTTTTTAACCCCCCCAAAACTATTCAATTATTATCACCCGTTAATAATATTGGGCCTGAGTCATTAAGGAACTTAGGCGATACATTTCTTACTTAAGTCTCCTGGACAAAACCATGTTAAAATGCAAGGAGTGAAAATGAGTTTTCTATTTTCTGCACATAACATAAATACTGCCCGTTGTTTCATGTAACACACAAATACGTGATAGCTTATTTGTACACTGGAATTAAAAGTTGATATTTGTGTGCTACATGAAAAAACAGCTAGTATTTAACTTATGCTGTGGGCTGTGTACTGTGGATGTGGGCTGTGTACTGTGGATGTGGGCTGTGTACTGTGGATGTGGGCTGTGTACTGTGGATGTGGGCTGTGTACTGTGGATGTGGGCTGTGTACTGTGGATGTGGGCTGTGTACTGTGGGTGTGGGCTGTGTACTGTGGATGTGGGCTATGTACTGTGGATGTGGGCTGTGTACTGTGGATGTGGGCTGTGTACTGTGGATGTGGGCTGTGTACTGTGGATGTGGGCTGTGTACTGTGGATGTGGGCTGTGTACTGTGGATGTGGGCTGTGTACTGTGGATGTGGGCTGTGTACTGTGGGTGTGGGCTGTGTACTGTGGATGTGGGCTATGTACTGTGGATGTGGGCTGTGTACTGTGGATGTGGGCTGTGTACTGTGGATGTGGGCTGTGTACTGTGGATGTGGGCTGTCCCGGCACATCTACTAGTCTCACCGTCTTCACGGATTGCTTGAGGGCATCACGGTTAGGCATGTAATTTGTACTTGACATCTTGCCTGTTACCTGCTAAATGTTTTGTGCTGGGGTCTCCAAGGTATTTCTGACACATTCTCTGCTCCATGTCCTTGCAATAGTCACCTCCGCTTTACTGCCCTTGCAGGCAGGGCCATCTTAACAACATTATGGGCCCCCGGGCAAAGCAGTGCACCGGGGCCCCTAGATATAGATATAGATGTATACAGATACAGATACAGATATAGATATAGATATATAGAGATAGATAGATGTACTTGCTCAGTGACCCTTGTAGGTTTTTTTTGCAGGATTATTTATTCTCATTAAGAGCCGTGCCTATGGGGCCCCCTTGCCCGTGGGGCCCCCGGGCAGCTGCCCATCGTGCCCAATGGAAAAGATGGCCCTGCTTGCTGGATGATTTTGCTCACCGTGGGACAGCAGCTCTCGACCATCAGCCAATTCTTTCGTTACGGCATAGGATCTACAATGTCCAACATTTATCTTCTTGCAGATCCAGTAACATCTTCCCCCATGATGTCTGTTTCTACTGATTCTGTTTATATGGAGTAGAAAACCTCCCTTTTGAGAATGGACCAGGTGACAAAATTATTCATAATTTCCAAAATATCACTGTTTTTTGTAGAATAAAAAGAAAAAAGGATTTATCCAAATGCTGAATTCGAAAATGATCAAGATTCATCATCATCATCATTTATTTATATAGCGCCACTAATTCCGCAGCGCTGTACAGAGAACTCACTCACATCATTCCCTGCCCCATTGGAGCTTACAGTCTAAATTCCCTAATACAGACACACACACACACATACACACACACACACAGGCTAGGGTCAATTTCTTGGCAGCCAATTAACCTATTAGTATGTTTTTGGAGTGTGGGAGGAAACCCACGCAAACACGGGGAGAACATACAAACTCCACACAGATGAGGCCATGGTGGGGAATTGAACTCATGACCACAGGGCTGTAAGGCAGAAGTGCTAACCACTACGCCACCGTGCTGCCCCAATTCCAATTCTCAAAAGCTTTGTAGCAAATAGGAAGCAACAAGGATTCAACCCAATAGCTAAAGACAATCAAGTTGACTTTGGGATTTCTCCTGATATTCATTAAACAAGTAATGAAGAATGAGCTATGTTGTGCGGAGACATTTAGGGAAAACATTGCCCATTAGGAATTAAGAAAGTAAAATCTTAAAATTAAATTAAACAATGTTAACCAATGAAAATGTACCTATATTTTTTTTGTTTTTACTTTGGTGGACCCCCCTTGTCTAATTATCATATGTTGCATCAAAAAACCATTGATTTATAACGTGACCTGTATGACATGTTTACAAATTTTAATTAATCTTTTAAGCAAACTACCTTAATTTAATAAATAATTATTTATAAATTATATGTAATTCATTTAAGAATAATTATTTTTAACAGATTTGTAGTCTGAAAAAACACTCATCTTTTAGGTATGTGCGGGTTTTTGCCAGCAATAGCGCCCGTTTTCAGTTAGCGCAGTAGGAAAACTGGTGCAATTCAATTGAAAAAGAGGGAACGCTGCCGCCGCGCGGTAAAAATTGTGTTTGCGAGATTTTTGGGAAGTGAAGGGGAGTTTTAACGCGGTCATGTATAACACCAAAAAAAAGTTTTTGCATACATATCCATATATTAGATTGAATTAAATATTGATAGACATTGATAATATCTACATTACAGTACTTTCTTTAGCATATTTTTTTATTGAACTATTTTTTACCATACAATCATCTACACCATGTCAAAACACATTACTACATTCATATTTGTACCAAAAACATACATAAATATAATTAATTAGTTATTTTATATTTTTATGTTTTGTTAATGTTTTTTTATTTCAATATTTTTTCACAAGAAAATCAACTTACACAAGTTAGGCATTAGTGATAAACATAAGTTTAACTTTTTTTCAACATATTTACATGATTTCAAATACTTTCCAGAGGTTTTTTATTTTTAACACACCCCAAGGAGGTGCGAGATAAAACAGCATATTTTCCTATTTAACGCGCCGCGTTAAAAACCAGTTGAATAGCCTTTAACGCGGCTGCCTCTCACACATCCTATACTTTCAATAGGCCTTCTACTGGAGCGCGAGAGGACCGTTGATGAAAAAAAAAGTAGCGTTACAAATGGAATTGAATTGCGGGTAAAGTTAACCCGCTCGAAAATAATAGAAAACAGCGTTAAAATGACTTAACACGCTAAAAAACAACAACTCGCTGACAATTGAATACCCCCCTATGAGATTCCTGGGCCTCCTCCCACTGCACGGGGTGCTACCCCCACCTGTTCTCTCTCATTACTGCTTTGGATGTGGGTCCTGACCGTGGACAGCTACAGGATGCTGTTCCTTGGGGTCCAGAATGGGAACTGCCTCGTACCCACCATAGCCTTTCCTGAAGAAATGCTGGAAACTCTTCCGTTAGTAAGTAGCCTCAACAGGAAAATGATCCCGGCCTCATGCGTTGCTGGGGAAATTATGCTATTCTTTAATTTTGCAGCTAAGAACTGATATAAATCAAGACAATTCACTTACTACATAAAAGGGTGACTTTGAAACAATAGTTCCTGTAATATCACACTGAAGTCACAATGTCCCAAGGTCATACTATGCACCAATACACCTGAACAAATACCATCCATCTGTGTGTTATTAGTAACTGCTGAGCACTGATTTACCCGAGGTAACCAGGTTATAATCCAGTGCAACTAGAGATACCAGATTGCCTTATTTTTCAATGGAGACTCCCTGAACGGTATTAGATTAATTACCTTTAAATCATGCGCTTCATCAGCTGATGCTTTTGTTTTAAGTTGTTTCAAATGCTCTGAAATTGATCAAGATGCAATTTTTATTTCATGTAACAGTAAATATAAAACACTCTGCAGTATATGTAATTTTATGATTTAAAAATGATCAATTTTATATATATATATATTGTGATTTTTGATCCTTTCTTTAGAACAGAGGTAGGTTACCTGTGGCTCTTGTTAATCTGGCTTCCAGGGCATGTTGTGACAAAGACTATTTTAGAATTTTGTTGCATAGGGTGGAAGATACCACGCAGGTCATGATTATACACAATGAACTCTTCCGGTGGCACAATTACATAACTAATCAATTAGTTGAATTCACGTGTGTTTATAATTATCCCACAGAGGTGTTTCACCCTACATAATCAACATTTTTTTTGTTTTACGTTGTTTTCTATAAAGTGTACTAAAATGAATGTTATACTTTTAGTGGGTATTTGTAAAGATTGCATATTGGAGTAAGGCTTTCTGTAAAGACCAACTGTCAAAAAATAGCAACAAAGTATATACTTTCCCTGATTCTGCTTATGGTTAAGTCAGAGATCTGAGGTGGTGATACAATGAATACAATGCAGACTGCAGATCTCTGGTGGTTATATAAATATTGTTATTGTTATGGTAGATTTGTAAGACACCACAGTGCTCCACAGCGCAGTACAGTGGGGGAAAACAGGACATACATAAAACAAAGAACATACAAGGTAGAGAAAATAAATGCAGACATGAAAGGCTAGGGAGGGCCCTGCTCATGAGAGAGCTTATAATCTAATTAGAAGAGGGCACAGCTGAAACAAGAGGAACATGTGTGGCTCAGAGTGCAGATTTGGGTAGTTGTGAGGGTGCGTTAGTGTGGGAAAAGAGTAAGCTCCAATAGAGAGATGGGTTACAAGAGAGTGTTTAAATATTTGAAGTCTGTGGAAGATTTTGATTGGGCATGTTAGGGAATTCCGTAAGTGGGGAGCAGCACGAGAGAAGTCTAGGTCAAATAGGTGGGAGTGAGAGGTGGTTACCAGAGATAAGACTAGGCGCAGGTCAGAGGTAGATCTAAGAGGGTGAGAGGAAGAGTATTTAGATATGAGATTTGAGATGTATGAAGGGGTGGTGTTGACAGGGTGAGTACTTTGAATTGGATTCTGGAGGACACAGGGAGTGTAAGGATTTGCAAAGTGGAACAGCAGATGTGGGGTGGCAAGAAAGATCAGTTTAGCTGCAGCATTTAATATACACTATATGGACAAAAGTATTTGGCCATACCTGATAATTGTTGAATTGAGGTGCTTCAATCAGACCCATTGCCAGAGGTGTATAAAATCAAGCACCTAGCCATACAGTCTCCATTTGCAAACATCTGTGATACAAAATGGGTCGTAACTTCAAGCGTGGTACTGTGGTAGGATGCTACCTTTGCAATAAGATGGTTTGTAAAACTTCATCCCTGCTGGATAGTCCACGGTCAACTGTAAGTGATATTATTAGAAATTGGAAGCATTTAGGAACAACAGCAACTCCACCACAAAATGGAAGACCATGTAAAATTACAGAGTGGGGTCGACTGCTAATTCGCATGGTGCATAAAAGTCGCCAACGCTCTGCTGATTCCATAGATGAAGAGCTCCAAACCTTCACTGGCATTAATGTAAGCACAAAAACTGTACAGCGGGAGCTTAATGGAATGGGTCTCCATGACCAAGTAGCTGCATGCAAGCCTCACATCACCAAAACCAATTCCAAGATGGAGTGGTGTAAAGCACTCTGAAACTGGACTGTGGAGCAGTGAAATGTGTTCTGTGGAGTGATGAATCACGCTCCTCTGTTTGGCAGTCAGATGGGCGAGTCTGGGTTTGGCAGATGCCAGGAGAACGTTACCTGTCTGACTGCATTATGCCAACTGTGAAGTTTGGTGGAGAAGGGATAATGGTATGGGGCTGTTTTTCAGAGGTTGGGCTAGGCCCCTTATCTCCAGTGAAAGGCAATCTTAATGCTTCAGCATACCAAGTCATTTAGGACAATGCTATGCTTCCAACTTTGTGGCAACAGTTTGAGGAAGGCTCTTTTCTATTCCAACATGACCGTGCCCCAGTGCACAAAGCAAGGACTACAAAGACCTCTTTTGATAAGTTTGGTGTGGAACAACTTGACTGGCCCGCATAGAGCCCTGACCTCATCCACATCAAACACCTTTCGGATGAACTTGAACTGAGCAAGGTCTTCTCATCCAACATCGGTGCCTGACATCATAAAAGCTCTACATAATGAAAGGGTATAAATTCCCATAGAAACACTCTGTGGAAAAGATGAGTGGAAGCTGTTATCACTGCAAAAGGGGGACCAACTCCATATTAAAGTGTATGTATTTGAATACAATGTCATTACAGTCCCTGTTGGTGTAATGATCAAGTGCCCGAATATTTTTGTCCATGTAGTGTAGATTGAAGTGAGGATAGATGGGTGAGGAGAATGCCAGCTGGAGGTTGCTGTAGTCAAGGCGAGATATGATTTTAGAATGGATAGGAGTTTTAGTACAAATTGTATAAGAAAAGGATGTAATCTTGCAATATTCTTGAAGTGTAGGTGACAGGTTGAAGAGGTGAAATAGAGGTGAACATGCAGTGGGGGAGAGGGAGTGGAGACGTTGGGAGAAAATAGGGTCAAGAGGGCAGGTTGTAGGGTGAGATGATGAGATGAGTGCAGAGTCTTTTGTTATAAGAGAGAATGAACTGAGGGCGGATTGGGGAGTGTAGAAAGTGGGAGGAGTGTGCAAGGTTTATGAGAAAATATCTTGTCGTGTGGTGTTGATTTTGCCTTTGAAGTAGATGAAAAATCATGGGCTTTGGGGGAGGATGGGGGTGGAGATGCAGGTTGCAGGGGTGCACGCAGGATTGTTAGGGGGGGTTTCCCCCCCCACCGGAGAAAAACACAAAAACCACTGCGAGAGAGCGCATGCGCAGCAGCTCAGTTTCGGCAGCACTGTACTATACAGCAGCCGCTGCGCTGTCAAAAAAGCGTCCGCTTCTTTGACAGCGCCGTGGCTGCTGTATAGTACAGTGCGGTATGTAGGAGCACTTTGTTAGCAGAGGGGAGGGGTTTCTGGAGACCCAGAAACCCCCCTTGCGTGCGCCACTGGGTTGGCAGAGAATTGAGTTGATGGTGGCAAGTAGGTGACTGGGGTTGGAAGATTGGACAGATTAGAAATATGTTTGCTTGGCAAGTGATACAAAAGTTACTCCAGACTGTATGTGGCCTCATGCTAAAGTATGGGATTTGGTTTGGTGGTGAGACTGGGTTCAATTTTGTTTTGGTTTTCATTATCTTACGTTTTTTAAATAATTTTTAAAATCATTTTTTAAATATTTTTTTAAATAATATTTTTGAGAATAAAAGATCTAAATTTGCCTTAAGATCTTTAGTAAGATTAAAAAAGATAATAACGAATATGAATCTATAGATATTTTTTGGGGGTATTTGGAGAAGCTATTAGGTAATTAGATTAGATTGTGGTGGGGTGTCACGGTGTTGGAGGAATATTTGAAGGTGAAAAGGGTCCCTAGAGGTCTTAGGGTTGAAAAAAGTCCTACCTTTGGCCTATATAATCTGCTCTTTATTAAGGAATGTGGGGGGGAGAAAAGTTTGAGTGAATGCTTTCTAATTTGGTGAAATTAATTGTGTATGAAAAACAGAAGAATTAAAAAAATTGTTAAAACTGAGTTGAAGGTAAAAGAACAGAAAGTAGAATCATTTAAGATGATAGAGGACTTTAAGATTCATAAAAAAGTTTTACCAAAAATGTAGATAAAATTGAATCGGAAGTGGTGGAGAGAAAGGAGAGACAATATCAGAGAGATAATAGGAATTACAATACTAACCAAATCTTTAAATGGAATAGGATTAATAATTTTAGAAATGATGGCAGAAATCCTAATTTTCAAACATGGACTGGTAGGAATACCAATGTTAATGATAAAACAGAAAGTGAGAATTAGGTCTCTATTCCCTTTCGGAATAAAAGTTTACAGAGAACTAGAAGGATTTATGCAGCCTAACAAATAAAATTTTGAAATAGATTCACACCTTCGGATAGAGAAAAATTTTAGAGTATGGAGAAGGATTTTTTTTATCCACTACTCCTACATTCAATGAAGAGTTCTAGTCAAGAAATTTGGCCTTAGGTAGAATTGAAAGATAGCCTCCCCTCTGAAAAGAACGTATGCTGTTGGAGAGGCAAACGAGGGAGAAATAACAGAAAGAAAACAACAAAGCTATTAGAAAATATTTATCACCCTACAAAGTTTGGAGTTTTCAATATATCTAACCATAAATTGTGAAACTAAAATACTAAATCGTGGAATATCTTATATGCCCACTAATAAAGTGAATGATCAAGTGTTCATAGATTTGAATAAGTACTTTAGAAGATTAACTTTAAAATGACACTTTTTAAAAAACGGAGATGAAGGATTAAATGTAGTTAAGACCTGATGAGCATGAGAATATCGAAATTGGGATTAAAATTGCTATAAAAATTCTTTCCCATAGAGTCTGAGGGTGACAATATTGAAGTTTTTTTTATCAAATGGTTAAGATGGACTTACGTGGACAGAATAAAACTATGAAATATAAGAGAAATATCTCTATAGATGAGAAAAAAGCTCTTGATACCCTAATGAAGAATGAAAAGCTAGTCATAAAACAAGCTGATAAGGGGGTGGGTGATCGTTATCCTTAATAGTTAAAGATTACATTCTTCAGACAGAAAGACTTTTGTGGCATATTGACTCCTATAAGTTTCTAGAGGGAGATCCTACCTCTGCTTTTATATCTGACTTGAAAATTATCCTACGAAAGGCCTTGAACGAAGGAACTATTAATCAAGAAGAGTATCTCTTTATATTACAGGAATTTCTAGCTATTTTGATATTTTATTACCCCCTAAAGGTGCACAAATCTTTAACTATTCCTTCAGGAAGAACAATAATTTCAGGTATTAACTCCATGACATCATCTGCCTCATAATATGTTGATTTCTTTCTTAAAAAAATTGTTGTAGAATTACCTGCTTATTTAAAAGATACTACATCTCTAGTACAATTAATTGAGACAATATAATGGAAGAAGGGATATAGATGGGTGGCTGCAAAAGTTCAGGCTTTGTATGCTTCAAATCATCATATTAAAGGGATAGAAGCAATCAAATACTATTTGGAATCAGATAAAAGCTTAAGTACCGATCATAATATTTTATTTGTGAACTGATTTTGTTTATTTTTTCCCATAACTATTTTAAATTCTTGGAAGTGTTCTATCTTCAGACATGTGGTACAGCGATGGGCACAATGTTTACTCCAAGCTTCGCTAACTTGTACATGGTGAAATAGAAGCTTGATTCTCGTTATAATAATAACCCTTATTCTGAGCATATCATCTTTTTACCACAGATATATTGAGGATATATTAATCATTTGGGATGGTTCATTTGATATTCTTGATGAATTTCTGAAATTTATAGGTAAAAATCAGTTTAACCTTAGGTTTATATATAAAACAGAGGAGGTTAATGTTGAATTTCTAGATCTGATTCTAGAAATAAAAGAAGGGAAAATCAAGATGGAGACTTAAAGCAGGTTGACACAAATAGTTACTTCTATTATGATAGCAGTCACGTTATATTAAATGGAAGAATAGCATTCCTTTTTTACAGTTTAATCGCAATAGAAGAAATTGCCAATACCTGTAAGGAGCTATTGAAGGTATATGCAGATAGGTTTAAGGAGAGACAATATCCAAATTCAATAATAACGGAAGCATTAGATAGAACAAAAAAATTGGAGAGGAAAGAATTTCTGTTATATAAAAACAAAAAAAATAGGATAAATATAATTTCTTTCATCGTGGAATACAGTAAATATGGAAAAAAGATTAAACATGTACTAAATAAATATTGGAGTATTATCCGTATGGACCCCATATTCGGCCCTATGGTGCCTGAGAAGTCTGACATTATTTTTAAGAGAGCAGAAAATAAAAACGCTCCTGGCACCCAGTATGCTAATATAAAGGATAATAAAAAAGAAACCTTTATAATGAAATTTAATAGTGGATTTTTAAGTGCTCAAGTTGCAATGTGTGCAAATTAGTGGACATTTCTAATAAAACTTTATCTGATTCCTCTAATACTAATGAAAAAATAATTCAAAAGTTAATGAATTACCAAATAACTTCAGTAGTTTAATCACTCTAGTGGTTTGAGGTTTAAAGCCACTGAACAAGTGGTATTGGGTGCGAGAGATGCAGAGGTGGAACTAGCGAGCCCCAGTGCAGGGAGGCGGGGAGGAGGGAACTGGGGCCCCGACCCTCTGCATCTGCCATGCAGTGGGCCCCATTATCTCCATGGGCCCCGATGCACAGCACCTGCTGCACCAATGGTAGTTCCGCCACTGGAGAGATGGTGATTTAGCATGTAGAGAGATGTATTGGATATGCAAATTGGGCACTCTGACACCTTTAGAACTTAATGAAGCATTTGGGAGCACATTTTATTAACTGATACTAATATGCATTTTCTCTTTGTTTCTCCCAATTTCTTCCCCCTTTTCTTAATTTTTATTTTTTATATTTAGATGTATTGAGCATCATATACATGCAATTTTTTATATTTATTCTTATATATTTTTAAGTATTAAGAAACTATGTATGTAATAAAATAGTATTATAGAGAGTATTACAGAATGGGGGTAATCATTTCAGTGATTACCATAATGCCGACAGTGAGTATACCTACATAAAAATTCCAATGCTCACATGTCCGATAAGAAATAAATATAGACTGACCTTAAAACAGACACACAACCTAGACGACAGTCTTCACCTAAATCCCGAACACTGCAAATCCCGATAGTGAATTTTGACGTCACTTAAAATGGCGAACGTGATATTGGCGCTTTTAAAGCGGCAATGCTGGGCCCCGCCAGCCGCCTGTATAATCTAATGTAAGATTTAGGGTTAGCGTTAGAGGGTTAGGGTTTGGGTTAGGTTTAGGGTTAGGTTTAGGGTTTGGGTTACGGTTAGGGGGCGGGATCCGGCATTGCAGCTTTAAAAGCGCCAATATCACAGTCGCCATTTTAAGTTACGTGAAGATGTGCTATCGGGATTTCCACTCTTCTGAATTTAGGTGAACACTGTCGGCTATGTTGTTTGTCTGTTTTAAGGTCAGTCTATATTTATTTATCAGCCATATATGCATCGGAATTCTTATGTAGGTATACTCACTGCCAGCAGTATGGTAATCCGGCAAACGTACCCAACCCTTATAGTCCATTGGTTATGTTTACAGGCTACAGCCTGACTCTATTGAGTAGTAAATACAGAAATCCTCCCCATGTAAAAAGGAAACAAAAAAAATTTTCTGTTTAATTATAATTTGTTATTAATGTTCTAATAATTTTTTAATGATTTTAACATTTTGCAGAAAATCGAATTTTTAATAAATTGTTTTCCATAGTATACATCTGGGTTTGGATTACTGTGTTTGTAAAATCATGGTTTGTTAACTTTGTTAATTAAAATTAGGTTTTATTAGATTGCTGTATATATTTTTGAAGTTGAATGTATTATATATGATGTACATTGTGATTATAAATAGTATCTAATTATGCATTATGGTTAGTATCGCTTACATGTTTTTTAAAACCACCAACATACATTCCAGAAGTGACATCTTTCGGAATAGCCGGATTATGGGAGAAAGTGATGTCCATTTGTGGGAGGAAGGATGGCAGCCACATGAGATAGACTCAAATTTGATTACCAACGGGCCTCTGATTGGCCTACTTGCAAGGATATTTAAACCTCTCTTTCTTTGAATGCTGCCAACCCCTTGATAAGGTCGGCGTGACAAAATAAGTCCGGTATCGATCTGTTTGACCCCCACTTTTGTTGCAGTTTTCATTGGGACTTTCTTCCTGGCCAGGAGTTAGTTTTTCCCATCAAAATATCTTGGAGGAAAACAAATAATCTTTGATACTATTGTTTGAATGTACGAGCATTGGATATATGTTTTTCTATATTTTTCAATGTTAAATATATATTTAAAGATATATGCTGCAAAGAGAGTTTGATCTGGTACACTCATACTGATAAGAATCAAGATTTTTTGGTCTCAAAGAAAGAACATAGTACACTAGGTTGCTTTAATTTGCACTCATGCACTCATCATCTCCCGCCTTGACTACTGCAACCTTCTCCTCACTGGCCTCCCCCTCTCTCATCTCACCCCCCTCCGCTCTGTGCTCAATGCGGCAGCTCAACTCATCGTTCTCTCACGCCGCTCCTCCTCTGCTTCCCCTCTCTGCCTTGCCCTACAGAATCCTCTTCAAACTCCTTACCACCACTTACAAAGCTCTCTCCCAGTCTACTGCCCCCTACATCTCCGACCTCCTCACCATTCACACTCCTGCCCGATCCCTGCGCTCTGCCACTGACCGTCGCCTCTCTTCCACTCTCATTACCACTTCCCACTCCAGAATCCAATACTTCTTCCGAGCTGCCCCCCTACACTGGAATGACCTCCCTCGCTCCATCCGTCTCGCTCCCAAGCTGTGCTCCTTCAAACGAGCACTTAAAACTCACCTGTTCCTTAAAGCCTACCAATCATCCACCTAACCCCTCACCTACTCTGCTCGCTCTTCCCTCTCTCCACTGGCATCACCGCTCCATCTCGTGTCTGTTTCGTCCACCCTCCCTTAGGATGTAAGCTCGTTTGAGCAGGGCACTTCTTCCCTCGTGTCTCCACACCTGTTCTTCTGCTCCGTCCTTTCTCCATTTGTCTGTCCCGGAGTTTCTGAAGCACTGGTACTTTGTGTTTACTGTTCTGTACTGTTTAACCCTGTATGGTTTACTGTTTGTACTATGCACGGCGTTGCGGACACCTTGTGGCGCCTAACAAATAAATGATAATAATAATAATAATAATAATTTTGAGTTGCAGCTTTTATTGAGATGTACCACTACTACACACCAGTAATTGAGTATTAAGATTCTCTATCCATTCCATATATACATCAGATAAACCTTTCAAATTTTGTCTTTTGGTATGCGGCTATATAACATTTAACTTTTTAATATTGATGTTACGTTTTGATACAGTATGTGTGGCTCTTCTGTTTTTTGTTTGGCATTTTTGGTATTGTACTTGCAATAAGTGCTTAAGGACAAGAAGCAGCCTACTGTATGTTATATTGTTATTAAATAGTTCACTTGCTTTGCATTTATTGCACATATCACACATTGGTTGTCACCTGACGCCAATATTGCTTATTTTCCTATATTTAAATTATTTTTTTTTAACATTAATTTTACTTTGTGACAGGTTTCTTCCAATAATCTAATAGTGGATGATGCAACAATTATTTTGCCCCTTCCACCCTGCTGTGCTTTGGTAGCAGCTCATGGCATCGCTGGGATTTACTTAAGTCTTAAATTTGCAAGATTGAGCCAGTGAAAGCCACCGTTCAATTGTTGTGTTTATGTTTTTTAGAAATTCCTTGTTAGAATGTTTTTGACAGGGGCAATCGTGGTGTCCCCTGAGTATCACAGGGCCGGAGTAGGTGCAGTGTAGCCCCCAGTAACACCACTGAAGGCAGTCTATCAATTCTCTAGGAACCAGTGACATCACAGAGAATGCAGCCTATCCATTCACTAGGAACCAGTGACATCACAGAGAATGCACCCTATCCATTCACTAGGAACCAGTGACATCACAGAGAATGCAGACTATCCATTCACTAGGAACCAGTGACATCACAGAGAATGCAGCCTATCAATTCTCTAGGAACCAGTGACATCACAGAGAATGCAGCCTATCCATTCACTAGGAACCAGTGACATCACTGAGAATCAGGCGCGGGCTGGGAGAGGCGTGGCCGGGGGGCACACAGGCGGCCGCATCACAAGAAAAGGGATGCAGCCGCGTCATTGATGACGCGGTCGCATCCCCTGTCATGTGATGTGGCCGCCTGTTCGCTGACGCGGCCGCATCAGATGTCATCAGATGCGGCCGTGGTGGAAAGTATTGTATTTTGCATCCGGGGGGCGGCCGGCCAGCCTACCCCCCGGCCCTAATAGCAACCTGGCCGAGCGGCCCGGGGGGGCGCTGCCCCCCTGCCCCCCGGGTCAGCCCGCCCCTGCTGAGAATGCAGCCTATCCATTCACTAGGGTGCAGTGAACATCCCTGAGAATGCAGCCTATCCATTCACTAGGAACCAGTGACATCACAGAGAATGCAGCCTATCCATTCACTAGGAACCAGTGACATCACAGAGAATGCAGCCTATCCATTCACTAGGAACCAGTGACATCACAAAGAATGCAGCCTATCCATACACTAGGAACCAGTGACATCACTGAGAGTGCAGCCTATCCATTCACTAGGAACCAGTGGCATCACTTAGAATGCAGCCTATCCATCTACTAGGAACCAGTGACATCACTGAGAATGCTGCCTATCCATTCACTAGGGTGCAGTGAACATCCCTGAGAATGCAGCCTATCCATTCACTAGGAACCAGTGACATCACTGAGAATGCAGCCTATCCATCCACTAGGAACCAGTGACATCACTGAGAATGCAGCCTATCCATCCACTAGGAACCAGTGACATCACTGAGAATGTAGCCTATCCATTCACTAGGAACCAGTGACATCACTGAGAATGCAGCCTATCCATTCACTAGGAACCAGTGACATCACTGAGAATGCAGCCTATCCATCCACACGGAACCAGTGACATCATTGAGAATGCAGCCTATCCATCCACTCGGAACCAGTGACATCATTGAGAATGCTGCCTATCCATTCACTAGGGTGCAGTGAACATCCCTGAGAATGCAGCCTATCCATTCACTAGGAACCAGTGACATCACTGAGAATGCAGCCTATCCATTCACTAGGAACCAGTGACATCACTGAGAATGCAGCCTATCCATCCACACGGAACCAGTGACATCATTGAGAATGCAGCCTATCCATCCACTCGGAACCAGTGACATCATTGAGAATGCTGCCTATCCATTCACTAGGGTGCAGTGAACATCCCTGAGAATGCAGCCTATCCATTCACTAGGAACCAGTGACATCACTGAGAATGCAGCCTATCCATCCACTAGGAACCAGTGACATCACTGAGAATGCAGCCTATCCATTCACTAGGAACCAGTGACATCACTGAGAATGCAGCCTATCCATTCACTAGGAACCAGTGACATCACTGAGAATGCTGCCTATCCATTCACTAGGGTGCAGTGAACATCCCTGAGAATGCAGCCTATCCATTCACTAGGAACCAGTGACATCACTGAGAATGCAGCCTATCCATTCACTAGGAACCAGTGACATCACTGAGAATGCAGCCTATCCATTCACTAGGAACCAGTGACATCACTGAGAATGCAGCCTATCCATTCACTAGGAACCAGTGACATCACTGAGAATGCAGCCTATCCATCCACACGGAACCAGTGACATCATTGAGAATGCAGCCTATCCATTCACTAGGAACCAGTGACATCACTGAGAATGCAGCCTATCCATTCACTAGGAACCAGTGAGATCACTGAGAGTGCATCTTATCCATCCACTGGGAACCAGTGACATCACTGAGAATGGAGCCTATCCAGTCACTAGGAACCAGTGACATCACTGAGAATGGAGCCTATCCAGTCACTAGGAACCAGTGACATCACTGAGAATGGAGTCTATCCAGTCACTAGGAGGAAAAAAAACAATTGAACATATGATTACTAAAAACACTTTATGTTCTTGGTGTTTTCCATGTGTGAGAACATGGGGGGCAAGTACCGTATCAATAATATAATTTTTCTTGTTGATCATAAAATCCTGAAAACATGGCTGGTTGAAGATAGCCGAGGAGAAGTTTGGGGATCTGTTCTAGGCTCTGGATAATTCTGAGTTACTGGTAAATTGCTGGTCGTCTGCTTGGCACAGTCATGCTCTACAGATCACCATCTCCGTGGAGCACTGCCAGTGTTATATATCTTATAAACAATAGAAGTGGTGAAAGGTAAGAGATTCTGTAGGTGCCTATCTGATTTATAATGTGGCAGTAGGCTGGTTACAGACAAGAGGGGCAGGCTTTGGCTGGTTTTAGTGCATAAATACCGACACTTAACACCAACATCAAAACAGAAGCTTTGACTAGTGGGAGGACTAAGCTGTAGGAGAGAGACGTTGTGGAATAGTGAATAGTGTCTGCAGAGTGAGGAGAAGAGGTGACGTGTGTCAGATAGAAGAGGAAGATGCCCAGGCTCCTGGATTATCACATACACAGAGGTTGTACTCTGGGTCTACTTTTCCTACCTTTTCTGCTAGGAGCATCAAATGCAGAGACAAGCATGTAAGTAACTCATGGGTACCGGATCTAGGAGGTTGTCTTAACCCCTATCTCCTCCGCTCATTCTCCCCTCTCTCCCATTGCCTCTACCGGCTCCTCTTGTGCCTGGTCTGTCAACCCTCCCTTAGGATGTAAGCTCGAATGAGCAGGGCCGTCTTCCCTCCTGTCTCCTTACCCGTTCTTCTGCTCCGTGTCTATTGCATCTGCCTGCCTGGAGTTTCTGAAGTATTGGTACTTTTTGTTTATTGTTCTGTACTGTTATACCCTGTATAGTCTACTGTTTGTACTATGTGCGGCGCTGCGGAAACTTTGTGGCGCCTAACAAATAAATGATAATAATAATAATAATAATACAGGATCTTTCCTGCCTCAGTGTTTAAGTTTCATATTGATTATAATGTGTCCAAGGAAAAAAATTGTCAAATCTAATCTCCATCTCAATTTATTACAATTTACTACTGTGTACTCACACCATCATTACTTTTTAAAGTGAAACAATCTTAAATGAAAAATGCATCTTTATTATGTAGTGGAAATGTTGAAGTCAACCTGCACTCAATTGTCCCTCACCACCTTAAGAGGGTGCCTCCCCAGGGACCACCTGCTTTGTACTGTTGGGATCTATGATTTTATGGAAGTGATGGGCAACCTGATGTACTTTTAGGGCCGCATGTGCAACCCTTTAACTTTTATAAGGGCCGCACATTACCCTTAATTTCAGAAATAAGTTTAAACAACTCATGTATTCAAAGAACTAGACACCAGTTGAATGTAAGATTCAAGTGTTACATTCTATAGCAAACAAGTCTACATGACTTCTGGGTGACCAGATATTCTACCAGTTTTTGAAAGTTCATTGTTAGGATGGAAAAGTTCATCAATATGTTGTGATTGCTGTTCTTATTCTGCCCCATGAAAGAAAATGTTTCTTCCTATATGGAAGTGGATCCAAATATAGACAACTTTGCAGCACACTGGTGGTGAATAATACTACTTACAAATTCTTCACCTTGCTCTAATGCAATAGGAAGGAATCTTCTAACTATTTTCTACAGATAAAGGAGGGAGACCCTATTGTGCAGACAGCCCTCCTCCTCTGATGTAACATGTGCTGCTGGCAGTGGATGACCTCCCTGCATTGTGCAGAGAATGTTATGTGATTCCGATGAGGTCACATGATGGGGAAGAGAGCTGCTCCGAAAGTTTAGTCTTTAGACATATAGCAGAGAATAAGATCTGGGGATCATGAAGGAAAAAGCAGAGAAAAGGACTGAGGGCAAAAAGCACAATGAAGCTGTGGGTTCCAGGTGAAGGCACGGTTGGCCATCTACACCCCCACTCCATTCTGCCAATGACCTTCACCTCTCCTCCTATCACCACTGCACACTCATGACAGCAGGAATTAGCCTGTGCTTCTCCCCACCTTTGAAACTATCTGACCAGATTCACCCCCACCCTCTAATCTTTCAAGCATCATCTCAAAACTTACCTTGACTAAGACAACTGGATCCTCACACTGCACCTTTAGAAATATGACATCATCCACAGGGCCAAACGCAAGATTTGTAGAGGGGGGTTTCCACACCACACCACCAGTGGGTGTGACCAGCATGCATGGGGGCGTGGCTATAATATTAGACAGTGCTTGGCTGCTCTCCAACTCTTCCTATCCCCATAATATACATGGGCAATGCTGCGTGCACTACTGTTAGGTGCACTTAGCTCTTCCTTTTCAAGCAGAGCTGTGTGAAGCGGGGGCAGGGTCTAGCCGCCTCAATTATACAGTGCGTCAGGCTTGGAGGGGGGTTTCCGGGCACTATGAACCCCCCTTGGTTTGCCTATGGTCCAGTGAACAATTTCTGAATGTTCTGCTAAGTTAACAGTGTTGTTCTTACTTACAGAAACGCAAAAAAACCCAGTCGATTTTGCCCTCCTTTTCCAATGAGCAGCATGTAACGCAGGGCTTTAAATTCCAGGACTTAAAGCCCAAATGGCGCTTCACTGCACATCATGGGCAGGACAGCACATCTTGGGCCCATAGCAAAATTTGTGTAAGTGTCCTGCGTTGTAGCTCTTGTCTCCCAAGACCCTGATCTTCTCTCAACAGAGCAGAGCGGGGACCTCTCTTGAGCATGTGCAGCCCCCCCTGGTTTAGCACTGCCCTGATCCTGTGTATGCTGAGAAAAGCAGAGTTGGGGCCTCCGGAGGGACACTTTTTACAGGGCCCACCAAAATGTTGATGCCTAGTACACTCCTGATGCAATCTACCAGGAACTAGTGACATCACTGAGGTATGAGGCAGTTTCTAACAAAACCAGAGAAATAACAAGCCCGTGCTCGGTATATCCCATATTATATATGGTACCAGCTGCTTGGCAATATTAATGCCCATATATGTATACAAAACAAAAAAAGACAGATGTCAGTGCTCATCCTTAACACTACATATCTGTGTATCTCCCCTGTCCCCCAAATTCGCTGCCTTGGTGTCATCCTCGACTCCTCTCTCTCCTTTGGCCCCCACATCCTCTCTCTTGCTAAATCCTGCCGCTTTCAGCTGCGTAACATCGCTCGCATCCGGCCCTTCCTCTCCCAAGATGCCACCAAATGCCTTATCCACTCTCTGATCATCTCCTGCTTGGACTACTGCAACCTCCTCCTCACTGGCCTCCCCCACTCTCATCTCGATCCCCTTCGATCTGTTCATTACGCTGCCGCTAGGCTTATTTTCCTTTCTTGCCGCTCCTCTTCTGTCTCCCACCTCTACCTAGCCATTCACTGGCTCCCATTCCCCTTCAGAATCCTCTTTAAGCTCCTCACACTCACCTACAATTCCCTCGCCAACTCCACTGCGCCCTACATCTCCACCCTCCTCTCTATTCATGCTCCATCCCGCCCTCTCCGTTCTGCCAATGACCGTCGCCTCTCTTCCCCCCTTATAACCTCCTCCCACGCGCGTATCCAAGACTTCGCCCGCGCTGTCCCCCTCCACTGGAACAAGCTCCCTCCCTCCATCAGAACTTCCCCTAATCTGTCCAGTTTCAAACGGGGCCTAAAAACCCACCTTTTTCTTAAAGCCTTTCTGTCTCCCACTTAACTTCCTACCTTATCTTCTGCCTCCGTCCCCCTACTCTCCCTCTCTCCCCTGCGTCTCTCTGTCTGTCCACCCCTCCCCTTAGATTGTACGCTCCTCTGAGCAGGGCCATCTCTCCTCCTGTTTCCACCACTTCTAACTCTGCTCTCCAGCTACTTAGCCCTCCTCCTCGAGGCTCCACTCCATGTCCACTCTCGCTCCCTTCTCTCCCCTGGGGGTCTCCCTGTCTTCCGCGCCCTCCTTCTTGGGCCCCGTCATTTGCGGATCCTACCTCCCCCTTCCCCGCCCTCTCTAGCTGTGCATTGAGCTTACTGAGTTGCTGTGCTTACTGTTTACTGTACTGTGCTGTCTCCCATTGTATTGTAATTTGTTTGTCTCTGTACGGCGCTGCGGACGCCTTTTGGCGCCTTATAAATAAACATTAATAATATTAATAATAATAATAATATCTAGCAAAATTAAAAAATGAGTTATTAGTTCATATTTTTATCAACACATTTAAGCCTGCATCCCAACATTAACAGAGCATTTTGTGCAGTCAACCAATTGTAGATCTCCAAAGGAGCTTAAAATCTACATGCATATAATGAGGAGTTTTGTATCCATGTAGATGTCCTGGAAAATGTATACACCTCTCTCTCCTCTAGGAATTATATGGTGCTGGTCCCAGCAGAGTTACACTTCCCTTCCATAGAAACGGTCTGCCTGCTGTTGGACGTTATCCACAAGTGTGACTGTTATGTAAAGGTGACCTTGGAGGTTAAAGGTCAGGTGATCAACTTGTTTCCTTTTGAATACCAGCCAACGTCTGCCTTTTCCTGTCGTACGTTTATGGTGAGAGAATTGTTTTGTGTTGAGTTGCCCCCGAAAATCTACAAAAACAGAGAAAATTATATTATTAATATACACAGGGGTTAGATTTAGGATTTTTACTTGTATTTAAAACAATCAGTTATGATGTATTGTCCTGGAAATACCTTTTAAATCCCGCTACCTTCCGCAGCTGTAGTAATGTTGTTGCAACAGCTTTGTCAATTACCTGTTCAGTAATAATGATATGTTCGATGAGATACATATCCTTGGAAAAAGTGTCCAAAAGACAAAGTATGTGAACCCTCTGGAATAGTCTGAGTTTCTGCATAAATTAGTCATAAAATGTGAACTTCATCTAAGTGTCAAGAATAGACAACCACAGTCTCCTTCATCTAACAACACAGAAAGTACAGTACTTTTATTGCCCATACTGAATAAATATTTTTAACATGCTAAAGTTTAGGTTGGAAAAATTAAGTAAACCCCTAGACTAACTTCTAAATCATCTAATTGGCGTCAGGGGTTAGCCAACCTGGAGTCCAATCGATTAGACAGGACTGTTGGTTAGCGTTGCCCTGCCCTATAAAAAGCATTTTTAGAGTTTGCTTGTAAAGGCAAGTTTGCCTTTACAAGCCATCGCCGCTTTAAATATCCCCTGCAAAGTCGCTGATTTCCGGCGACGTGCAGAAATCGACGTTTCATACATTAACCCCCTGACCTCAGCCCATTTGAGATGCTGCGCCATAACCTGAAGACAGCGGTTCACAGCAGACATCCCAAGAACATTGCTGAACTGCAACTTTTGTAAGAAGGAATGGTCCAAAATTTCTCCTGACAGTTGTGCAAGTCTGATTGTCAGATACAGGAAACATTTGTTTGAGGTTATTGTTAAAAGGAAGTTATTGCCAAAGGATTGTCAACCAAGTATTAAATCCAAAGGTTCACATGCTTTTTCTACCCTACACTGTGAATATTTACATTGTGCATTCAATAAAGACGTTAAAACGTATAATTGCTTGTGTGTTATTAGTTCAGATGCTTTTCATTGCCACTGTATGTAAAGTGCCACAAAACTGCGTGATGCCGAAGTGTCAGAACAAAAAATGCAAACATAAAAACTGAACAAGTACATAAGGCGATGATGATGAAGGTGAAAACTTAACACAATAGGTAGATAAGGTCCTGTTTGTGAGAGCTTTCAGTCTAGAGGGAGGTGGCAATGCAAAGAAAATCGGAGTTAGTGGAACTCAGAGTGGAGATTGGGACGGTGGCTGGAAGAACTTGCAGAGGGGATGTTATCAGGTAGGGATAGAATAGGCCTACATGAAGAGATGGGTTTTGAAAGAGAGCTTGAAAGATTAGAAGTTGTGGGAGAGTCTGATCAGGAGGGGTTGGGCGTTCCATTAGTGAGGGGCAGCATGGGAGAAGTGTTGGAGATAGGAGTGAGCGATGGTTATCAGAGAGAAGGTGAGGCACAGGTCAGAGGCAAATTTAAGGAAGCGACAGGGAGAGTATCTTGTGACGAGGTCAGAGACGTATGAAGGGGATGGGTTTGTTGGTGAGGGGTTTGAAGATGAGGGTGAGTAGTTTGAATTGGACTCTGGAGGTAATGGGGACCCAGTGTAAAGATTTTCAGAGTGGTGCAGCGGATGTTGCAGTAGTCAAGGTGGGAAACAATAAGAATTTGGTGATGGAAACAGCAAGGACGTGACAGTTCTTTTGAAATATTTAGTGACCACGAAACAAGGAACAAATCAGTATGCTGCTGACTTTATAGCAAAGTTCATGTTCTCTGTTGACAGGTTCCACCTCCTTACCAGGGCGTCCTCGAAGTTGGAAAAGTTAAAATAGTTTTTAAAGGAAATTTCAATATCGAAGAAAGTAAAAACGTCCTAATCCAGAGAATACCACGTGGGGTTGTGGTCCAGACAGATAAACCCACTTACCGGCCAAGCGATACTGGTGAGGTGGGGAATAGGACAGGGGGAGGTGGAATGGGATGAAACACTTATATCTTGTTCCTCTCTCTTCCCCAGTTCACTTCCGTATTGTGACTTTGGATGAAAACTTTTCATGTGCAAAAACAAAGGTAAATATGGGGCTAATGTGAGTTAAAAGAGGCTTTCAGATAACTTTGATTTATTCTACCTACTACATTATTACTAAATACATTGATTTGTCGTTCTAGCATTCTTTGGTGTTCTTACCAGCCATGTCTTTATATCACCTGGCAGAGTTATTGATTGTTGCTACCCTGAGATTCAAGTCAAATCTGCAGCTTTGTATATTCCAGGTCGACACAATAGACACCTCTATCAGATGATATAAATATATGGCTGAGGAGCACAGGAGCAAGTGAGAACGTTAAAACGTATATAAATTCACAGATTATAGTCGTGTGAAGAAGGATAAGTTTAGAGCAGATGACTGAGAATCAATTGTCTTTGGGTCGCCCTTAATTGTTTAATGTTTTATAATATTATCTAAGTGTACATTAACACCCAGGCTGTTAGTGTAATTGAACAGCAATGGGTGGGGACAGAATTAGGCAATTCACTGTGAAACGCATCATCAAGGTCCCCCTCAGTGGGCAGTGGAAAGGAGGTGGGTGGGGTACCTGGAATCCGGAAGTCTAACAGACATATCGAGAGAGTGGGCAAGTATGATGTCTTCGCATACACAATCTAACATAGACCCCTGTATTACTGTATTACACATTATACCAACCAAATAACAACAGGTGCTTTGGTTCGGAGACTGGTGGGTATCCTACTTGGGCAAGGGAGTGCGTTCCAAAGATTGGGAGCAGCGTGGGAAAAATCCTGAAGGCAGGAGTGGGAAGAGGTGCTCAGTGGGGAAGCAGTGGTGATCGGCAGAGTGGAGTGGGAAGGAGTCTGGGTAGAAGTGAGGTTGGAGATGTAGGGTGGAGAGAGGTTGTTGAGGGCTTTGTAGTTAAGGAGTTTGAACTGAGTTCTTTAGGGTACCGGAAGCCAGTGGAGCGACTGGCAAGGGGGATAGGGGGGTGGTAAGAGAACAAAATGAAATGGGCAGCAGCATTAAGGATGGATTGAAGTGGTTAGAGACAGGTATAAGAGAGGCCAGAGAGTAGACATTTACAGTAATCAAGGAGAGAGAGAGTGTATGAGAGTTTAGGTGCGAAAGGGCCTGATTCTGGAGAGATTAGGAAGGTGGAAGTGGCAGGATTGGGAGAAGGAATCAACGTGGGGAAACAGGAGAGGAAGGAGTCAAGAATGACAGGCAGCGGACTTGAGGCACAGTTCTAGGTATTTCTTCTTATACTGCAAATGCACAGTACAACTTCTCTATTTAAAATCAACCTGGATATTATATCCATCTACAATTACGATTTCTGGTGTCCAGATGGGTGCAGTCTACCAGAAAGGGTGTTGCCTAAAATGGGTGCAGCTTGTGTGCATCAGGCCGCGGTTTGGGCAAGCCATGGGCGTGGCCTAAAATGTTGTGATTTTGCATTCGGGAAGTTTGGCATTTATATGATAACATTCTCAGTATTCTCTTATTGGAACTTGAATTCTCTTATACTGTATGTGTGGGGAACTGCTCAGTGCAACTTCCCCTGAACATTATGCTATAGGTAGAAAGTATAAGATAGAATCTTGAATTTGTCTCTCTTATTTCTTGCAGTATTACATTGTGGAGTTAAAGGTAAGTGATGTGAATCTATACCTACTAGGAAGGAATGAACTTCAGCTTCATAGAAATGAATAAAACCATACAACAATAATTGTTTAATAAAAACCTGTTACTTGTCTTAATTACTTGCTGTTTAAAGAGGGACAGATAACCACTCATTAAAGTAACTGTATATCGAGCAGCACACTCTCTCCGGCCCCGGGCTCTCACTTTCCTCAGAGGGGGGCGACAGACAGCATTATTGCCATGCTAGAGGGCTGCTTAGCATAATAATCACCTGACCCATCAAATCCTCTCCTGAGCGTTTTCTACGTGCTTTGAATAGCCTTCAATTAACAAAACATTACCTGTCACCGGTCTTTAAACCTTTGTACCGTTATATTTTAAAATCAGAAATGGTTTCTTGTTAAGATTTAACTAAACCAAATCAGTTAGGCTACAATATATGTATATAACAGATAAAACAAGTTATAAAAGCCTGTTGTTGGATGCATTGAGGTTATCGTGGCATTTAATCAACTGACCAAAGTTAATGAGCATAGATGTAGCAGCACAGAGTAAACCAGTGCTTCCCAAACTGTGCGCCACGGCTCCCTGGGGTGCTGTAGTGATCAAACACGGGTGCCGCGGCCAGGGCTGGTGGTAATCAGGCTGGGGACTACTTGGTAATTATTTTGGCTTAGGGGTGCCTTGAAAAAATTATGGAGACCCTAAGGGTGCCTCCAACTGAAAAACTTTGGGATCCACTGGAGTAAACAATGGCCACACACTGACTGCACTTAGGCTCATTTCACAAGTACAAGAGTTTACACCTACAGCACAAATTCTCTCTTGTGACATCACTTTTACACTAATACACTCAAGTTACAGGTAAGTGCATGGAATATCGGACAAAGATTCCAGTGTCTTCTGGGATGGAAAATTGTGTGCAGCCCAATAGAAGGATTTGGGTGAATTGGGGGTGCTAGTGATAGTAGGTTGAGTGATGAGCATGAGTGTTTTCAGGTGTGTTTGCAAACCTGTAAAACCAGGCACAGATTGATTTTTCAGGGACATTTCCAAAGAGCGTTGAATGGGCGGAGAAGTAAGAGCATTATGTGGCATTAAGACTTTTATTTCAAACTTTTTTGTGTGCACGAATGTGCTTATTTGACCATGTTTGCATACACAGGTGCACAAATGAGTAATTTATTAATTTAATTTACATAGCTCCAGCATACTCGATAGCGCTTTACACTTGGGAACTAACACAGTAATAAGACAAGTAATACAGACAGACAGAGAGGTAAGAGGTCCCAGTTCGCAAACTTTCAGTCTATAGGGTAATAGGAGTTGGATACATGAGGGTAAGTGCTACATATTGCATATTGGTCCAGCCAGTTTGCAATGGGAAAAGTGCTTAGTGGGCTGTATGATCCAGTCACATAGCGATGTTGGTTTAGGGTCAGAGGGTTGCTTGAATTTAGAAGGAGAATGTATGTAAGCTTGTGTGATCTGTGTAGAGGGATGGTAAGCAGATAGACAAAACTAGGGAGGTTAGGAAGGTGGGACGGGAATTTACCCATAGAGGTGAGTTTTCGTGGAACACTTGAAGGTTTGGAGGTTAGGGGAAGTAGTTTTGCATGAGAGAGGAAATTCCAAATAAAAAAGTGCTGCAATGGGGAATTGGACCATTTTGTGTAAATGCTTTGTGCAACCATTTGCAGAATTGTGGACCTTTATAAGAATATACTAAATACAACAACACACGTAATTTAAACAGCCTTCACTTGAAGTTTCTCACTTTAAAATTACAAAACTCCCAAAACTAAAAATGAGTATTGGGTGTAGTTCAATGAGTTAAAATAAAACACAAAGTTATACTTACCGGGTACGCTCTGTTTGTTGGATCCACTGGGGTTCTCAATGTCGCCTTGCCTGGCATTTGCTTGAGCTAAGGATTCATTCAGGGGCATTGACATTCTCTATGCCATCTAACACCATCAAGTACTAAATTTTACCTTTTGGGTGTGATTACCTTTTAAATTGCTACATTTTGTCTTAGTTGGTGGAAATGCACTACCCATATTGTTCTATGGTTATCAAGACTAGCAATAGCATTGTGCCGTGACCCACTACAGCTTCAAGACTTATTGTTGGGAATTGTGGTCCCTCAGCATGCGGAGAGCAATAGGTTGTACATGACTATGGTGTTGAGTACGGACTGTACTTTTGTGCACAAGAGTAGTAATTAGTAGCAGTGATTTGGCAGTTGGATACATAGACAAACCAAGGGAGGGTTTCCTAGTGCCTGGAAACCCCCATCCAAGCCTGGGGCAATGTATAATTGGAGAGCAGCCAAGCACTGTCTATAATTATAGCTACGCCCCCATGCATGCTGGTCACGCCCACTGGCGGCGTGGTGTGGAAGCTCCCCTCTACAAATCCTGCGTTTGCCCCTGGGATACACTAACTTACAGGAGAATTATGAATATAATCATGTTGCGATGAGGGATGAGGGTGGTACAGGAATTAATGCTCTATCTATCTATTTTACTCTTGTCATTAAGGATCCTAAAAATAACCAAATCAATCAATGGCTGGATGTGAAGACCACAAAGTGCATTGCGGATCTGAGCTTCCAACTAACCTCCGAACCCATTCTCGGCACTTACACCATCAATGTGGAGAATGGACAGGCGTTACAAACCTTCCTTGTTCAAGAGGAGGGTGAGAATCTATTATCATGTGTAGAGTTCACACTCTGCCTCTGACTGATGTTAACCTTTTATGTGAAAATATCTCCCTAGACTTGTCCAATTACATTACACAAGTCTCACACCATAATATGGACATTGGATAGCAAATGGTAATTTGATGTATGGACACCCAACAACCTCTTATATATATGAAAGAACAATTGATCACATATTACTATTATCTCCTTACACACTTTATTTATTTTTGTTATAGTTGTTGTGGTGTCTGTTACATTTTCTCTACCGCCATGTAGGCAAAAGATAAGCCCAATGTTTTGTTCTGCAAAATCAGGTGGGATTATTTATGGGAGATGCCTGGTGTTTGAGTCATTCATCATCATCATCATCATCATCATCATCAACATTTATTTATATAGCGCCAGCAGATTCAGTAGGGCTTTTATTGCATAATTCCAACCTTGGCAGAGCTTCCGTTAATCAAACATTCACCAGAAATACAAAGATATGACTTTAAATATGAGATACAGAGGGAATGATTGGGTCTTGGGCTTCTTAATCCGCATCCATACGTCCATAAAAGAACTTATGAAATGTGAGCCAAGCATTGATGCTGCCATTGCAGTAATGGGACTGTGAGAGAAGATCAGGTGATGGGAGAGTACCCTAGTACAAAAAGGCAACCTGTGACTCTCCTGTTGTGGAACTATAAGTATCAGCATGCCTTAACATCCTCTGTCTGACAATCTTGCTGACTTGTAGACCCTGCAGAATCCGGAGAACCACAAGTTCCCTTCCCCTGATCTACAGTCCTCGTGTAGCAGCTGAGGTCTTATTCTGCTCTGACTCTTATCTCTTTCTTTCAGTGCTTCCCCGATTTGAAGTGACTATTGAGAGACCAACTAAAATATATGCTGTGGATCCTTCAGTTATGCTGAAAGTTTGTGCCAGGTGAGAGTCTGATGAAAGGTTCAGGTAGGTGGCTCACTGGCCCCCCCTACAGGGATGATGTGTTATGATCACTGTGTTTTGGAAATAAAACTTAGGAGTCACAGGAAAATGGAAATTTTACAAAAAGGAGCTAAAGGCTTATTGTTCCTGCATTCAGGGCTGTTTCTAGCAGTTGTTTGCTGTGTGTTGAACACATAGTTGTAGAAATACAAAATGCATTTGTACATGTGGAGTTATAAAAAGGAGGCTAGCATGTTGGGTCTTGTAGTTCCACAACAAATGACGATGCATTGGTTGTTCTTCTGCTGAGCACTTTTACCCTCTGTTTGTCTTATTTGTTCCAGTACACTTTGTATTAATAATTTGCAGCTTATTAGTTTGCTATCGACGCAAAGAAAGCTTTATCAAACCTTCCAGGGGCGGCACTTCCATTGGTGCAGCTGGGGAGGTGCACCGGGGCCCATGGAGATAATGGGGCCCACTGCACGTGGAACTAGCGTGCTTTGGGCCCTGGTTCCCTCCTCCCAGCTTCCTTGCATTGGGGCCCACAGCTCTCTAATTCCGCCTCTGAAATCTTCTGAAAGAAAACATGGAGTTGTTGGCCATAGCAACCAATCATATTCTACCTACCATGTTCTATAATGTACTGGATAAATGATAGCTAGGATCTGATTGGTTACTGTGGAGAACACTTCCATTTTCCCCTTTTAGAAAGCTTAGAAACATAGAAACATTGTATTTTGCAACCACTTGGCCCATCTAGTCTGCCCAAATTTTATCCTATGGTAACCTCAAACCCTATGTTATCCTTAGTTCTTTGTAAGGATATCCTTATGTCTATCCCAAGCATGTTTAAATTGCTCTACTGTATTATTCTTTACCACCTCTGATGGGAGCTATTCCACTTATCCACTACTCTTTCTGTGAAGTAATTTTTTCTCAAATATCCTCTGAGTCTACTTCCCCCCAGTGTCAGTGCATGTCCTCGTGTTCTAATACTTCTCTTCCCCCTAGTGTCAGTACATGTCCTTGTGTTCTAATACTTCTCTTCCCCCCAGTGTCAGTACATGTCCTCGTGTTCTAATACTTCTCTTCCCTCCAGTGTCAGTACATGTCCTCATGTTCTAATACTTCTCTTCCCCCCAGTGTCAGTACATGTCCTCGTGTTCTTATACTTCTCTTCCCCCCAGTGTCAGTACATGTCCTCTTGTTCTAATACTTCTCTTCCCCCCAGTGTCAGTACATGTCCTCGTGTTCTAATACTTCTCTTCCCCCCAGTGTCAGTACATGTCCTCTTGTTCTAATACTTCTCTTCCCCCCAGTGTCAGTACATGTCCTCGTGTTCTAATACTTCTCTTCCCCCCAGTGTCAGTACATGTCCTCGTGTTCTAATACTTCTCTTCCCCCCAGTGTCAGTACATGTCCTCGTGTTCTTATACTTCTCTTCCCCCCAGTGTCAGTACATGTCCTCGTGTTCTTATACTTCTCTTCCCCCCAGTGTCAGTACATGTCCTCTTGTTCTAATACTTCTCTTCCCCCCAGTGTCAGTACATGTCCTCGTGTTCTAATACTTCTCTTCCCCCCAGTGTCAGTACATGTCCTCGTGTTCTAATACTTCTCTTCCCCCCAGTGTCAGTACATGTCCTCGTGTTCTAATACTTCTCTTCCCCCCAGTGTCAGTACATGTCCTCATGTTCTAATACTTCTCTTCCCCCCAGTGTCAGTACATGTCCTCGTGTTCTAATACTTCTCTTCCCTCCAGTGTCAGAACATGTCCTCGTGTTCTAATACTTCTCTTCCCTCCAGTGTCAGTACATGTCCTCGTGTTCTAGTACTTCTCTTCCTCTGAAGAATGATCCCCTCCTGGACCGTGTTCAAACCCTTGATATATTTTAAAGTTTCTATCACGTCCCCCCATTCATTCTCTGCTCCAAACTTTGCGTATTAAGATCTTTTAGTATTTCCGGGTAAGTTTTGTGCTGAAGATCATGCACAATTTTAGTTGCCCTTCTTTGTACAGTCTCTAATGTACGGCTTGATAAATCTACCCTTTAATATTGTTTTGTTCTAGACCTTTTCAGAGCCCTTACTTCCTTATTTTCTGCAGCTTAAAAGAGAACTCTGTTTCTGCGCAGAATTACTGTCAGTAACTGTCTTCCTGTTTGTTGCCCAATAACAAACTGATATTGATGGTCTTGCTTTTTATTGCTATTACTTGGAGTATAAAACTTATCTCATCCAGTAATAACCGGTAAATATTAAGAATGATGGTACAAAACCATTTTTAATAGGTTATAAGTATTTCAAGTATTTCATGAAAACCTTTTGACACTTTAAAGGATAACTGATTTTAATTGGGTGCAGTTCATTAAGTTAAAAATATTACTCCCCTAGGGCTTGGTGTCCCTCCGATCTGATGGGCCCCCCAGTTTCTTTAACACTCTCCTCGATTCTTTTACGACTTGTCTATTTCAAAGAAGAGGTGGTGTTGTCAAAGCCCCGCCTCCATGTCTGAGAAATTCATGGAGGAGGAGCATTGACAACACGTCTGTTTGGAGAAAGGCCACATGTGAAGAAAGCTCTTACAGACATTGGGAGGGTCTTCCAGATTGGGTGAAATGCTGGACCTCAAGTGAGTATATATTCAGATTTATATTTTAACTTATTCAATTTATCTAAAGTTATCCTTTAAAGTATGTTTAAACAACATGTAGTCCCCATCTGATGCTGATCTACAAGATCTTGATGGAGCATTTAGAGGTGTTTTGTGAAAATAATAATATATCTGCTCACTTCTGATAATAGATTTCCATTAAGATAATGTAGCTAAAGTTTGAGCAAACCGTGACCACCTTATGGCTCCAACATGATAATACAGTGTTACACTGATCACCTCACTCAGATTACCGTACAAACGTGTTACACAAGGCCTCACATGATCAGACCACAGACTAACGGTCTGTATTTGTAAACCGAGAAGAACTATATTACTAAAAAGCTATTACAACACTAGCAAGCCATTGATAACAATGTTTTGTGTCAAGAAGAATATTTGCACAAATAAACTTTAGTAAATGAAACAATAATATATATATATATATTCTGTATTTATTTTAAAAGAATGTAATTTTTATCTTTACTGCAGACAATTTTTTGACAGTAAGAAACATTTTTATTTATTTTATTGTGTAAAGAAACCATTGTTGTATGGTCAACGCGGAATAACTTTTACAGAGTACAGCATTCTGAAATTTTGTGATCAGAGTGTGTGGCCTGGGATATGTGCTGAGGAATACCGGAAGTGGAGTCCTCAGGGATAGGGCATATGGTGTATGAGGTCAGGTTTGACTATCATCATCATCATTTATACATATATAGCGCCAACATATTCTGTAGCGCTTTACAATTGGGGACAACCACAGTAAATTAATAAACAAACTGGGTAAAACAGACAAAGAGGTGAGAAGGCCCTGCTCGCAAGCTTACAATCTATGGGACAATGGGAGTTTGATACATGAGGTTAAGTCTACATTTTGCATTTCGGCCCAGCCAGACTGCAAAGGTAATAGTGACTCATAAGCTAAATGATCCTGTCACACAACAATGTTGGTCAGGGGGTAGTTGACTTATGTGGAAAATGTGTAACGGGTGGTAATAGGGTAATGTAGTGAGGTTTAGAGGGTGGTTGAGGAATTTTATAAGCTTGTCTAAAGAGGTGGGTTTTCAGAGAATGCTTGAAAGTTTGTAGACCAGATTATGAGGTTTAACTTTGCTGCAAGATCTATTGAGCTCAGACCTGGTGGAATGTGTGATCTTTGTCGTTGGGTTGACAGGCAATTTTTTCCATATGGACAACGAACCAGATTTATGACTTCAGAGAAAAATCCCACTTTGAGGGGTTATTCCCAGGTCAGCTACATGGGGACTGGTTGGGATAATCTTAGGGGATAACGATGGGCAGGGACCAGGATCTCTCCCCACATGTAGTTATTTCCTGCTGAGTTGGTGCTTCAATGTCTGTCAAAATCCAAGGGAGAACAATGATGGTTTAAGCCAGTTAATGAGACTCCTGATCCCAGGTAATGAAGAGCAACTCCTTATTTTATCAACTTCCAAGTATTTGTGATTTTGCAGGAGCTTTGGAGGTTGCTGGCTTCCTGTTTGGCTGAAGAGGTGGGGGCGGTAGGCCATGAAATGAAAAAATAAATCACCTTTTTGTACTCCGATGTAAGCAGACTGTGCTGAACTTATGTAACCCACCTGGCATTGTTTAAGAACCAGGTGGGATTAGGTCCATGTCACATTCCAGGAAGAGGACAACTAACACAAGTAGAACTGTCTATAGTTATAATTATATCCATAACCACATGATGAAGCGATCAACAGTAACTCCTCACAATCTGTATATTGTTAGATTGACAGATGACATAATATTTCTCATGATGCTCATGCTGTCTCATAGCTATAAGAAAGGACTTCATTAAAGTAACCAACTTCTACGAATTCTCCTTGCCTGAGGTTGGCCAGAACATTTCCAACTTTCTTAAAGAATTTGTGTTGGTCAATATTTGGGTTATAGAAATTAACTACAGTGCTTAGTAAGTTGTTCAATTTGAGGTGAGGTGAGTGATAATTAGGATTGCCAGTCTGCATTTCTTCTGCTTAGCGTCAGGTTGAGTGGAGTTCAAGGTGGAGATGCTTAACATAGTGAATTTCCTGAAGGAAGGCAAGGTCTCCCTTCACGGATTGAATGGCAGAATGAACTTTTGTCAATTTCTGGGTGGAGTTTAACCTCTAAATGTTATGTGAGATCACTGGTAGACTGCAGGGAGAAATTTGATTAGAAATGTTGTATGTATAAGAATAACTGGTTGTGTCAGGCAAAATGTGAGTATGTTAAGTGTGAAATCACCCAAAAACAGCTATACGAGACAACAAATACAAAGTTAAGACAATTGCATTGTGTAACAGGAGTAATCAGGAATCAAATATCATACTGATATTGGAGACCGAAGTATGGGAGTTTTGGTTGCCATAAAAGTAGTTACCTCGGGTATTCTGGTGAAGGATATTCAAAATACAGGTTATGAAGGGTAGCTATGGAAAAATGGATTAATAAAATAGGAAAACATGTAAAGCAATCAAAACAATAATTTTACGGAGTGTCTGAGCGAGAGTGCCCCTTAGGCCAAACACCAGATATATGAGTTAAGAGATCCAGGTGTAACATGGGTACTCTCTCAGGGATAGATTAGGGGAGAACTCCCAATTCGGCTAAGCAAGACAACTCAAGTGTTTCATGTTGTGCACTTAACCGTGCACTCAACTGTCTATAAGAAATTTAACGTTCAAGACCAATCATGAAGAGGACAGTTTGCAGCAATAGTGGCTCCTAGTTTTGAAAGTCTTAAAACTGTAGCCATTCTCCCCTCAAGGGTCTCTGTGACCTTTTAGTCAACGTATTTGTGTTTTTGGAGGGTTGAGAGTATTCTGGTTGCCTTCTTTTGACCCAGGCTATCTTGTGGAGTAGGCTCTGGGCTTCAGATAGGGACCTTGCTGATAGCTGCTGAACCAGGTGCCAAAAGAGTAGGTGGAAAAGGAAGTTCCAACTGCAGTGTATGTTGTTGTCACTCAAGACCATTACCATTGACCTAATTCTTACATTCAAGCAAAAGTGGTTGGGGAGATATCCTGGAAGATTTGGAGGCACACTTTCGGGTCTGGAATTTTCAAACTTCTCTTAAAATAATCTGCCTAGTGGTAAAATAGTGAAGGTGTAGTATCATATTATCCCTTGCTTAGGATTGGTCCTGTGGCCAGGGTTCAAGAGCCCTGTGGGCCCGATCCAGTAGCAGCTACTTCTCAGGAATTTCTGGGGGGAGTTGGTAGTTGTAAATGGCATTCAACTCTTGTCTAATTTGGGACATGTCTTCATCTGTATTGTTCTGGTAGGCTACTATATTATTCCACTCTCCTCTCTACTGTATGACTTCCCAGAGAGACCACATCTGATGTGTGTGGAGGTTGCTTTGGAGTGTATTGATGAGCATAGGTCTTTTTCTTCTTTGGTTAAGGATAGGAAGTCTCGCCTGGTTATGGGAAGTGAATCATCATTGTTAGGGCTTTGAGGAGAGTCAGGTCTTTCTGGTCTGGTTTGAAATAAGGGGGAGCCCCTTAGCGTATGTTTTTTTGCATTTTGGTATTGTTAGTTGCGTTGAGCAGGCAGAGAAGTGAGATTGGGCACATGTATCCAATAATCCAATATGCTTTTCTTAGGAATTTTTTTTAATAATGGGTCCACTTAGTAGAAATTAGAATGAGAAAGATTGCATGTAGTTAACACATATGGGTGTTTTCTTGGGGGATTCTACCTTTAGAGCGGACAGGTGCAGATAGACAGCAGACTTGGCCAAATATGAGTCACTTACAGGAAGAAATTCAGCAGTCTTTGCAGGTCTAGGATTTCACTGTATATTAAGTGAACCTAGAGAAACTCGCCGATAACCGCCTTAAATAAAACTGGAATGTAATGAATAAATTACTTTATTAACAGGATTCAATAACTGTTTTATACACAACTTTACATGTTGAAATTTTAACAATGGAGTATAATGAATAAATAACCATATTAAACGAACTAAAGAATTTCTTTATACACTACAATATATGCATAAGTTCTTCCATCGAAGATACATTGCGGAGCATGGTCCCCACAAGATGCGCTGATATAAGTGGCTGCAAAGAACTGTCACAGTTTGCAGACCACTCAGCAGGTCACATGTTCCAGGTCACCCAGCAGGGCTGCAAATAACTGTCACAGTTTCCAGACCACCCAGCAGATAACATGTTCCAGGTCACCCATCAGGTGCATAGGGAGAGTTCAATAACTGTCACAGTTTCCAGAGCAACCAACAGGCGCACAGGTGTGTTGTCAACTGTCACTTTTCCAGAGGACAATGGTAATGCATTGTTGTAAATGGTGGGCAGACAGTTTGCTAAATAGCTATGAAATGATGCAACCAATTATAATGCCAATTTTTGCAAATCTTCAGACCAGGACCTTCAATTTGGTATATAATGTGCCCTGCTCAGATAATGGCATCATTGAAATAAGTCACTCATAAATGTTGTACTTATGCTATTAATACAGCTGCTTGTAGAGTTTTGGTACCCTCTGGTGGAAAAATGAGTAACCACAGCTTTAAGTACAGTTGAGTTAATAGCTGTAAATAGCTGTATATAGCTGAAGATAGATGCTTTCGAGGGAAGAAAGACCATTTCAGGGGTTAAAACGCCAGTCTTGGTAAGTGCGAGAGATATTGTGGTCAAAGCTCCTTATGTAAGCGTAGTTTTCTTCAACTGGAGATAGGAGATGGGTGATGGGAGTGAGGTCCTCTTTGAATAGTGTTGCAGTCAGATTTTTCGTGAATGCAAAGGTCAGGGGTCTTGCAGAGGAGATTGTTATGTGGAGTAGTCACCAACATTGTGTCTGCTGCTCCACCTGCAGAATAAGGGTACCAGGTTCTCTCAGCCTGGGCATGTGTAGGCCTCGAATCACAGAATTTGGAGATTAACGTTTTCCTAAGTGGCTTCAAGATGCTGCTCCTCAAAGTTGCTGCCAAGCCACGACCACGAATTTTTCACTTTTGTTGGCATGCATGTTCACATCTCTGCCCGTAATTCTTTAAATGATCATCCAGAGAATTTGCACAGGGTAATAAACCAAAATGGTAAGTGACATGGGTCTTGATATGTGCTTGGTGGTGAAACAGGGGCTTGTATGTGAAAATATTTTATGCAAATCTGCATTTTTGCTCTTTCAGAAAGGACCCCTTGTGTCTGTTAATAATGGAGAGATTGCGATGTTTTGCAATAATACTCCATTTGCAGAAAGGTACAAGTATTGCAGCCATCAGGCTGATTGAAGTATCAAACACAATGTAGGCTAACTTCTGACCTGAGACAGAGCAAACATGTAAATACCATCTTTTGGTCCCCAAATACATCAGTAGTCTTATAATCCGGTGAAGCTCTTGATGGGTCCAATTCGATCCATTTCCATGTCTGGTCATGGCCGTTACTCTATGCTGAGGTTTCAGTCTAGTCTCCGGGTTTTCCTGGATCCTCATTGCCTCAAATGTATTCCATATTCTTGCCATGAATTATTCAGCGACTGAACATTATCCAATGGGGCATTTGACATTGAAGCTGGATTGTTTGCTGGGTCCAAGGCCCTGGCACCCATCATACCAGCCTCCCACGCCTAGGGGATAGGCTGTGGACCTCTTGCTGGGGGCTGGTGCACAACTGAAGCCAATACTTGGTTGGTCTCTGGGCCTACAGCCCCCTACTCACATAGCTGTCTGGCTCCTTCTCTTGTCCATGAGCCTGCAGTCCCTGGGCCTACCATCCTACTCATACTGTTGCCTGGTGCTTGCTCTTGCCTGCGAGCCTGCAGTCCCCAGTCTGTCCTTCGTGCACAGTGGATTGCCATCTATGGCAGTGGAGCTGCTACAGGTGAGGATCAGGTGAGGATCAAGTGGCACATATGGCTTGTCCAAACCATGTGACCACGTTGAACAGCTGACTCTTGCCCTTGCACCTGATAGGCCCTTCTAGTATCTTGGCCCTTGCACCATCATGGCTCCTGCATTATTGTGGCACCTGCACCATGCATGCATTTCTCTGCTTATCTGTACCAATGTATATTTACTATTCTCATGTATGTATTATCTGTATGGTTATGTCAGGCACTGTGAAATCTGTGGTACCATATAAATAAACCGTGACAATAAACTAGAATCTCACTTTCTATATTTTGCGGGGGTTAAAAACCGCATACCCCAGTACTTCTATTTTATTTTCATTTGCATGTTCAACATGAAAGATTTTTTTTTTGTAATTACCATTTTCAGAACAATGTTTATAGAGATAGTGAATTATTTATCAAACCTTGTAATGAGCTAACATGATTACTCCAGGGACTTTATCTGGTCTCATCTCCATCTCCTGTGGCTCCAGAGCAACAAAATATAAATGAACACAGATTACTGCGGGACTGGTGAGCGGATGTTTATACACCTCCAGTCGGGGCAATCCGTGGTCATTAGTAAATGACTCGGCACCATTGTTGGATTAAGGCTGTAATATATAAAGGGACATGATCCAGCTGATAACAAAAACCCCTCTGTCTTATCATGTTCTCCCCTAGTGAAAAAGTTAAAAAGAAGAAAAAATATTCCAACCCCCAACATGGCTTTGATGTCTATAATATATTTATATAATATTGTGCATATAATAGTCTATATTGTATTTATATTACATTTTGCATATAATGGTAAAAGTGCCTATGTCAGGGTTTCCCAAATCTAGTCCTCAGGGAGCCCTAACAGTGCAGGTTTTCCAGATCACAAGTGAAATAATTACCTGTGGATCTGTTACAATGTGTCAGTCAGTAAATAAACCTGTTCTCCAGCAAGGAGGTATGGAACACATGCACTGTTAGGGGTTCCTAAAGACTGGATTTGGGAAAACTTGGTATATGTTACATACAATTTATATTTGTATCAGCAATGGAGCCCCTATGGCTCGAGTTCCTGGGAGGAATTATAATGCAGTCTAATATTGGACAAAAGTAATAGTGGAAAACATGTTTTTACTTATTTTCACCTGTTTTTCTCCTGTATAATGCATTTGCTTCTAAATGGTTGCCCTCTCTTTGTCAGCTTTTCCAACCATTTGTTGGAGCTTAGGAAAAACAGTGTTTCACGCGTCAACATTCAATAGGGGGGATGTCTGTCACGCCATGGTCATCTGTGATTAAAACATTGGATATATTTGCAAGAAACTTGGTGTGTGGACCTCAGTTTCTATACCTTATATACATTGATCAATCACAACATGAAAACCACCTGCCTAATATTGTGTAGGTCCCCCTTGTGCTGCCAAAACAGCTCCCACCCATCAAGGCATGGACTCCACAAGACCTCTGAAGGTGTCCTGTGGTATTTCACACCTAGAAGTTAGCAGCAGATCCTGTAAGTCCTGTAAGTTGAGAAGTGGGACCTCCATGGTTCGAACTGGTTTTTCCAGCACATCCCACAGATGTTCAATCGAATCAAAATCTGGGGAATTTGGAGGCCAAGTCAACACCTTGAACTCTTTGCCCTCAAACCATTCCTGAATAATTTTTGCAGTGTGGCTGTTACGGCTAACAGTATTATCATGCGCTTGTAGAACAGTAGACTAGGTCTTCACCTATAGCAGCCACCTTTCCCATAGAGCTGCTTATGATCACAGGTACTCTGATGCCCCCAGGACTTACACTCAAAGTAGTACAAGCTTATGAACGTACTGCTACCCGATATAGCGGGAGATGGTGCAAGCGGAGTAAGGGACAAGCCAAAGGGTCTAGTGTCTGAAGAAGGATACGTGGTCAGGTACAGGCAAATAGTCAGGGCTGGCAGCAATCAAAGGAGATCCGGGTCACAAAGCAAAAGTCAGGGCAACGAGCAATCAATCAAGGTCCAGGTTCCAGGCAGAGGGTCAAAAACACAGAAGTCAAGTTCAGTAAACAACACAGGAGCAGGCAAACAGACAGGATTCTGAGTGCTATAACCGGCAGGGAGGGTATACCCTCCCTGCCTTAAAAACTTAGATAGACCAATCAGGAAAGAACACAGCCAGGACTGGCAATCAGCCCCAGGAGGGAGCTAATTAAAACTATAGGCTGTAAGGTCTTGGCTGGCCCGGAACCCGTATGCAGAATAAACAATAATGCAAAAACTCCAGTTGGAGTTACATGCCCCCTCCTATCTATCCTAATGTGGCAAACACTACATTTATTTTACGCGTGCCTAGCTGAATCATGTCGGGGCACAGTGCTGACAGCAGGAGGCGTCCTGACCGCTGTCCTGGCAATGGCCGAGTCAGGAGAGGAAATGATGTCCTGGTCGTCATGGTGATGGCAGGGACGCGGTTGGCGCTGGGGCAGAGAGCTCGTGACAGTGGCAGGACACATTATACTGCTGGCGAGGCCACTGCCATCAGGGAATACCGATGCCATGAAGGGGTGTACTTGGTCTGCAACAATGTTTAGGTAGGTAGTACGTGTCAAAGTAACATCCACATAAATGCCAGGATTCTGCAGAACATTGCCCAGAGCATCACACTGCCTCCACTGGCTTGCCTTTTTCCCACAATGCACTCTGGTTCAATCTCTTTCCAAGGAAAAAGATGCACACGCACCTGGCTGTCCACATGATGTAAAAGAAAACATGATTTACCAGGCCATCTACTTCCATTGCTACATGGTCCATTTCTGGCGCTCACGTACCCATTGTAGAAGCTTTCGTGATGGAAAGGGGTCAGCATGGGCTCTCTGAATGGTCTGCAGCTATCCAGCCCCATACGCAGCAAGCTGAGATGTACTGTGTGTTCTGACACTTTTGTATCATAGCCGGCATTGCTGCAGAAGCTCTTTTGTGAGATTGAGCAGACGGGCTAGCAGACGGGCTAGCAGACGGGCTAGCAGACGGGCTAGCAGACGGGCGCCGTCACTCCCCACGCGCATCAGTGAGCCTTGGGGGCCCGTGACCCTGTCACCTATTCATCCGTTGTCTTTCCTTAGACCACGTTTCATAGGTACTAACCACTACATACCGGGAACGCCTCACAAGCCCTGCCGTTATGGAAATGCTCTGACCCAGTTGACTAGAAATCACAATTTCGCCCTTGTCAAAATTGCTCAGGTCCTTACGCTTGCACATTAACTTCAAGAACAGACTCTCTACTTGCTGCCTAATATATCCCACCCCTTGACAGGTGCCATTGTAACGAGATAATCAATGTTATTCACTTCACTTGTCAGTGGTTTTAAAGTTGTGGTTGATCGGTGTATGTTTCCATGTGAACTGATGCATCTTAAACATGTGGACATTGGCTTGGTGTCCCAGATGGTTTGTACAGATTCGCAAGTTTCCAATATGAGTTAATGGGGCTAGGTAATGGCTTGGAGCATTATAATAACACAACAGATGAATGTCTCTCTATATTATTGTTGCAGATATACTTACGGAAGAGGCGTGCATGGACATGTGACTGTAAATCTTTGTCGTAATATAGAAAGGGAGAGCTTTCCGGATAAGCACTTGATCTGCACCACAGTGGAAGGAGAGGTGAGCACACATTATTATATCTCTTGGGTAAAAATGCCACAGTTTCTTTTATTTTCATTCCCTGTTAATAGAACAGTACTTACATCCACAAGGTGGCGCTGTCTGAGGCACTGTCCGCTTTACACGTAGCTTCATGTTGCTCTATTACCCAATCAGAGTTCTGAGAGCCCTCCAGGTACCACTTCTATCAACTAGCTGGGGCCAATAGTTAGTGTAAGATAATGTGCCTGCTTATATATTAGTGACCCTACTGGAAGCCTTCCAACTTCCTGCTATATATATATTTTTATATATATATATATATATATATATATATATATATATATATTAGTTACCAGATTGGGAATCTGCTTTATATATTAACAACCAGATTGGTGGATTGCTTTTTATACTTGCCACCAGATTAGGCAGCTGCTTTGTGAACTAGTCACCAGATTGGGGGATTGCTTTATATACTAGTGACCAGATCGGGCTCCGATTATACAACAGCCAGTAGAAGAGGGGTTGATTGGTTTACTATGCTTTACTATTAGTTACCTGATTAGGGATCTGTTTTATATACTAGACATTGGATTAGGAAGCATCTTTATATACTAGCCTCCAGATTGGGAAACTGTTTTATTTATTATCCACTAGATTGGAGAACTACTTTATATGCTTGTCACCAAACTAGAGTTTCCTTTATAAACTAGCTACCAGATTGGGATACTGCATTGTGTACTAGCTACAAGGCTGCGTCACTACTTTGTGTATTAGCTGTTTTGTATACTAGTTACCCTATTGGCTACAATTTTCCAAAATGGGAGTTGCATTGTATACTAGACACCATATTGGAGACTTGGTAATATAATCACCACCAGAATGGAGATGAAGTGTGAGAAGGGGCAGGGATTCAGAGGGCCACAGACATACTGCAGTAAATAGTGTCATTTACTTCAATGTTACACCAGTGAGCATGTACCATACAGAGGTTATATCTAAGCTTATATGAAATCAATACTGGACTTTCTTTTTCCAAGAATCACCATCGTCCTATATGAAGTCTCAAAGTTGATAAAACATAAGTAATATATGGTCTAGTATTGTTAAAAAAAAATGCATTTATTGGAAGAAGATATAGTTATGCCTACATTAAAATATTAATAAAACGACTCATCTATGGTGCTGAATACACTGACAGTTCATCTTTGGTGTTCCATGTTTCCCTTGTGTCTGAAATGCTTAAAGAAGGAGTTATCTTTTTCTTTAGCCACAAAAGTAAATCAACCCTACGCGTTTTAGGGAAATATGAATACTTTGCCAGTCAATGTATATATACATACATAGGTTCAATAAAAAAACTGCAAATGGTACCAAAACATCTGCCAATCAACAGAGAGTATTTACAATTAGTGTCCTAGACAGATCTATGCTGTAACTAATGTAAATGAGACATTTTGTGAAGGAAATGTATTATTCAAATGTTATTTTTGTTCTCTATTCTTTTGACTCTTGCATTTTAACGTTACTTTGCCAGACCGATGCCACCGGCTGCATGGACACATCGGTCGATGTGAATATGTTCCAACTCACAGATTCTAGGTATTATTTTTACAATGTTGCAATAACAGCAAAAGTCACAGAGAATGTAACAGGTGAGAGCATAACAAATTATAATTTCTGGTCACTTTTTAAAGGACATGTCCACATAGAACTTCCATTAAATATATTCTGCGTAAATGTGTAAGTACAACATGGCCCCTTTGAGCTTTAGTTTACAAGATACATCATTGCATCTGTGGAGTATTTTTTCTTTCGTTTGGTTGCTTTGGCTAACAGACATCACTTTGCAGCTATAATAAGTTGCAGTATTTAGTTATTTGTTTTTACAACTCTTTGTTTTAGTTGGCCAATCATATAACAAGAGCATATAACACTGTATCTGAATTGTATATGTAAAACCAGAGAAGTAAGACCACTAGATATTTTAGTGCCCTGGGCAAGAGAGAACACTGGCGCCCTCATCCATCTTGGTGGAAGTAGATTCTGCCTCCGGGTAAGCAGAGACATCCTGTGGTGAGGACATGTATAGCCCTCTATAGGCGAAAGACCATTCTACAACCCTGTGCTGTGCTCCCCTACCTTTTCTTGTAGTTTTGACTACCTGGTGCTACTGTTGGTGTCTAAAGGCCATTTGCTGCTTGGCCAGATCCTGGAATGTTGGAGTCCTGTTTGGAAAACAGATAGTTATTAATCACCTCTTGAACAGCCGAGCAATGATTGAACAATCTAGGCCTCCCCCAACTAGCTGGACATTAAATCAGTAGTTTTTTGTTTTTGTTTAATTTCACCCAATTTGGCCCAGAAATGAATTGATAACATTCCCATACATAAATATGCCTATTTCCCCCCATCTAGCCCTGACATTAAATCAAAGCACCCATGATCAGGCCTCCTTCCGGAGATTAAATTAATATTATTCACATTTAATACATAGGCATATTTCCCCTCTATCAACCCTGACATTAACAGCATTCACATTTGATAACTAGGCCTTCTTCTACCCCAACTCTGTGCCACATTCAATTAAAAACACCCAGACTTCCCCAGTATAAAAATTACCACCATGACCCCCCATTAAATAGCCCCCACCATCACAATCATCATCATAATCATCCCATAATTAAATGAATAGCGACCACCATTAAATCAATACCCCTAATCCCATTCAATTAATAAAAATATATCTCTTTGGCTCAAACAATGGTTAATGGTAACACGAGAACAATACTAACTAATATCCAATACACAATTTACACAGGTCTTACTAGTATCTCTATCCCTTCTAATCACCGTCTTGTAATATCTTTCTACACACGATAACTATCACAAGTAACATACACTAAACTCTATCACAGTTACTTAAACTGCTAATACATATCACACAGATGTAATTGAATATTATACAAATTATACAATCATGCCATCTTTGTTAATAGGCAGTTCATATACAGATCACGTCTTCTCTTTCCCAGGTGATATGATACAACACGCTCTCTTGTCTGTCTCTGCTCCAGTTTCACATGAATGCAGAATATAATTTACACCCCGCTGCTCCCTCTCTTCTTCTTAGGCATAAGCATACAGTCATTTTAATAAAGTTTGACTCTTCAACACACTGTTATAGGCTTTCCCGCAAATAGCAGATAATGACAAAGAATTTGGTGCAGTTTTTCTCAATTTTAAACTCAGTCCCTGTCCCCTAACTATCTGTCCCTATACTTCTCCCTTGTAATTATATCACAGTCCCGCAAAAGGGTATTATACAATATTCTTCAGGCCTCCCCACCTATTCCCTACCTGACTTGTGATACAATACTCAATACAAGGAAATCAATAACAAGGTAAACATGAGTAACTTATCGCCCCTGGTCTCCAGTATGTGCATCCGAGATGGCTCCTCTCTGTTCAGATATCCGGTAAGCTCTCTCACTAGGAAGCCTGTTCCACTCTCCTCTTGCGTCTCTCCCTCTCTGGGTTCTCACTTCCACTCAGACCTCCGTTCTGCTCTTCAGTTGTCTTGCTGCAGAGGACTCCCTCAGGATGTCTGTCTCCCTGATGCCCCCAGGGAATTCCAACTGCCGTTTGTAACTGCTCCTTCACAAGCTCCTCCTCCACACTGCATGCTGGGAGATGTAGTTCTCTGCCTGAAGTGGAGGCATCCAAATTGCATGCTTGTGCTCGCCCGGTTCACTGACGCCATATAAGGATTAGACACCACATGAGATTTTGGTGGATAGAGAGGGATCGGGGGAGAAAGATGGGTTGGTGGGAGATGGGGGTAATGCTACAGGACTTATGGAAGGAGGAGGGCAGTGATTTTGTCAGTTCAAGTGTTGGGTATGTAGTGATGGAAGGACCACACAGTTATAGGGGATTATTAGTAGTGGATTTCACACCACTCATGGGTCAGTGTGGGGGGATCAAGAGGTAGAGGAGGAGGAGGATTGAGAATTAGACACATCTGCATCCTAAACATTATCAGGGAGAGATATGTATGCATGCAAAACTGCAATGACGTGCATATGTCCGGTCGGCGGCATCTCAAAATGCAGATTTTCCACATATAAATCAGATGTATGTCCAACTCTACATTTGGACCATAGTTTATTATTATTTATTTATAGAGTGACAATCATATTTCTCTCTGTACAGAGGATATGTAATCATTCACATCAGTCCAGGCTTCTTTGGAGCTTACATCTAAATTCGCTCGGGTCTAGTTTGGCAGAAGACAATTAGCCCACATTAACCTATGTTTTTGGACTGTTGGAGATAAAAACCGCAAATACAGGAGAACATATAAACTCCACACAGGGCCCTGTCCGGAATCTGTCCGGAATAAAACTCATGACCCCAGTGCTGTGAGGCAGCAATTCTAACCTCTGTGCCACTCTGCTGCCCATACACAGTGTATACAGACTACAAAGTAGTTAAGTTAGATTAGACTTTTCCTCATCCACATTACCTCTTGCTTCCTCTATCACTAATCCAAACTGTTCTTTGTTTTGGGTATGTTTAGGGGTGCTCTTTTCTACCTCAAAAAAAATTCCTGTTTCATATGCGGCTGGGACCCTAACATTTGAAAAAATGGACTCTTATTACAAAGCCGGACATCTGTATAACATTACGGTGAGAGCGGGCAGAACGTTAACAGCTGCAAACAAAAAATCTCTACAAACATCATTGGGGTCAATTATGTGACATATTTATGGGTTGTGTGATATCTATCACGTCTAGTATAAATGGTGACACAAGGTCATGTGATGTGCTATGTGTCTGCTCAGATTATGGTAACAGGTCATATGATGTATGTCATGTCTGGTATAAATGGTGATATGAGGTCATGTGATGTGTTATGTGTCTGCAGGGTGTTGATGATTACTGGGTGTAACGATTGTCTCAGGAAGAGAGTCCTGGGGTGATGGATACACGTGTTAGCTTGGTTTGGCGCTGGCCAAACAGAGACGCTGAGTCTAACGGTGCCCCTGGTCTTCACCAAGAACTGCCGCAAGGCATGGTGGACTTTAGCGGTCAGGAACACAAAGGTCACGGCCCTCTGATCAGCCACTAGGCATAACACAGCAGAGAGAAAGGGAAATCTGAAAGCGGGTCAGTACAAAATCAGTATGCAGGAAGGAAGTCCAATAACAGGCTGGGATCTGATACACAGGCAATAGTGCAGTACAAAATCAGGATCCGAGAGAGAGTGGTCAAAACAACCAATAACTGATACTGGGGGGGTTAACAGGCAGAAGCACAATCCAAGAAAGAATCACAAGGGAAGCCAAGGTCAGCAGCAATACAGCATAAAAGGGAGTCAAACTAGGTATGAATATCTGTGGCTCTCATACAGCTGCAATGTCAGAGTGAGCTTATATACTCTGCAGGCTTGAATATGCTGCCTCCCAGTCACGATCATATGACTGCCCAAACCAGGAAATGCTGACCTCTACAATGCTGACCTCTACACAGAGGCAGAGGAAATCAGCAGCACAGGAGTGTGGAGCAGGTAAGTTTTGTGACACTTGAGTGTTTCCAAGAATATCAAAGGAATCCAGAATAGATGATGGATATAATCAGTTTAATTGAAGCAAAAAAAACTTGGTAGCAGAAAATGACTTGAATAACAAAAACACAATCCAGGAACAATAGGAAATAAACAGAACACAGTCCAGGTGTAACAGGATAAAAACAAAAACTTACAATGAAGTAAAATACTTAGGCATAGGCAAATGCTGGAGCAAGATGTTGGAGGGATCCTAGGTAAACTTTGAGTATGGAAGGATAGAGCTACAGCTACACAGGAACACACAATGGTGAGCAGAAAGTCCAAGTCACATGATAAGAAACCCAATAATCCGGAAAACCACAATCAATAACCAGCAAGGTGCATGGAGAGGGGCAGGAAAAAATAGGGAAACAGGTGCAGGTGATCCAACAGAGGAAGGAGAATAACTCCTGCAGGTGTGGTGACAATGTCCAAAGTATTAACAGCACCACCTCTGGTAAAATAGAGGTACTGTAGTCCTGATACAAAATTGGACAGAGTTCTAACCTAGCACCCCATTTTAGGAGCAGATTCCAAACACTCCACAAAAAAAAAAAATAGGCTCCTCTCTTCTTCTTCTTCTTCTTCTTCTTTTTCTTTTTCTTTTTCTTTTTCTTTTTCTTTTTCTTTTTCTTTTTCTTTTTCTTTTTCTTCTTCTTCTTCTTCTTTATAGATGACAAGGATAGACCAATTGTAGCCACATGCACAGATGATTTATGGTCAAACGTAGGAATTGATACATAGGCCGGATTGTGAATGGAAACAGAAGAACTGTGATCAGCTGATTCGACTGTGTATTTGTGACA